>NW_004955574.1:1130429-1132672 GCF_000276665.1 Chinchilla lanigera
AGCATTTGTGAATTTTGTCTCCTAATGAGAGAATATAAGACAAATTCAAATTGAGGAACGTTTTAGAAAATAAATGGCCCTACTTTTCAAGTGTCATGAAGGGCTTGAAGAATTATTCCAGGTGAAAGGAAAATAGACATAATTTTTTGTTGTGTTTTTGAGACAGAGTTTCACTATATAGTTCAGTTGGTCTTGAATTCATTACATAACCCAGGCTGGCCTTGGACTTGCAGTGATCTTCCTGCCTCAGCCTCCTAAGTGGTGGAAGAAAATAGACATAATGGTAGAAGAAAATAGACATAACAGCAGGGGAAAATTGCCTTTTCCTTTTACTCTAAAGAACAGTAGAAGAACAATTGGTAAAATTTGAAAAAAGTCTGTAGGCCAGCAACTAATACAAGTGTAAAATCATTTGAAAATAAAATTGAAAGTGTAGGGGTGTCTGGGGGTGTGGCTTAATAGAATATTTGCCTAGTATGTGCAAGGCCCCAGATTTCATTTCCAGTACTGCAAAAAGAAAAAAATACTAAATGGAGGAAAATCTTTAAAACGCAGCTCTTAGCACCTAGAAAAGTCCCAGTATTGGGTAACTGGATAAATGATACTTGGAAAGGGCTCAGGTCCATCAGGGCCATAGGAAGACTATTTTTGTTTCCTTGTGTGCTTAGGGTGCTAGGGACCGGCTCATGCCTTGTGCATGGTAGACAAGCACTTTATCACAGTGCTATACTCCATCATCATCTCTTCAGAGCTGAAGACTAGAATGTCATCTTGAATTCACCATGCACATTTGCCTATGGAAAGGAACCATATTGGTTCTCCCACTTTTTTTTTTTTTTTTTTTGCTTTTTGAGACAGGGTCTTGCCATGCAGTTCAGGCTGGCCTTGAGCTCACTTTGTAGCCCAGGCTGATCTCAAACTCAGAACGATCCTCCTGCCTCAGCCTCCCAAGTGCTGGGATTACAGGTGTGTGCCACCACGCCCGGCAGTTCTCCCACATTTTTAAGGTTTTCTGGGGCCCCACTAGTGTGGGAGGAATATCACATGTTGTGAGGGAGAACGGTAAGTCCCTGATAAGTCAGGCACTGATCTGATGAATCATCCCACTGTGAGATAAGGGACCGTTTTGATTTATTTATTCCTTCCTTTTTTTCTTCTTTATTTCAGCGTGTAGGGTTGAGCCTAGTAGCTTATACATGCTAGGCAAGCTGTCCCCATCCCTGTGTGACTAAATTTTGTAGGAGGGGGTTGGTCTTCAATTTATCGTTCATTTCCCAAGTAGCTGGGATTACAGGCTATACCACCAGGCCTGACCTAAGGATTTTTCTAAATGAGGCTGAGATGGTCTCAGTTTGGGCACTTGCTCTGCTGGAGGAATTTCTTCTGACTATGGGGAGGATGTGTTTGCATATAAACTGCAAATTAGCTGTTATTTAGCTTTTGTGGAGAGCTGAACTGGACTTTCCTAGGAATGCAAATGCTGGCTGGGGGATGCACAGTAGGGTGCAAAGTGTGGCCTCGGTGAGTCACTTCACTACCCACCCGAGCCTCTTTGGTTGGGATGGATTAAAGATAAGGTCTGAGGATCTGGTAGCAGAGCTGTACATAACGATCTGCTTAGAGTCAGAATGTGAGTTTAGAAATAACTGTGTTCCAGGTTGAACTGCTGTTTTTGTTCTGACTCATTTGCCACTATCTGTTGAGTTCAAGAATGTCATCACCAGACCTTTCGCAGAGTGTGGAGGCGGGAGTTCATCCTAGACCCCAGCCTTCCTGTTCAGAGGATTGTCCTAGGGGGCTGTGCACTGCAGTGGCTTAGTCTGGTGCTGGCCTTCTAGTGGTCTCCGCCTTCATACCTCCCCCTCCTAGCCTGTTTTCTTTGCTCATCCCCAGATGATCATCTAAAAATGAACCTTTCCTCCATTCCCTTTTGTCTTAGGATATGATTCAGACTTCCCAGACTGGTAGCCCATAACAAGGCCCACTGACGACTTCTTTTTTTTCTCACTGACTTCTTGTTCTCCTTTCAACTTTCTTCTATTCTGAACCCTACTCTCTTGCCCTACTTAACCAACTTGTCCTCTTTCCCTTTCTTTTCCTTGGGATTAAATCCGGGACTTCAAGCATATGTGCTAGCAAGTACTCCACCACTGAGGTTCAACTCCACTCTTCTTTTTGAGATAATGTCTCGCTATGCAGTTCAGGCTGGCCTTGAGCTCACTTTGGTTGTCTTTTTTTTTTTT
>NW_004955574.1:1132802-1142659 GCF_000276665.1 Chinchilla lanigera
CGCCTCCCAAATGCTGGGATTACAGCATGGGCCACCATGCCCTGCCAGTGTTTGATTTTTGAGACAGTCTCAGTAAGTTACCCAGGGTGGCCTTGAAAGTGTCAGAGTCCTGCATTGGCCTCCCAAGTAGATGGTAATTTCAGTGTGTGCTGCCATGCCCAGTGTGAACTACTTTTCTGAGCTCTAATAACCCCATGCTTTCACACCCTGGATTTCTGCACATATTTCTGTGCCTTCTGCCTGTGTCTTTAGCCGTTGCTTATCCTTACTGCTCAGTGCTAATGGTTCCTCCAGGAATCTAACTGCCTGTTAAGTTAGTCTGAGACTAACTATTTTATCTCAGATCCCCTGTGCCACCCTCCGAACCCTGTACAGAGCTGACCATGGCTCCCTCATTTCTTCTCTATCCAGCACAGGCCTGATGCAAAGCAGGGGCTTGGGAAATGTGAGTGGATTGATGGCTCCAGGCACCTGTCCTAAATTTGTGGAACATAGCTAGTTCTTAACTTGTGGCTTCATTAGTTTATTTTCAGCTCATTCTAGGCCCATCTAGATTATGGGTGTCGCAACCTGTCAGCTTGTCTGGGCTACACTGAAGAAAGAGGAATTGTCCTGGACCGCATATAAAATACATAATATAGTTAATGTATGTAAGTGATAAATTTTTTTTGTATTTTTTATTAAATTACTTTACAAAATAATACAACGAAACTCACATTTATTAAGGAAATTTACATGCCTGCTATATAATAACAAACGCAGAGGCACACACATGTGTAGGTCAGTCGAAGTACTATTAATTGGTAATCAGGTCACCAAGCACAAGGAAGGTGGGATTTACTGGGGTTTTGAGTCCACTAACTGGTGAGTGAGGAGGCAGGGCTAGCCCTGCTCTGTGCCCTCCCCCGTACCTACACAGCAGCATGCAGTCGATTCATGAAAAAAACTTAGTAGTGTTAGCAGTGCATGATTCTGTGGGACTGCGTTTCTAGCTGTCCAGATTGGACATACCTGATCTAAGGTATAATTTGCACGATCTGCCTTTGGCCTTTTTCCCACTGTGCCACAAGACAGGAAATACCACCAGCCCCTGAGATTACAGCTTCACCTGTCCATAGGGTTGAAGAGCACTGTCGTCCTGTAGCTACCCATAACCTGGGGCTTCTGACCAGAAACATCTGGAGCTACCAGGTCAGCTAGGCCCTCTGGGGGAAGCAGCCCCTGCTTTGTCACATCAGAGTGGTGCTGCCTACAGTAGCCTTTCATTCCCCTGACCATGTGTATTTGAGAGCCTTAGAAATAGTTTTATCTTCTCCTTTTTTAATTTGTAAAAATATGACATCTTCTTAGGAGAATATTTGGGTGCCTCAGGAAACTACCATTTCTTGGGTATTCTACTGCAGCTTCCTAGTATTTTACACCTCATTCTGCATGGCTGCTTGAATTGTTTTGCATTGTTCGTTATTAATGGGCACTTACAGTGCTTTCTCTCTCCCTCTCTCTCTCTCTTTCTCTCTCTCTCTCTTTCCAGTTAGAAGATAAATTTAGAAAACTTTTTTATTCTTCATTTTCCTCCCAGTTATGCCTTTGACGGTCCAGTTTTTTTTGTTTTGTTTTGTTTTTTCTTGGTCTTTTTGAGACAGTGTCTCGCTATGCAGTTCAGAGTAGCCTTGCGCTCACTTTGTAGCCCAGGCTCCAGCACTCGCAAGGATCCTCCAGCCACAGCCTCCCATGTACTGTAATTACAGGCATGCGCCCCCACACCCAACTCGAGTTTTGATTTTTAAATCACATCTTGATTTTTGGGATCAGTCCTCTTCAGAAATTTTGTTTTTGGTACCAGGAATTGACCTCAGGACCTTGCACTGGCCAGACAGGCACTGCACCATTGAGCTACATCCCCAGCCCCCACTTTACAAGGTGGGATTACAATGTGCGCCCCCACTTTGTTTCGGTGAGACAGGGTCTCACTGTATAGTCCAGGCTGACCTTGAGCTTACAGCAATCCTCCTACCTCAGCATCCTGAGTGCTGGGATACAAGTGTGTGCCACCACATTGGTAGAAATTTCTTAGATTTTAGAACTTGTAAGGTTTGCCATCCGGGCCATAGGTGGCCATCAGTATTTGGGCATGGTGTTCTCCGGCGGGTTTTTGGTGTCCCTCAATGACAAGAACTGCTGTGGAAAAGACAGCCACAGGGAGATGGTTTCCGATAATAGGGCAGCAGCTGCCTGCTTGTTGATTTGCTGCTGTCATGACCACAAATGTTTAAAAATAATTTGTAGGGAGAAAGAAAAAAACAGTGGTTGGCGTTTGTGTGTATGTGTGTGCACCACTGCCTTTATCAGCAGCAGACAGTGCAGAGACCACAGTCATTGAGAAGGGAAGAAGGCATTGAGTGCAGAGAGAAGAGCTGAGGGCAAGGGCAGAGGTGACCCATGAGCACAATTCAGTGCGTTACACTCACCAGCAGCGACAGCCTGGTGAGCGGGCAGATGGGCAGTCACCAGCTCCCTCCTCAATCTGAAAAACAAGCCTAACTCAAGTTTCCTGGGAAAGTCGTAAGGATTATCGGAGGCCAGGCACATACTGTGTGTTAGTGATTACTGGTTACGTGCTTTACGTGCCCCATGATCCCATTAAGTCTTGAGAGCACCCACAGAAGAGCAGATCTTATCCCATTTTCACTTGAAGAAATTGAGTCTTGAAGAGAGTAAATCATTTGTCCAGGGTTGGCAAACCTCGAAAGTGTTAGAGTCAAAACTTCAGCCGAAGTGGCTGTCCCTAGAGCCTGTGCTTAACCATCACCCAACAGAGTGCTCAGGCTGACTTTATAATCATTAGCATTACTAATAGTGTTATTATGGTCATTACTTTATCTGAACTTACAGGAACTCTGGGACAGTTTTTTCACTTTGCAAAATGAGAAACTCACGCATACGGAGATCAGATTACAATAATGAGCCACATTGTCAAGAACCTGCCTTGGCTTTTTCTTTGCATCCCCCAACCTCTGGCTTGGGTCTGTGTTTGAGCGGCCCACAGACCCCAAGGCCCAGCTGCAATTCTTGCTGAAAGCCTCACATCTTTTCTCTGTCAGACAACAGTCACGGGAATGTCCTGTGCCATCTTCCCTCTGCAAGAGAGGTTGGCAGAGAGCAGCAGATGCCCAGAGTCAGGGTCATGTGCCACTCAAGTGCTGAGCTGGAGAAAAGACCCTCTTTCCCTGCTGCTTGTGACCAGGCTGGGTGGATCTGAATGAGGAGGGCTCTGTCAGAATAGCTTTGTGACTAGAGGGTGCAGTTAGCAAGCTGACGGATGAAAGGCCATGTCAGAGGGACCCATGGGAATGTACACTTGCCCTATGCATGACTTGCCTCTGCACAGTCCATATTTGTAAGTTACAGTTACTTTACAGTAATTAGAATGTTCCCATTAAAAATGAGTCAAAGCCTGGTATGGTGGCTCATGCCTGTAATTCTAGCTACTTGGGAAGTGAGACAGGATGGTCACAAATTCAAGGTCAGCCTGGGCAAGTTAGTGAGACCCTGTCCCAAAAATAAAATTGGAGTCAAGGAGCCGGGTGTGGTGGCGGTACTTGCCTGGAATCCCAGCACTTGGGAGGCTGAGACAAGATTTTGAGTCTGGCTGGCTACATAACAAGTTGAAGACTGGGCTGGACTGCATAGTAAAACCTTGGCTCCAGAAAAGTCGGGGAGACTAAAAGTGAGACAAACTCAGAAATGGTTAGATATTTTTTAGGGAAGGAATAGAATATTTAGCTGGAACTAGAATCTGAATGACAGGAGTTATGTTACTCTAAATGGGCAGATTCTGAGGTAAGGAATCCAAATTACTTAGTGATTTTTTTTTTTAATTAAATGTCTTTTGTCTCCATTCCTACGATAGTAAGTAATATAGAGATAGAGATTAAGAGTGTGACAATTTCTTATTCCATTGCACTGAGGCCCCCCAACTTTTGTGAGCCTTTTTTAAGCATTAGTTTTTCCAGGTCTAAAACTCAGGGATGCCAGCCGATGAACCTGTTCAGTCCTGTTTTATTTTTACATAATAAAGCTTATTTTGAATACAAGATTGTGTGTATGTGTGTGTTTTAACCTGTTACCTGAAAAGTCTCTAAACACCGTCTAAACATAATCCTAGGCTGGGTGTGGCAGCATAGGCCTATAATCCCAGCACTGGGGAGGCTGGGGCAGGAGGATTGTTGCAAGTTTGAGGCCAGCCTGGGCTACAAAGTGAGTTCAAAGCCAGCCTGAACTGCATAGTGAGACCCCCATCTCAAAAAGGCAAAAAATATAATCTTAGTAGCTGAGTAATTACATTTTGTCAATTTACCGTATTTTCTGTAACCACCTATTACTAAATGCAAGATTATTTCCAAGTTTTCTGTGATTTGAGTGACAAGGCTGTAAACCTGTATGCATGGTCCAGCCTGTGGCCGAGTGCCATGCTGTTTTCTAAAGGGCCTTACTGCCAGGGATCCACACGGCCCGGTGGAGTGAGCATCTGTGTGCTCAGCTCCAGGGGAGGGGCAGGTCCCTCTGCTTTCTTGCTTGAGTAACCTCAGTCTTTAATTTGGTAGGCAAAAAATGGCTTCGTATTTTGAGTGCATTTCTGAGAATTAGCTTTCTCCTCTCCCCCATCAACAGCTTTCACCTGGCTGCCTCTGAATTTTGTCAGAAGAGACTGAGTTGCAGGTGATGAGAACAGGGTGTCTGCCTACACAGAGTCATGAATGAAACCTCGTTGGAGAGACAGAAGGGTGGTGTGTTAGCTTTGTCACCGTGCAGATACAGAGATAGTAAACTTAAAGGGAGCAAAGGTTTATTTTGGCTCAAAGTGTTAGACATTTCTATCCATTTGCTTTTGGGCCTGTCATGAGGCAACATGTCCTGGTGGGAGTGCGTGGCTGAGCAAGATGGGCTCGCCTCATTGATGGATGCAAAAGAAAGCCAGAGGTAGGGACAAGGGACCCACAGTCCCCTTCAAGGGTACACTCTTGATGACCTAAAGATCTCCCAATAGTACCATGCTGGGGATCAACCCATGAGCTTTTGGAGTATACTTACCTGGAGCGTAGCAGTTGGGCAGGACTTGGAAGTTCAAAAGGATGCATATTTTGGAGTGACCCTTCAGGGGAGGCCTCTCTGGAGAAAGAGCTCTAAGTACCGTGTGTGGCCCTGATGACAACAGGCTTCTGAGCGTGCCCTCTGCAGATTGTGAGCTCTATATGCGAGAGCAGGGAGAGCAGGGCATGGGACTCTCTGGTCACTGGTGAGTCCTGGCACAGGGCTGGGGTCGAGCGGAGGGGCTCAGGAAATGTTTGTGAGATGGATGAATGAATACACACACACAAACTTTGTTTCTAGGTTAGAGAGGAATACTGGAAGTAGGTAAACGAAACGGGAGCTAAGCTGAGCAGATGGCCAGTTGCTGTAGTGGTGAGGGGCTGCAGGAGACAGGTGTGTGGAGGTTTTCATGATGCCCCTACCTTCCCCAGTCCACCTGTGTGTCTTCTTGAGTTTTCCCCGTGGTCATCCCCTGCCTTTGGCCCTCAGATGGAACACTGAAAGTGGGGCTTCCTTCTTCGTCTTCTCGCAGACAAAGATGGTGTACAGTACTCTTCCTAAACATTCTGTGTTTAGCATGTTCACCTGATAAGAAAAAACCCTTTTGATTACCTTGAAAATAATCACTTAGTGAAAAAGCAGGCCCAGTTTGTTTGGATTTGTGAGGATATTCCTGTGTCATTTTATTGTCAGTGCTCCTACCTACTTTTCCTTCATCCCCCAGCCACGGAGACATCCTCTGTAGCAGATATATTAATGAGCCTGCTCAAGGTGAGCTTGCGTCAGGTCCCTTCAGCTCCTTGTACCCATGTTAGATGCAGAGAGGGCTCTGCAAGTTGAGCACCAGGAGACCATCCAGGGTGAGTCAGTACCGTGTTTGTAGCTCACAGTTGACAACTTGGGGTGTAGCTCAGTTGTAGAGCACTTGCCTATCATGTTCAAGGCCCTAGATTCAATCCTCAGCACTGAAGAAAAAACAAAACAAAAAAATCCTCGAGGTTGAATCAGCAGTAACACGGTAAATAAGTGATTAGAGCATGAGCTGCTGTGCAATACCATGGTCACCAGAGGCAGTGTTGTGTGAACTGGGTTTGTGTACGATGGATGTAAGAGTAGGAATGGTGCTTTACACGGATACATTGATCTAACTATAAATCCTGTCAGCTAAGTGTTCTTAGTATTCCATGCTCTACTGAACTGCATCCCCAGCTCTTTTTAAATTTTGATTCAGGGTTTCACTAAATTCCCCAGGTTAGCCTCAAACCTGAGATCATCCTGCCTCAGCCTCCCGGAGTGCTGGGATTATAGGAATGTGTCATCGCGCCCAGCTAGGGATTCCTGTTTTCTATAGGAGGCTCAAAGATGTTGTCATTTGCACAAGGTCACTGTTAGTGGAAAAATAGGGACTTCAGCCCAGGTAGTCTGGCTCCTCCAGAACTATGCTGTTCCCTGGTAACTGAACCCATCATCTTGAAAGCTCTCCAGGCCTGGGACAGCCCCTGCGAAGAGAAGGCTCATTGGTCCTAAAGAGCAGCAGTGTAAACTCCCCAGGGGCAGACAGCACGGGGACAACCGAGTGTTGTGGGCCGGAGCCCGTGAGGACTGGCGTGGCTCTGCCAGTGCAGGGAGCCCAGCTGCCTGGGGAGAAAACCATCCCACCATTTCTCATGCTAGGTTGTGTTCTGTCAGAGTTCCTTCTCTACTTAGCACATTTGATGTCTCCTGTGGGTTTCTGGTGGTCATGCTGGTGAACTGCTGTAGGAAGGCAGAGCATCATTTCACTCTCCCCTGCCCAGCCCAGGACCTGGCACAAAGTTGTCCCTCATTGTGATTTTCCCGGGTGGACACCTGACTGCATGTCAGAACTAGAGCTTTGTCTTGGAAAATAACTTACTGGCTAAGAGAATAACTGTGCTTTGCATTTTCCTGAGAGAGTGTGTTCCCTGAGAGGAGTGGATTTCCAGACTATCCTCTGAGATAATGATTCCTCACTAAGTGAGCTTGCTGGGGGAGGAGGGGAAAGCCAGAAAGATTGGGGCCCAGGTGTCTGGCCAGAAGAACTTTAGTCATCAATCAGAAAGTGAGGTTTTGATACATGTTCAGCCTCCCACTCCCTTCCTCATTTAAGCCATTTTTGGGGACGACAATTGTGTTGGGGGCTAATTTGTAGCACTGACTTCATTTTCTCCCTATTAAAATACTTGGCTTTCTTTTCTTTTCTTTTCTTCTCTTTTCTTTTCTTTTCTTTTCTTTCTTTTTCTTTCTTTCTTTCTTTCTTTCTTTCTTTCTTTCTTTTTTTTTTTTGTCTTTTTGAGACAGGGTCTTGCTGTGCAGTTCAGGTTGGCCTTGAGCTCCCTTTGTAACCCAGGCTGGTCTCAAACTCCCAACAGTCCTCCTACCTCAGCCTCCCCAGTGATGGGATTACAGGTGTGTGGCACCATGCCCAGCAAAATACTTGGCTTTCTTTGGGCTTTGTTTTTGGCGACCTTATTGATTACATTAAATATAATTGGAATATTTGATCATTTTTATTTTGTGTGTTGGTGGGGATTGAGGCTGGAGCCTTGCCCATGCTAAGCAAGCTATGTACCACTGACGTACATCTCCAGCCCCTAAAATTAGAATTTTTTTTTTTTTTAGTCCTTGTGAGACAGGGTCTTGCTATGCAGCCCAGGCTGGCTTCAAACTCACAACGATCCTCCTGCCTCAGCCTCCTGAGTGCTGGGATTACAGGCGTGCGCCACCTCGCCCAGCACAATATTTGTTTTTGGTTTTTTTTTTTTTTTAATTTTTTTTTTTTATTTTAAAGAATAAAAGAAGGATAACATAATAATAGGGGGGACTTAGCAAATTACAGACAAAATGGTAGGAAATTATCAATGGTTATCATTTTACATATTATTGTCTACAACCAGCACAATATTTGAATGTAGTAAATTTATAAAACGAAACAGTGATTAATAAAATTTCTCCCCAGCTGGGCACAGTAGTCCATGGCTCTAATCCCAATACTCTGGGAGACTGAGGCAGGAGGATTGCACATTTAAGTCCAGCCTGGGCAACTGAGTGACTTTGCATGAACTTGTTTTCAAAATGAGCAACAAAGAAAGGCAGAATGGGGATATAGCTCAGCAACACAGCGCCTGCCTGGCAAGGACGAAGTCATGAGTTTGATTCCCGGTACCAAAAAAAGAAGGAAGAGGGAGGGTAGTTTAATAGCTCAGTAGTAGATGAGCTGGGGATTTAGCTCAGCGGCACAGCACCTGCCTGGCAAGCGCGAGGTCGTGAGTTCGATTCCCAGTACCGGAAACAAACAAACAAACAAACAGCTCAGTAGTAGAGTTCTTGCCTAGCATGTGTGAGGAGGCCCTGGGTTCAATCCCTAGTGTTGAAAAAATTGCTATCCAAAATCCTTTGTAGCATTCATTTGATATTCTTTATTTAGATTAAATTTAAATGTGTGTTAAGTGTTTTTGAGATAGTATATTCACATACACAGTTTTTCTTTTGAATACATGAAAAACTGCTTGTTCTCTCACTTTCAAAGTTTGCCTTTTCCATTACTTGGGCAAGTCCTGAACTTAAGCAGAGACACCAGCCCGTCGTCTCCAGCAGTGGATGTCATCCGCCTGGACTTCAGCAGCCTGAGTTAATTAAAAGGTTCAGATGAAGTTAATCAAGTTTGGAACTCTAATTTTGTGCAGTGTTTTGATACAGTTCAGTGAGTCATCTTTTGGCAAAGCAGCTCTCCATCCCTGACTGTTTGATCTTAACTGAACGGTTTATAATCTGTAAACTGGTGGGGAGGTGCTCTTCAGAAATGCAGTGTCAAAAAGAGAAGAAATGCAGTGTCAACAGCAGTGTGTGTGTGCGTGTCTGGCCATTTGGGAGCCGTGGAAAACACAACAAAGAGGAGAATTTAATAAGAAGAATTCATCAGGAGTGAGGGTCAGTCCTGAGGCTGCTGCCTTTCTAGAACATCGGTTTCTTCCTGCCCCTTCCACCCTTCGAACTAGAGTGCTGACATTTAAAACAGAGTGAAAAAGGCAGCTTCTGTTTGCTTTACTGAAATAAGTGACCCAGTTGACTGGTGCCCTTGCCAGTGGCCCCAAGAGCCCCTCAGATGTGGTCAGTGAGGTATGTGGCCGGTGCCAGCCGGCCGGTCCTCAGCCAGGCAGACTGCTGGAGCGGCCAGGGCCCCGGGAGAAGCAGCAGGGCAGCTGCTTGGCCGCCTTCGCTGTTGCTCATAGTGCCATCCTGTTTCTCTCTCAGATGAAACCGGCCTCGCTCTCTGAAAGCTGACGGGTAAGGTCTGACACGGCCTCCGCCTGCACTGCTCATCCTCTGAGCAAGTAGCTCCCAGTGAATGCTCCCGTTGTGAGAGTTCATGGCCCATCTGGAAAATGCGTCTTACAGAAATGTGGTCGAATAGGGGCCTTTCTGAGATGGGGATGAGAGCCAGACCCCTTGGCCTCTGTGTTCCTGCACAGGCCTGCCATTTCTCCTGCACTGCGTTAGGTTAGAAGCCAGATCTGAGTTTACAGTCCTGCTCTGCTACTTAGCGACTGCAGTGAACAGCCACTGCATGTCTCTGAACTTGAATTCCCTCATCTGTAAAGTGGGTGGTGGTGCTGACTGACCTCACCAGGTTATCATGAGGAGAGTCAGTGTTCATGCGTGCAGTGTGTGTGGCGTGGTGCCTGGCACATGGTGGGCAGTCTGACACTTTCAGCTCTACCAGAGCTGTATTTTCTTTTCTTTTCTTT
>NW_004955574.1:1142759-1151700 GCF_000276665.1 Chinchilla lanigera
TTTTTTTTTTGGTCTCTTTGAGACAGAGTTTCGCTCTGCAGTTCAGGCTGGTCTTCAACTCACTTTTAGCCTAGGCTGGTCTCAAACTCGCAGTGATCCTCCTGCCTCAGCCTCCCAGTGCTAGGATTATAGGCATGCGCCACCATGCCTGGCCAGAGCTGTATTTTCTAACCAAAGGACGAAAAGTTTTGTTGAAAGACTAAAAAAAATTACCTGTATTCCCCGGTCCCTTGTGGCAGTTGTTTCTGTCCCTGTGATGCAGAAATGAGAGGGTCATGGAGGACCTGATGGTGTAGCTTTTCTGCTACTGTCCCTCAACCCAGCAGCTCTGGTACCTGTTCTCCTGCTGAAGTCATATTCCTCTTTCCTCTTGAGTCAGACAGAAATAATTGCTGAGAATCCATGCAGTCCAAATGAAGCATCCTGTGCCTTGGCGGACTAAAGCAGATTTCCAGATTTCATTGTTTCCATGGGACATTCTAGGGAAAGAGGCTTGCTCCAAAAACAGGGAGCGTCTGCCGCTTCCAGTCTTTCCCTGTCAGCCCTAGGGTGCTTGCCGGAGTTTATGTCCTCCAGAGTGGGATATTAGCAACACAGCTACAAATTACAAGTTAAGTTTAGGTGGTGACACATCGGGGTTAGGAAGCACCCACATTGTTGTCCAGTTTGAGTTATTTGCCAGGTGGTCAGGTAACAGGCGGGCTCCACAAGTTGTGTCTCTGAAAAAGAGAAGGGTTCCCAGACAACAAATGGGGTTCAAAATGAACAGGTATACTGGAGTGCTGGGGGTGCAGAACCCTGTACTGGACATGAGAACGCACCAGGGAAGTCACAGACCTGGGGCTTTTCTCCAGCGTTGGCACTAAGAAAAATACAACCCGGGAGCAGGTTGTGGCTTTTACCAAGACCTGTGTGGTTTCACACGTGCTTCTTGAGTTCTCTGGCATGGTTCGTTTCACTGACCGTCACGCTCAGGTGCGAGAGCGCCGCCTGTCTCATCGCTGTACTTCTGTACTTAGGTCTGCCTGCCGCATGAACACGCAGTGAGACTGACTGGGTGAATAATGGATTCAAGCCTCTTGCAGAGCATTTGTCAACCCTGGCCACTCATTGCTGAAACTTTTTATGAGTAGGAGCCACCTGATTGGTTGGTTGGTTTTTGGTTTTTGTTTTTGAGCTCTGTAATTCAGTCTGGCCTCAAACTTGCAGCCATCCTCCTGCCTCAGCCTTCCAAATGCTTGGATTTTTACAAATCCACACAGTAACTTCAGATTGCTTGAGTTTTCAGCCTACCTTAATTTTTAAGGAAGAAACCTGTACTAATTGTATAATTTGCTGAGTAATTTTTCTTTCTCCATCAGCAGCTGCTAATGAGACTTAAATGAAAGTACTTGGCAACCATAGTTCGAAGTGCTATCCTGGAGCACCCAGGGCTTGGGCCTTGATGATGATCCACATGTCTCGTTCTCAGATAGCCTGTGATATAGGAGAAGTGGCCTCACCCCAAGGGACTAGACTCAAGGCCAGCTGTCCCTCTGCCTTGGGAAGCACAGAGGGAACAATGCCTGGCCACTTGGGACCAGGCTTGCTCCAAAACAGGGAGCTTTCGTTGACACAGAACACTGTGGTGTGTCGTCTTGTGTCTTATGCTGGGGGCCACTGTGTGTTCGGGTATAACTGCATTGAGTGAGTGGGAGGGGAGTTGCTGGGCCGGAAGGTTATGATTGATTGACTGAATGACTGACTGACTGGGTGGGTGGGTATTGCCACTTTTCCTCTATTGCCAAGAACAAGGTGCAGTGGCAGGAGAATGTGCTTGTATCCTACTCAATCATACCATGTTTCTGTGGGGTTTTTTGTTTGGACTAAAAACTTTAGTATTTTGGGGGGTCTCCTTACACATAATTCTTAAAGATCATCAGAACCTCTTACCTGATTCACAGCCAAAATTAAATGTCCATTTCTACGTTGACAGGGTCTTTTAATGACCTGAGTCTAAGAATTTGGCCAGCTTTTCTGGCTGAAGCAACTCTTTGAACTGATGCCTAGAATGCATGCCTCCCGCTCCTGACCTATCCTTGGGACCATTGTCTGGCGTCTGGCCTCTGTCCTCTCCCTCCCTTCCTCCCCCTCCCACACACACACACCCCTCCCCCCTCCCCCACACACACAATTTATTTGTTGAGGCATCCTCAGGGAAGCCTTACCTGACACCACCCTATAGATGGTCAGACCTTCATCATACTGTCACAGCAAGTTTGATTTTGTAATTATTTGGTTGTTTCTCTGACTATATTTATTAGATAAATGAAGTGCATTAGTTTTTCATTTGTCCCACATTTTAATTAATGTACTACTTCCTATAAAAAAGAAAGATGGGCTGGGGATTTAGCTCCGCGGCACAGTGCCTGCTTGGAAAGCACAAGGTCATGAGTTCGATTCCCAGTACCGGAAAACAAAACAAAAAAGAAGGATGTTAGCTGAGCATGATGGTGCATGCCTGTAATCCCAGCACTCAGGAGGCTGAGGCAGGAGGATCATGTTGAGATAGAGGCCAGTCTAAACTACATACTAAGACCTTGTCTCAAAAAGAAAGAAAGAGGGGCTGGGGATATAGCTTAGTGGCACAGAGCCTGCCTGACAAGCACAAGGTCCTGAGTTCAATTCGTAGTACCAAAAAAAAAGAAAAAAAGAGGGGGAGAAATACGTTACTGGTATCTATAAGCATTCGTTATAACAAAACCGGCTTTATAATCTCCCTTCCCTCCCTGTTCCCAGTGCTCCTGAAATTCCGCACAGATAAAGGAAGAGATCCTAGTTCTGATACCTACGGGGAAGATGCAGAGCTGCTGCTTCACATTCGAAATGATGTGCTTGACTCCCTGGGTGTGAGTCCTGACCTGCTTCCTGATGACTTTGTCAGGTTGGTGTGAGTATTTCTCGGAGCTTAACCTGGACAGATAAACATCAGTGTCCAGGTTTTGCCTTGATTTGGGGAGACCCTTCAGGGAGACCCAGCATTCTGCCAGCCCTGAGCCCTGAGCCCACTGCCTGTCTCCTGGGATGAGAGTGTATGAAAAATAAGAGGTGCAGGTGGTTTTGACAGTATATAAAAAATACTTACATTCACATGGTTCAAAATTCAAGACAGGCTGGATTTGGTGGCACACACCTGTAATCCTAGCACTTAAGGGGCTGAGGCACGAGCATTGCTACAAGTTAAGGACAGCCTGGACTACATATTGAATTACATAGCAGGACCCTGTCTCAAGAAAACAAAATTGGTGTGACGGCGCAGGACTGTTATCCCATCACTCCCAGAGGCTGAGACAGGAGGAGCACAAGTTTGAACCTAGTGTGGGTGACTCAGTGAAACCTTGCTTTGGGATAGGGGGCACATACAGCTCAGTGGCACAGTGCCTGCCTGGCAAATGCAAGATGTTGAGTTCGATTCCTGGTATTTAAAAAAAAAAAAAAAAAAAGTCATAGAACAAAATAGGAAAGGAGCCATTTTAAAAGGCAGTAGCTGGGCATGGTGGTACACACCTGTAATCCCAGCATTCAGGAGGCTCAGGCAAGAATCACTGTGAGTTCGAGATGATCCTGGGCTACAGAGTAAGTTCAAGGCCAACTTGAACTGCATAGTGAAACCCTGTCTCAGAAAGACAAAAAAGGCAGTATAGGATACATGAACACTACGCTGTCCATGTCTTTTTTACTTTCCGTTATCTTTTGGGTGCCATTTCCTGAGAGTGGATAATGTCTTCTTTTCTACCACTTTGTAGTATCCAGCTGTTGAGCTGGGATATATTTTCCTTTGTGTGTTTGTTGTTGTACTGGGGATTGAACCCAGGATCTTCAAACTAAGCTACATCCCCAGCACTTTATTTTTTTGAGACATGATCTCACTAAATTGCCTAGGCTGGGCTCATTTGTAATCCTTCTGTCTCAGATTCTGCTAGTGCTGGGATTATAGGCATGAGCTGCCACACCACGCTTGACACTAGAGCAGTAGGGTTTCCTGAACCAGTGGCCTGCTTGCTGGGGTTTAGGCTTTCATTGTCACAGAATACTTCCCTGTGTCATCTTCTGTCATACACTGTGGGCCACTGTGTGCACAGGTATAACTGCAGGGTGAGTAGGAAAGTGTAGCAGAAAATGCCCCCACCCAGCTAGTGTGCTTCAGTTGCCCAGGTAACAGTTCCTGTTGCAGTTTTTCTTCTGTTTCTTAGAAACAGCTGGTCACTATAATGCATATTATAAGAACCAATCAAAGATAACCAAGTACTCTACCTCTGTATCTCCGGTGTGCAACCCCATAAAAACTTCCCTCTCTGGGCCTTTGAGGCCTGATATTTTAGGAATGATCCCAATCAGTGCCTGTCATCATGAAATAAATCTGCTCCAAATCCTGGGTGTCATTTTGGTGTTTCTGCTTGCCGCCACTGCAAAGGAACTTGCTTGGTCTGAGGGTCATAATTGTTCGTTTCGGTGGCTATTGCCACTTTTCCTCTATTGCTAACCAGTCATTTTTATCTCCACCAACAAAAACATCCAGGTCTCAGCATCTTCTCCCTTGAGTAAAGGATGCTTTGGCCTTAGACTTCTAGTCTGCTCTCGTACAGTCTTGAGATTTGACTTGAGAGCAAATGGTGACCAGATCGTGAGCTCCTTCCAAGCAGTTCTGGGATCACTGGGATCACTTGCTTACTCTGTCCCTTTGAGAACTTCTCAGACCGCTTTGCCATGCCTCCAGGTTGTGGCACTGATGATGGTGGCCGCAGTTGCTTGAGCAGCAGCTGTTACATGCCAGTAATAGGAGAGTTGCTTTATGTACGTGGTCTCTTAATCCTCACGTCCTCCAATGTATCTTATAGGTGAGGAAACCAAATCTTGGAGAAGTTAAGTGACCAGTCTATAAAATTCTGTAGCTAGTAACAGCAGCACCATGTATTGAAGATTTTCTGGGTTTTATCTCCCCAGCTGCATGAATGTCATAGTAGTGTCTTGAATTGTATATTCTTTCTCCATTTAAGTTCAGTTTAGGTTTTTTTGTTTTTGTTTTTTGATACAGGGTCTCACTATATTTCAGGCTGTCCTTGAGCTTAGCAACCCTCCAGCCTCAGCCTCCCAAGTGCTGGGGTTACAGGCTGCCCAGCTGTAAGGGTGTGCGCGCATGCGCACACGCATGTGCTGGTAAGTCCTTTACCACTAGCTACACCCCCAGCCTCATCTGTGGGATTCTTTGATAATCTTAGAAGACCCAGCCCTATGAGGTGCCTGCAGCTCTTACAATCTTTTTGGTTTGGTTTGGTTTGGTTTTTGAAGCAGGATCTCTATGTAGTTCAAAATGGCCTTGGACTCATGATGTACCCCAGGCTGGCCTCAAACTTTCAGTGATCCACCTACCTCAGTCTCCCCAGTACAGGGATTATGCTACTTACAATCTCTTGACAGTCCTTTTTTTTCCCTCCGTTTTTTTATTATTGGTGATTGAAGCCAGGGCCTTCACACTGAGGGACTTTTTCTCTTTTTGAGGTAAGGTCTCACTGACTCACTGAGTTCCCCAAGCCGAGCTCCAAGTTGTGACGGTTCTGCCTCATTGTGCTATAGTGCTGGGATTCAGGTGTGTGCCACCATGCTACACCCCTAGCCTTCCTCAGTATCTATGTGTGTGTGTTTGTTTTGACCCTGTCTCAAAAGGAAAAAAAAAGTTTCTTCTTCCTAGTTCCTTTCTTCACTTCTGGCTGGGAACCTCGCGTACATACTAGCCAGCTCCAACCCATTTTGCAACAGCACTGCTCTTTGAATCACCTGCAGAGCCCTGAACTAAAAAGCCATCATTAAAAATCGCAGCTTGTGTGGTGCTTTTGTAACATTGGTACCATGCGGTCATGGGCTGGTGACATTATAGGCCTAGGTGGGGGGGTCCCTGTTCCCTGTCCCTGTCCCATGCCAGGTTAGCCAGGCACTCATTTCTTAGTGCAGGAAGGACCAGTATGTGAGAAGTAGTTGACCCACCCCAGTGGTCAGTGTCAGGCTACAGCTGCCCGGTGTACCTGGTGCTGGGTGTCGGGCATGACCATGCAGCTGAGTGGCTCATTGGGCTATTTACAGTGATGAATGGGCTGGCTCTGCACCGCCGACCGACAGAGCCAAGGGCCCTGCCTTGCAGAAGGGGCAAACCGCAGCCTAATGAGCCACGGGCTGCTTTTCTGTGCATAGCCTTCTCCTTCGCTGCCCAGCCTGTGTGGAAGCTGCTTCTCTATGTCTCAGTCTCATGTGCTCAGTGCTCCAGCTCAATTGCCTTTTAAGTAAGAAGCACTGAGTGGGCTCTTGACACCTGTCTGTGGACGAACCCAAGTAGGCCTGGGATGGAGTAGGGGTGCTGGCGAGGAAATGAGCTGCCGTCTCACAGCTGAGCTACCCTCACAAATTGGCTGGGGCTGCCGTCAAGCAGGGAAGGCTGTGCACGAGCCTCTGTTCCCTTCATCTGTCTGAGATCTGCCTGCCCACTTCTTTGTGTTACCTTATTTATTCTCTTCTCAGCTTTATTGCTTTTCAGATTACAAAAGTAACAGGTCCCCATATCCAGAAAGTGTAAAGTGGAAGAAAGGCTTCAACTGTAATTCCAGCCACTGTAGCGTTTCTGGGTGTAGGATCAGAAATTTTGTGGTATGTGTACTCACATTTTTTCTCTGCATAACTGTCAAAACAGACTATCTGTATTGTTCTTCGGTAGCTTTTGTCCAGCATATCCTGGGCCTGGTTGTGTAAATAGAGTCATGTCAGTTGTATCTCGTGTTTTTTCATTATCTAGATGTGAATGTTAACTAACACCTTATTGGTTAATATTTAAGTTTTTATTGTTTTCTACTATTGTAGGTACTTGGTAAACAGTCATAATTTGTATATATAACATAATCTACATTGTTTTTAATATTTTGTTATGATAAAGTATATATAAATTCGCCATTTTAACTTTTTTATACCTGTGTGTGGTATTGGGGTTGAACCCAGGGTGTTTGCTTTGAACTACATCCCCAGCCCTTCTTTGTATTTGGTTTTTGAGGCAGGGTCTCATCAAATTGCCCAAACTGGCCTCAAAATTATGATCATCCAGCCGGGGATGTAGCTTAGCGGCACAAGCACCTGCCTGACAAGTGTAAGGTCCTGAGTTCAATTCCTGGTAAAATAAATACATACATACATACTACTAACACCTTATACATTAAAAAAAAAATTATGATCGTGCTGCCTGAGGCTCCCAAGTAACTGAGATTACAGGCATGCGCCACTACAGCCAGCTTCCCCACTCATTTTAAAAATTTTGCAATGGGGTCAGTCCTCAGTACTTAAAAAAAAAGTTTCATCATGCCAGAAACTTCCCTTATGGTGCCTTCTGCCAACCTGTAAGCACTGATCTATTATTCTCTTGCTCTCTATAGTTCTGCCTTTTTCATAATATGATATAAGTGGGATCTGGGCTAGGGATGTGGCCCAGTGGTAGAGTGCTTGCCTAGCTTGCACAAGGCGCTGAGTTCAATCCCCAGTACCACCAAAAAAAAAAAAAATGAAGATACAAGTGGGATCATAGACCTTGTGGTCTTTTGAGCCTAGCATCTTTTGCTTAGTTTTGTGTTTTTGAGATTCATGGATTTTTTTGTTTTGTTTTGTTTTGTTTTTTGTCTTTTTGAGACAGGGTCTCATTATGCAGTTCAGGCTGGCCTTGAGCTCACTTTGTAGCCCAGGCTGGCCTCGAACTCACAACAATCCTCCTGTCTCAGCCTCCTGAGTGCTGGGATTACAGGAGTGTGCCACCACGCCCAGCTTGAGGTTCATGTTGTGGTATAAACCAGTAGCACATTTCTGTTTACTGCTGAGTAACACTCCATTGTATATCTTTGTCTATTTACTAGATGAAGGATGCCTCGATTATTTTGGATCATTGTAACCAAAGGCATTCTAAACATTCACCTCATTTTCTGATTTTTTTTTTTGGAGATAAGGTCTCACTATGTTGTTGAGTCTGGCCTTGAACTCACTATGTAGCCCATGCTGCCCTCAAAGGCCATGGTGATCCTCCTGCCCCATCCTCCCGCGTGCTGACATTAGAGGCATGCGCCACCTCACCCAGCTAATACCTCATTCTTGTTTAGTTTTGACTTTGTTGTGCTTTTTTTTTTTTTAGATAGGGTTTTACTACATAGTTTAGGCTGGCCTTGAGCTCACTTTGTAACCTAGGCTGGCCTCAAAGTCTGCCATAATCCTGCCTCAGTCTCCTAAATGCTGGGATTACAGGCGGGTACTACCATCCCCAGCAGCTCTGCCTTTTTAAAAAAAACAAAAAAACAGAATCTTACTTTCTAGGTTAGGGTGACCTTAAACTGACTACATAGCCCAGGCTGGCCTAAAATATGTGAGAATTCTCTTGCCTCAGCTTTCCAGGTACTAGGATTACAGGTGAGCACTACCACTCCTAACTCTCCTTTTATTTTTGTTTGTTTTGTTTCATTTTGTTTATGGTATTAATTCTTTTTTTTTTCTTTTTTTGGTTTTTCTCTGGTACCAGGAACCGAACTCACGACCTTGCGCTATGGTATTAATTCTTGAACCCAAGGAGCATTTGAGTTACATTTGTAGGCCTCTCTACCTTTTGTTTTTTTTTTTTTTTTGAAATAGGTCTTACTAGGTTGCCCATACTGGACTTGAACCTGGGAGCCTCCTGCCTCCTGTCTGGCTATACTTTTTTTTTTTTTTTTTTTGAGACAGGGTTTCACCATATATACTCCAGGCAGGCCTTGAACTCACAATGTAACCCAGGCTGGCCTTGAACACATAGCAATCCTCCTGCCTCAGACTCCGAGTGCTGGGATTACAGGTGTGTTGCCAACACACACAGCACTCCATCCTGGCTCTTGTTTTTACTTTGTTTTTTTTT
>NW_004955574.1:1151800-1161996 GCF_000276665.1 Chinchilla lanigera
TTTTTTTTTTGGTTTTTCTCCGGTACCGGGAACCGAACTCACGACCTTGCACTTGCCAGACAGGTGCTTTTTGCCGCTGAGCTAAATCCCCAGCTCTTGTTTTTACTTTGTTTTGAGACAGAGAATTCACTGTGTACATGAGGGTGGCCTTAACTCCCAGCAGTCCTTATTCTTCAGCCTCCCAAGTGCTGGGATTACAGTCATACATCAGCATGCCTGGCCTCCTGCCTGGCTCTTGGATCAATTTTTGTACATCATGATATGAGTTAGGGGTCAGTTTAACTCTCCTATGTGTGCAGTGCACCCATGGATTCACGCATGCCGGGCAAATGCTCTACTCCTAAGTCCACGTTAATTTTGTCGTAGAGTACATGGAGATCCTGGCAGCACTCAGGAGGCTGAGGCAGGAGGATCACCATGGGCTGTAGTTTTCCAAGTGTTATATGTCATAGAGTCCTACTATGGACTTTGATAAGCAGGGGAAAAAGCTACCTCTGAAGTTAATGGAATAAGAGGATGCTTTGCCTGGCCAGGGCGTGAGGTGACACCCTCAAGATACTGCTGCTGGGAGTTGGAATGGATAGATTTTGGATGGCATTTGGCAATATATATCAAGGCGTAGCATTTATGTATTTAGAAATTTGCCTTATGAGATGGTTTGGTTTTGTGACAAGGTCTTGACAGGCTGCATTGGCCCTGAACATTCCATAATCTTCGTGCCTCAGCCGTCCAAGGGCTGCGATTACAGATGTGCATCTCCATGCCCAGTTCTTGTGGAGTAATTTTGTTAACTGTAGCAAAATGGATGATTGCTCTGTCAAATAACAGGTATATCCTTCAATGTATCGCATAACAGAACAAATAGTAGTTAATATTACTTAGATGTAAAATCATACATGTTTAGATACATGCACTTTAAAAAATGTCTAGAAGGGTCAGGCGTAGTGGCACAAATGTGGAATCCACTCTTTGGAGGCTGAGGCAGGAAAATCACAAGTTTGAGCCCAGTCTGGCCAACTTAGTGAATTAGCCAAGACCCCATCTCAAGAGTTTAAAGAAGGGCTGGGGCTGGGCATGGTGGCACACCCTGGAGGCTGAGGCAGGAGGATTGCCATGAATTTGAGGCCAGCCTGAGCTACATAGGCCCTGTCTCCAAAGAAAGTGCTGAGTATGCAGTTCAGCACACAAACTCTTGAGTTCAGTCACCATTGTTGGGAAGAAGGGGAAAAAACAGCTCTGTGTAGGGATTAGCAGAACATACCTCCTCTGTTCAGTGAAAGTATTTTGGTCCTCAGGATGGCCAGTTTCAAGGACCACCATTTGTCCTCTCGACACTCTGTCCTGGCCCTGCAGGGCTGGTCTCTGTGTAGGTCGTGAGGACTGTTGCCCCATGCTTTCACGTGAGGCTGCGAACCTCCCGTGTTGTGCATGTTAACACAGGCCTGCTCCCGCCGCTCGCCGGGAATAGTGTGCAGACCCAGCCCCGGTTATGGTAGAGCAGAATTGTGAGAATGTGACCGGGGCAGTGAAACATCTGATATTTGTAGAACCTTATTTTTAGGAAGCACAGATATAATCTTTCCTTTGACTTTAAAAAGAAAAAAGTGTGTGAAAGAATTCCTCCTTTGCTAAAGGTCAGGGATCTTTCCCAGCCACTCCCGGAGCCCCGGGGCAGATTGAATCTTCTTGTCTAGAGCCCAGCATTGGCGTTGCTGTCTGAACAGAGCAGTTTCCATCCCCGTGAGGCCACGGGCAGACTTGTGCAGATGTTGTTCAACACGCTTCCCGGTGCCGCTCCTCACTTGTCCTCTCTTTCTAGGTACTGCTTCTCTGAGATGGCCCCGGTGTGCGCAGTGGTTGGCGGGATCTTGGCACAGGAAATTGTGAAGGTAAAAGAAAGCTCACACGCGAGCCTGCACCATCACTGCACAGGTCCCAGCTGCTGTGTGCAGATTGTGCTGGGCGCTCACCCCACCTTGGCCTTGCCTCGTGCCCAGCCTTTCCCTCTCCGTGCACTCCTATGGGGACCTTGATGTTTGCCCACAACGTTACGTTTGCCTTTGGCCGAGCTAAATGTGTTTCACAGTGGCACAGCGTATGCTCAGCGTGTTCAGACCCCAGAACTACGTTAGAATAATTGCCCTAGCTGGTTCTTGGCCGCCTTGCTGGGTTTGCAGTAATGGCTTCTCCTCTCCTTTAACGGGCAGTCACGCCTGGTGCGATGGTTTCCTCAGGATGCGTACGTGTCAGGGTCAAGCTCAGCGGGACAGTTTGGTTGGAGACGAGCTCTCATCACTTTGTCCAAGACTTGGAGACGCTGGACTCAGTTTGATGTTTTCACCACTTCCTTTCACTCCTTTTTTCTCATTTCCTGGCAAAACCCTTCCTTTGCTGAAGTCTAACCTGCTTCTGTGTCAGAGGCACTGAGGAGTCACAGCGGGAGGCGAGGTGTGCGGTGGCCGTGCCTGCGTCTCCCCTCGCACCTCTGCTCAGCCCACGGGCGAAAGTCAGATTGGGAGCCCTCGGGAGGTCGGAGTGGCTGCCCAGAAGGCCATGAGGAGAAGGATGCGGAGTCTGTGTGTAGACAGCTCAGGAAAGAGAGATTAGGCGTGGAAAACCATGTTGGGGGAACAAGTTTTTGTAGCCTGTAATGATGACATCATCACCAGTAACAGTAGAAAATGACTGCAAGCCAACCAGGGGCCACTCAGAGTCAGTGCGAACTCACTGTACCTCACAGCTGTGTGAGGTAGGAACTGTTGTGATCCCTGATTATAGAGGAAGAACTGAGGTACCGAGAAGTGAAGTTCTGGATAAAATACGGAGTGGTGGTACACGCCTGTGGTCCCAGTACTTGGGAGGCTGAGGCAAGAGAGTCACATGAGTTCAAGGCCAGCCTGGGCTCCATAGTAAAACCCTGTGTTTAAAAAAAAAAAATCCTGAATAAATGAGGTAGAAGAAAGCCAGAAGTGGTAGCACGCACCCGTATTCCCAGCACTCAGGGGGCTGAGGCAAGAGGATCATTAGTTCAAGGCCAGACAAGCAGTGAGCGTGGAGTGTGGCTCAGGGCTAGAGCCCGTGGCTCGCAAGCACGAGGCCCGGCTTTTGAGCCTTAGTGCCACAGAGAAAGTGGCCCGCCAGCAGTCATGCCCTACAGGTCTGGTCCGTGGCCTGTGTTCCTCCCTACCTGGCAGTCAGGCCTCAGATGTTGCCCTAGGCCGCCCTACATCCAGCCCTCGGCCAGACCTCAGCTCGCCCCCGCACATCCTGCTCCAGCTTCCCCTGGGGGATGGAGGTGGGAGGTTGGGGCAGGTGGCCTCGACCCTGCTGTCTGTAGTGGCTGCTCTGCATCCCAGTCCTAATGCTTCTCCCTCCTTCCTGCCCACTGAGGACAGCTGTTGCCCAGCATCTTGTTTCTGTTTGTCCCAGAAAGCAGCACACTCTGCATTCTTGGTTGCTGGGTGTGTTTGGAATCTCCTCTGACCCCGTCTTGCTGGGGAGCACTTTACGCTTTGCCCACGTTCACCCCGTGCCCCGCTCTCATCCTGCCGCTCCCCTTGTCACTGACCCAACCTTCAGCCAGCTGGCAAGAGGGCCCTGCACCGAGGGCCTCATCTGACCACCTATAAAAAGGAGCATCGGAGCCGGAGGACATGGACAGTCTGTTCCCTTGGGATCATCTCCTGTTTGCTTCCTTTCATTCGTCCATCTTACCACTACCGTGTCCCCTCCAGAGCCATAGGCTGCCCTTGCTTTCCCTCCGTCCCTGTGGTCCCTAGCAGTCTCCTTACCCAGAGCGGAGGTGAGGAGAAAACAGCAGCCACGCCGGGCCCTGAATTAGAGTCTGGCGGAGGCTGGGCACGGTGTCACGCAGCTTGAGCAGCTACAGCAGGAGCGTCCCTGGAGCCAGGCGCTCCTGGCTCGCCTGCGAATATAGTGAGAGCCCTCTGTAATGCAATAGTGAGAGCCAGTTAATAAATGTAGAAAATGGATCATCTGTAACTTGTAACTTTGCTTCTCGAACTTCCAGCTGTGGTTTGCTAGGCCATTCCACCCGCCTGAGTGTGTGGCACCCCTCAGATACATTAGTAGTGCACCCCTGGTTCCCATTAATAATAGCAAGCTCCAAACTATGGAGAATTTAGTATGTGCCAGGCACATCACAAGCCTGCTCACATTTTATCTTCATCAGAGTTTCTAGCAGGCAGGTAGGCAGGTGCTATTTATTTTTCCCTTCTATAGGCAGGCCTCTTTTTTCTGGTTTTTTGTGTTTGTTGGGACAGGGTCTCACTGTGTAGTTCAGGCTGGCCTTGAACTCGCTGGACTGTGTAGCCCAGGCTGGTCTTGAGGAGGGTGCCCGCCCTCCTGCCTCATCCTTCGCGTGCAGGGATGACAGCCGTGCACCACCACGCCCAGCTGCAAACCTCTGTGTGATCCGGGCTCCTTCTAAGCACAGGGACCTTCTCAGGATCCATAATGTCTGGCACAGCATCTGGGACAGAGCAGATGCCCAGACGTTTTGCTTGGCTATATAATCAGGCCTGTACCTGAGGTAGACAGCACCATCCACTTGTAGATAAAGAAGCAGGGGGGGGTGGGGGTGGGGGTGGCGCTTACTTTCTTGAGAACGTGAGCAGCTGTGCTCCTGGGAGCCGTGTGGGGATGTCCGAGTCTACAACAGTGACTCATGGTGAAGCTTCAGCCTTTTGGGGGTCAGCTGTCTCTTTACAACCTTGCTGTTATCTACGAACCCGTTCCTTAGAAAAACGTGTGCACGCACAGGACTCGCAAGCCACCACAGTGGCTTTCCAGTCTCCATCCCACACGGAAACTCGGAGGGTGGACGCGGTGGTGCACACCTGTCGTCCCAGCACTCTGGAGCCTGAGGCAAGGGGGTGGCTTAGGCGATCTAGCAAGACCTTGTCTCAAAACTTAAACAGGCCCTGGGTTTAGTCCTTCATAGTGCAAAAAACAGCAAAATAAATGTTACTGAACAGTTTCTCAACAGAATGAATACAGTAATTCCAAGGACTTCACCTTGTGGTGGCGCACGCCTGTAATCCTAGCACTCAGGAGGCTGAGGCAGGAGGATTGCTGTGGTTTTTGAGGCCAGCCTGGGCTACATAGGTTAAGGTCAGCCTGAACTACATAGGGAGACCTTGTCTCAAAAGAAGAAAAGCTGGGGATGTAGCTCAGCAGCACAAGTGCCAGCCTCACAGGTGCAAGATCCTGAGTTTGGTTCCCAAGTGCGAAAAAGTGAAAATAAAACAGGTTAAATGATTTGCCTGAACACACACACATTTGGAGATTTGACAATCAAAATTGTCTCCTAGGCCAGGTATGGTGGCACACACCTATAATCCCAGTTTCTCATGGGGCTGAGGCAGGAGGATTGGACTTCTGAGGCAGTTGAAGCAATTTAGCAGGATGATGTCTCAGAATAGAAACTTTAAAATACAGGCGTAGAGTTGGGCACTAGAGTATGTGTGTATAATCGCAGTACTTGGGGAGACTGAGGCAGAAGGATCTTGAATTCAAGGCCAGCCTGGACTTACATAGCAAGACTCTGTCTCAAAAACTAACAAGAAAAAAATTTTTTTGATATCCTTACGTAGCCCCTGTAGAGCAATTGTATCCCTTTTGAGAACCGGGGCTACCTAAGTGCTGCCTTTGTTTTCACTTTGCTTCGTAGACCTTGTGGAGGTGGGTGTGGTGGTGTCTGCGTGCGCTCCCTGTGCCCTGGGAGTGAGCTCCCTTTTGGCTTCTTCCCCAGGCCCTGTCACAGCGGGACCCTCCTCACAACAACTTCTTCTTCTTCGATGGCATGAAGGGCAACGGGACTGTGGAGTGCCTGGGCCCCGAGTGAGCCGGACGTGGCCCTCCGCGCCAAGATGGAAGTGCAGCGCACCCGCCTGTGCTCCGCGTCCCGTGTGCCGGCTCCCGCAAGTGTGGGCTCGCGGATGCTCCTTCTGCCGTCTCCATCCTGACACCATGAGCATCGCCAGCCCCTGGGGACCTGCCCAGGAGCCTCTGTTGCCTTCTTGGACTTACTCCCCACCTGATACCTAGAGCTGAGTGCAACTTCAGGTGGGGAGTAAGGCCTGAGCCGAGTGACACCCCGTGACTCCCGGTGCGCGCTCAGGCAGGTGCCCTTCTCGGCCGGCCTGACGGGCGGAATTCCTTCCTCCAGAGTTGGACATCCTGGAAAACAACAGGTGGCCTCGGGCGCTGCTCTTGAGTTTGAGTTTGGGATTAGGCGAGCTCCAGCCCGGATTTCGGGAGGGAGGAAGCACTGCCCCGGTCTGCGGCAAGTGGAGGGACAGGGAGAGCTCCTTTTAGAAAAGTGGGTCCCGCCCCACCGCGCGCAGCCGTCCTTCGTTCACCCCTGAATCGCAGCTGTTGGTGTTTTACATATTTTCTACATGGTTCTTTAATAAGGAATGATAATAAAGTTACTTGCTTTAGGCTTTGTGTGTTTTTCTTGCACATTCAAAACTGCCAGGGTGTGATCCTGCCAGTTGCCCTTTTTTTTTTTGGGTACCGGGAATTGAACTCATGACCTCAGACTTGCCAGGCAAGCACTTCAGTTGCCCCTTTCTTTAAACCTGCAGAAATGTCATTTGCCACACGCGCACTGCAGCGAGGGTCAGGTCCCCAAGTTCTGGAGCGCCCCGCCGTCTCCGCACAGTTGGGCTGCCTAGAGGCGGGTTTCAGCGGTGGTGATCGTAGTGACAAGTCACACGATGCTGCTGCTGCTGTCCGCCCGGGAGTGGCAGTGGGTGTGACGCCGCTCAGAGGCCAAGTGCTGCCCAGCCGGCGCTGCACCCGGCTCTGGCTAGGGGAGCCTTCCCGGCTGCCAGCAGTCACCCTGCCCCCGCCCCGGCTGGGCAGATGCTGCTGCTCCCGCCTCTCCTTGAAGTGAAGGAGCGCTGGTTCCTTTCCTGTCGCCACAACCGGCCCCAGGCTGGGGCAGACTGGCCTGTCCTGGGAGAGGCTGCAGCCCCAGCCCAGACCGGTGCCTGCAGCTGCCGAGCTGGAGGCTTTAGGGCACCGTTAGTGCCCGCTGTGTCAGGGTCAGCAGTTTCCTCGCAGCCTGAATTTCACGGGGTCTTCGACATTTTGAGCTAATTACTCCCTTGACTTTGCATTGTGCAGCCTTGGTCACAAGGGGGAGCCGGTGGTCCTGGACAGACAGCAAGATTACAGCCAGCTCCAGTGCTTTGCCAACTTTCCACCCACTACCTGCCGGGCGGCAGAGACTGAATCACCCAGAGAAGACCCCTGAGGGACTGGGAGGTGGAGGAGGTCATGCTTGAAGCAGACAGCCCCAGGCAGCAGCTACTGAAGTTTGTTCGGATGTCTTACACCCCTTACAGGTTCACGTTACCCGAAATGTGGGTTTTCCTCACTTTCCAGCAGGTGAACAGGATACCCTGTGGTTTCTCGTCCTCCCAGGCAGTGTGCAGCCCATTCGGGAAGGAGGGGCCGCCTACCAAGCGGTGGGGGTCATCCAGTGAAAGAAAATAGTGGGCTCTGGGGCTCCCATAGTTTTCATCTCTGGTTTGTGTAGTAGCAAAATTCTGCTAAGTACTTAATATGTTGAGTCATTGAACCTTCAAAGTCTGTTGGAGAGCTGGGCATGTGACCCACACTACAATTCCAGCACTTGGGAGGCTGAGGCAGGAGGATGGTGGAGTTTGATGCTAGCTGGGAATAGATTTTTAAAAAAAGAAGTGCCATGTGAGAATTTCTTAGCCCCATCTCAGCTCTACCTTCCCGGCCTCCCTCTAAGGCCAGACCCTTTTTCAGTTCTTGCGTTCCCTTGGTAAATGGAAATGTGTGCACCTTGAGATCCACAGATAACCTCTTCCCAGGTGTGGAAGTGAGGCTTAGGTTGTAGTTGGCAAGACAAAAGTCCAAGAACTAATAGCTAACATTCGTTATGCCACACTTAGTGCCCGGCATCGTTGGAATTCCTTAGACGTTGTAATTGTTCAAACCCCACAGCGACCCCAGGGAGACAGCCTCACCCAAGCAAGGGCTGGGCAGACCGCCAATGAGCGCTCTCGGTGTGAACAAGGAGACGGTGTTGCCTGTACACAGCCCTGATGGCCCAGTGACATCTCAGGCCCAAGACCTGAGCCAGAGCCTTCAGATAGTCCCAGAAGGGCAAGAGGATTTTGTTTTTAAACCTGTAAAACAGCTGGGCATGGTGGCTTACGCCTGTAATCCCAGCACTCAGGAGGCTGAGGCAGGAGGGTCGTGGTGAGTTCGAGACCAGCCTGGGCTACAAAGTGAGCTCAAGGCCAGCCTGAACTGCACAGCGAGACCCTGTCTCAAAAAGACAAAAAAAAAAAAAAAAATAGGGGCAACCCACTCAGGGCCCTTCTTCTGTCCCTCTCTCAGACAGAAGCAGCTTTCTTTCCTTCAATAAATATACTCTGCTCTTTAAAAAAAAAAAAAAACAGACTCAGCCACTTAGCTGTGTGCCCTTGGGCAAGTGAATCTTTGGACCTCAGTGGCTCCCTCTGTAAAATGGGTATGATAGCATGTCCTGAGGCTGGGGTAGCTCAGTGATACACCATGTGCTTAGAGTGCAGGGCCATTGCCATGCTCTTCTCATATATGGGGCAAAGGGAGTTGATTCCGTGCTGACGACTTTCTCAGTGTTAACTATTGTGCAAATCATAAAAATGTTAGCTTCCCAATCCTGGGTCAAAGTGCCTGAGATAAATCAGCTTGAAAGGGGAAAGTCAAGAGTTGGAGGTTTCAGTCAGCTGAGTCCAAGGCAGAAACAGGGAGGAAGAGTATGAAGAGGAAGCTGCTTCCCTGGTGGCAGGAAGCAGTGAAGGTCGACAGAAGACAAGAGGAAGAGGCCCTGGGCAAGGGCTAGTTAGTCCCGGGTCGCAGCCCCTGGCCACGCCCCTTGCCCAACCCCCCCACACCCCACCCTTTCATCACCTCCCATCAGATTGAGCTAGAGCCCCAGTACACCAGGCGCTTCCCAGGCCCGGCTTCAGAACAGCCCTTATGGGAACATCTTACTTTATTTATCTTGTGATACTGAGGATTGAACCCAGGAGCTCTCTACCTCCCAGCTAGGTCCCCAGCCCTTTTTATTTTGAGACAGGATTTCATTAAGTTACCCAGGCTGTGCTCAAACTTGTGTTCCTCCTGCCTTAGCCTCCCAAGTACTTGGGATGACAGCCACCCGCCTCCGTACTTGACTTGAAGATATTTTAGACACAAACCATGACTATTTTATTGCAACTGCTTTCTCCATTCCCCCCCTCCCTTTTTTTTGAGACGGGGTCTTGCTATGTAGTTGAGACTGGTGTCGAACTAGTGGCAATCCTCCTGCCTCAGCCTCCTGAGTACTGCTGAGATTATAGCTGTGCACCACCATACTCGGCCCTCCCCATTTATGTCCTAGAGATCCTCAGCATTGTGAACCAAATCCCACTACCACTGTGCGTGCGTGTGTGAGAGAGTGCGTACATGCTGCTGGGGATGGAACCCTGTGTGTCGCACCTAATCCAGCGCTGTGCCCTGAACCCTACACTTGTATTTGAGCCATATGTCTGCTGTGAGTGAGGTTGAGCTGTCGTGTGTGCACACTAGGAAAGACTTCTCCAAGACCCGATTTCAGGGTTCGAGAGTAAATGAACATATCTCAGGTTGTGGTATTTTCAAGAAGACTGTGGGGTGGGGGCTGGGACTGGGGCATGGTAGAAGACAAGGGTGGTACTATTCTCTGTGACAGAGTTTTTTGTTTAGTTTTCAGTACCAGGAATCAAACTCTGGAGTGTTCTATCACTAAGCCACATCCCCAGGCCTTCTGTATTTAAGTTTTTAAATCTGAGATAAAAGCTTGCAAGTTGCCCAGGTTGGCCTCAAACTTGGGATCCTCCTGCCTCAGCTTCCTGGAAGTATAGGCATGCGCCACTGTGCCAACTAGGTTTCATTTACATGTTGTTGTTTCCGTAGTTGATACTTGCATCTCCTGCCAAGCTGCAAGTTTTACAAAGATACACACACAGTAGTATCTTCTAAGGGAGGAAAACGGACGCACAGGGTGACCGTTGCAGGAACATTTGGAGGCAGAGCAGGTTCCAAGTTTGAGATTACCTGGCTAGAAGTTGCTGTTTGCAAGAAAGTGGTCATGGTTTATGGGTTAGGGTGGTTTTTTGTTGTTT
>NW_004955574.1:1162521-1170563 GCF_000276665.1 Chinchilla lanigera
TTTGAATTCACTGTGTAGCCCGGGCTGGCCTCAAACTTGCTTCCTGCCTCAGTGGGCCAAGTACTGAGATTACAGGCATGCACCTGTAATGCACAATGCCCATGAAGGTGCGGCTGAGGGCCTCATTGCCTGGTCCTCCCGACCTCTCATCCTCCTATGTTCTGGGACTACTTAGAACCTTGATTCTGAGGGGGAAGGCTGTACAGATGGCTTTAATGTTTCCTTTCTAGGAGTCTGTTGGGCTTTTCAGACAAGATGTGGCCTTAGTTAGCTAGGACTGTCCCTGGGTCTCTTCCTCTTAGGATCTACCTAGGTGGTGGGGGTGGATTCCCCACTTTCAGTCCTCAAAAATGACAGGCTTGGTTCTATTAGAAAAAAAGAGCCAGGTGTGGTGGTGCACGCCTTTAATCCCAGTGCTCAGGAAGCTGAGGCAGGAGGATCGTGGAGTTCGAGACCAGCCTGGGCTACAAAATGAGCTCAAGGCCAGCCTGAACTATGTAGTGAGACCCTATCTCAAAAAGACAAAAAAAAAAAAATTAAAATCTGGGTTGTAGCTTAGTGAGGGAGCACTTGTCTAGTTTATAGGAGGCCCTGGGTCCAATCCCCAGCACCAAAAAAATAAAAGAAAGAGGGGCTGGGGATTTAGCTCAGGGGCACAGCGCCTGCCTGCCAAGTGTGAGGTTGTGAGTTCAATTCCTGGTACCGGAAAAAAAACAAAAAACAATAAATAAATAAACAAATGAAAGAAAGAAAGAGGAAAGACCGAAGAGGAAAAAAGAAAAAATCTGTTTTTGGTAACCATCTAACAGAAAAACTCCTGCAGAAAATAAATATAGAATATAAATTCTAGACATACAACTACTTGGAGGATGCTCTTTTTTGTAGATCAAAATCATTTTATTATTTCATACAAATCTGCAGTTGTAGTTTCTAAAACACCAAGTCATAGACCACTGTCGTGTGACATGTGTACCAGTGAAAACAAAAGGCCAAGAGAAACACTGCATTTCCACATGGATTGTTTTGTTTGTTTTATGGTTTTTTGGTTTTTGTTTGTTTTTGTGAAACAGAGTCTCACTATGTAGCCCAGGCTGGCCTTGAACTGATGGCAATCCTCCTGCCCCAGCCTCCCAAGTGTTGGGATTATAGGCGGGCACCACCAACCCCAACGAATTTCTTTATTTCTCACGATTGTACAGGTCAGGAAGTTAGCCAAGGCAAGTCACCAGCTCCTATCAGGTCTACTAGGGCCACTCTGGTGTTCACCTGGCTTTGCTCCCTGGCCTTGAACCTTGGAGAAGTGGCTGGAAAGTGGCTTTGTCCAGGCCCTTCTCTGCCTCCATGCAATTCCAGTGTGATTGTCCCAGCAGAGTATAATAGTCACCCAGGACTCCAAGAAACAATATTCCCAGCAAAATTCAGCTCCTGGCCGCATCCCACTCAGAAGGAGGCCTGTGGTCTCAGCCTGTGATAAGCGCCAGGGCGGGTGTGGGCTGCCAGTGACGGGGTTCAGCTTCTTGAGTTTTATTCTTTTCAGGATGAACTCTAAGCAACAATGGAGGTTAAGAGTAGGGAAATTTATTGAGGATAAAAATCTCCTGAGAGATAGGAGGGGTCCCGAGTGGGTTGCCCTCCAAACCCTTTTTATTGTATTTGTTTAAGGCACAGTCTCACTACGTATTTCAGGCCGAATTTGAACTGACTTTGCAGCCCAGACTGGCCTAGAATTTACAGCTATCCTCCTGCCTCAGCCTCCCCAGTGCTGGGATTACAGATGTGTACCACCACATCTGGTCCAAACCCTTTCTGAGTGAACAAAAGCAGGTGGGTTTTTGGAAGGAGTTGAAAGTTGTAAGAGCCCAAGAGCTGGATGAGTTGGGTTTTGTTTGTTTTTCCTACAGCTTTATCCTGAGGAAGGAAAGCTCAGAAACCACTGTCTCACTGACATGAAGAAGGGGAGGATGAGCCCAGAGTGCCCACAGCTGCTGCAAGCCGGGATGGGGGCGTGGCCCAGGGGAGGGGCGCCCGGTTCTGCGATCGCGCAGCCCTCGGATGTGAGCCTGTGAGGAGGCTCAGAGCGGGCCGAAGCGGGTGGGATGTGGCTGTCACCCCCACGGGGCTCTGCAGTTTCTGCTCACAAGCGTATCAGTGCGCCTTGCAGGAATATAACAGAATCCAGACTGTCCCTAACACAACATTCGTAACATCCAGGACATAAGCAAAATTAGCTGGTAGGGGCTGGGGATTTAGCGCAGCGGTACAGCGCCTGCCTGGCAAGCCCAAGGTCGTGAGTTCGATTCCCGGTACTGGGAAAAAAAAAAATTAGCTGATATACATGGAATCAGGAAAATGTGATATAAAAAATAAAAAAACACAAATGGATGCCCAAAGACTGAAAAATAGAGTGAAGTAAAAAGTGTACTGAGTGGATCTAGGGGCAGAATGGAGATAAGGAAGAAAAGAATCAGTGAACCGCGAATAGATTAATAGGAATTATCCCCGTCTAAGGCTGCGAGTCTTGTGGCACAACTGTCCCACCCCAGCACTTGAGGCTGAGGCAGGAGGACCAAGAGTTCAAACCGAGTATGGGCAATGTAGTAAAACCCTGTGTCAAAAAGAAAACAATTTTTTAGCCTGAGCACTAGGGGAGCTGGGACAGGGGGATTGCAAGTTTTATTTGGTTTTGGTTTTTGGTTTTTGGTTTCTGGGTTTGTTTCCCCCCACCCCTTGGTCTTTTTGAGACAGGGTCTCACTATGCAGTTCAGGCTGGCCTTGAGCTCACTTTGTAGCCCAGGCTGGTCTCAAACTCCCAACAATCCTCCTGCCTCAGCCTCCCAGGTGCTGGAATTACAGGTGTGCACCACCATGCCCAGCTGGTTTTTGGTTTTTTGAGACAAGCGGCGGGGTGTGTGTGTGTGTCAAAAATTACAAAAATATATCCCACCCAAAATGAAGCAAGACAAAAAAATATATCCTTAGCATTTATAATCTAGAGTTAATATTGTACCACTTTTCAAGTACAACATAGGCACCTCTATATTGTATAGGTCTGCTCCCTAATCCCTGCTACATCTATTACAACTGAAACAATATTGCCACAAGACAATGTAACAACTTTTTTTTGTTTTTGTCTTTTTGAAACAGGGTTTCACTATGCACACCAGGCTGGCCTTGAACTCTCTTTGTAGCCAAGGCTGGCCTGGAACTCACAGTGATCCTCCTTCCTCAGCCCCGCTAGTGCTGGGATTAAATTATATATGGGGTGTGGCAGTGCACTCGGGAAACAGGCAGAAGGATCGCCATGAGTTCGGGTCCAGCATGGACTGCATAGTGAGAACCTATCTCAAAAAAACTTAAAATAGGCTGGATGTGGTGGCACGTGGTTATAATCCCAGAACTGGGAAGGCTGATGCAGGCCCATTGCTGAGTTGGTGGCCAGCCTCGCTTACATAGTGAGTTCAAGGCCAGCCTGCTCTACGTAGTGAGACCCTGTCTCAAAAAAGAAAAAAGCAAAAAAATTAGGAGGAACAAATGACTTCTCTTTTAAAATAAAGTTTCTCCATTTACCATTTCCATCACTCTTTAATCCATTCTGAAGTTCCATGACTCTCCTAGTATTACTTCTCTCTCTCTCTTTTTTTTTTTTTTTTGGTTCTGGAAATCAAATTTACCACCTCTCACTTGCTAGGCAGGTGTGCGCCATTGAGCCATATCCCTGGCCCCAGTATTACTTCTCTTAGCTATGAAAAGTTTCCATTAGGGTTTTCAGTCCCTTGTTTTTATTTTTTTGACACAAGGTCATTAAGTTGACCTGGCAGGACTTTTGATCCTCCTGCCTCAGCCTCCCTTGGTGCTGGATTATAGCATGTGCCATAGCACCAACTCCATTAGAATTTCATTTAAATTTGCTGGGCATGGTGGTGCAATCCTGTAATCCCAGCAGTCAGAAGGCTGAGGCAGGGGAATATCACCATGATTTGAGGCCAGCCTGAACTATATAACAAAACCCTGTTTTATGCCGGGAGTGGTGGCGCACGCCTGTAATCCCAGCACTCAGGAGGCTGAGACAGGAGGATCGTTGCAAGTTCGAGACCAGCCTGGGCTACAAAGTGAGCTCAAAGCCAGCCTGAACTGCATAGCGAGACCCTGTCCCAAAAAGACAAACAACAACAACAACAACAACAAAAACAACAAAAAACAAAACCCTGTCTCAAAACAAAAATAAAAACGAACAAAAATAATAAAAGCAGGCAACCCATTAGGGACCACTCCTGTCTCTCAGGAGCTATTTCGATTTCCTGTTCCTTTTTCCCCAATAAATTCTCATGCTCTTAAAAAGAAACAGAAAGTATAATAATTCCTACATGTGATTAAAATGTAGGAATGATTTGGGAATAGCTCATTAACAGTTTCTGACTGGGGTTGACCATGGGTAGCTGAATGTGACACTGGGACCGAGGGGCGCGGCCGCACACTGAGCGCGTCCTCTTCTGCACGCCCACCCTCTGCTAAGGGAGTACCCGGGAGGGCAGCCGCTGCCACGGGCACAGGTGTCCTGCTCAGTGCTGTCAGACTCCTGTGTGTGCCTGGCCTGGTAGGGGCAGGGCCACCTCCCGAGGTCCGCCATAGATGCACATCCAGAAAGCAGCCAAGCAGGCTGTGGTGGCCCACGCCTATAATCCCAACACTGGGGAGGCTGAGGCAGGAGGACTGCTGTGAGTTCAAGGCCAGCCCGGGCTACATAGTGAGAGCCTATCTCAAAACAAAGCAAAACAAAACCAAACCCAGCCGAGCAGGGTTCAGGACCTCTGTCCTCACGAGTCACGTGCCCTGTCCTCTTGGGTCTGTGCCGGTCCAGCATGGAAGAGGGCTCAAGGACAGCGTTCAGCTCCCATTTGTAACCTGAATTCACCACCAGCTGCTCCTGGCAGCTGTGAGGCGAAGCCCTACTCTGATCTGGCTGCAGGTGCACCTTCAGCCAGCGGGCTCCGGCACCCCCACCTCTGTGAGGGCAGCCAGGGTGTCCTGGGTGCTTGAGCGAGTCACAGGCCATCCAGCCCTTCACAGATGCCAGGCCCCCACGACGCCCTGGATCCAGTGGGATAGAGGAGGACCAGGCACTGAGCACCTGTCTGCTGCGCAAGGCGGCAAGAGGGTTGGCACCGCCAGCTGCCCGCCCTGCTGAGGTCCCTGAGCCCGGACGGTCCCCTCTCCCACCTCCCAGGTGGGTCCCGGAGCACAGAACGGGGAAGGCGAGCAGAAAAGGCATCCACTGTTCCAATCTGATTTTATTGAAAAGGAAACATACAAAAATCATGTACAAAAAAAATTAACCAAACATGTACAGAAAATTCATTCCGGTATCTACAGCAGCGCATGTACAGTATTTTACAGGCTGGGCCACCCCTCCCCGCTCCCAGACTCCTCCCTCCGCTGAGATCCCCCCCTCCCTGACACCCCGTCTTCCCCCCAGCGCTTCGCCCTGGGGACTAAGGCTGGGGCAGCTTCTGCCAAATCTCCCACCCCCCAAATGAATGCCAGTGGTCACACGTGCTCTCTCTAAACCTATGCGATGAGACGATGGGGTCGGGGCGTGGTCACAGGCAGAGCACAGGGTTCACAGTCTGGGCCCCTCCTGGCCACCCCCAGATGAAGGTGAGGCAGGCGCGCCCACCACCCGCCGGCCGGCTCGGGCAAGGCTGGGCACCGGCGTGGGGGGCCGTCAGCGCCCCCTCTCTGGCTCCAGGAGGCCAGTGGTCACGTTTGGCTCATTTGCTCTTCACGGGCCCCCTCCCCAGGAGGAGGGGGGGAAGCACCAGGGGCCCGAGGTCAGGCCCAAAGTGAAGGAGCACTGGGCACACACCCCCAGCGCCCCCCCTGCAGCTGGAACGGGCAGCCAGCACCAGCAGCCTTTCCTGAGATGGTGGTGGGCGCCGAGGCGGGCGGCTCAGTCCCCACCCCCTCGTCACCGCCTTCGGATGCTGAGTCCTCAGCCCTCCTTCCCCGGCTTCACGCCGGGGCCCCGGGAGTCCACATGTCCATTGGGGCACCCACGCGGGGCCAGGCTGGAGCGGCTGCCCTGGGCCGCCCTGGGCCAGGCAGGGCTGGTAGTCCAGTACGCTACATGGTGCAGAGAAGAGTCCCCCGCGCTGGCCAAGGCGTCAGGAGGCGGGAGGGTCCTGCCCCCCAGGTCCCCAACATCCGACCGGGCGGATGCAGGCACCTAATTGGGCTCCATCTCGGGGGCTCCGTGGCCCCTGGGTAAGGGCAGGAGTCCCATGATGAGATTGTACAGGACCCTCCAGGGTGACGGGCGGTGTCGCTGCTGCTCCTCTTGTCTCTAGGAAAGACAGAAGGGAGGTCAGCAGGGGCCTGTGCGGTGACACGGGAGCGGACGACAGGCTGAAGGGCAGCGAGGACCAGCTCAGTTCCAAGAGAGGACTGCGCTCCACCACCCCTGACCCAGCTCCTCCAGCCCGGGCCACAGGCTCCCTCTCCAGGGACAGAGGCCACATCCTCACGCCGGCCCCGGAGGGAGGGCGGTGGACAGAGCCCCACGCACAGAGCGCGACAGGACCGCGTGCCCCGCACTAGCGTGACCCTGTGTGCCGGGCGGGGAAGCCACCCAGGTCACTCGGGGCTGAGACTGCTCCCATCGTGCCCTCTTCAAGGCTGGCACAACAGTGAGAAGGGGGCAGACAAAGCAGGAGGTGGCCAGGAGTGGCTCGTCCTCTGCACAGAGGCTGTGTGCCGGGTCCGCATGCCTTGGGGAGCCCAGGCTCTCTCCCTGGCCTCCAAGGGTCCTCTCTGTTCCCAATCGCTGAACCGGACCCCCACCAGGCAGCACAAAAAATGAGCCATTAGCCCGAGCGGCCTCTCCTCCTTGCCCTGGTCCCCACCAGAGGGGAAAGAGGAAAGGCCACCTCCTTCCACAGCCAGTCAGTGAATGACCCTAATGACCCCACAGGGACCTGGCAGCGCATGCCTGGCACCAGCCCCTGCTGCTCAACACTGCCTTCCAGCTCCTGTGGCCGGGACAAGGTGGCAAAGGAGGCACCATTTACAAAACCCACCACTATCGGTGGCTGTAAGATGCCACCAAGCAGGCAATCACCTAGTGCTGCTAGGGCGGGTGCACTGCGTTTACGGAAGATAGATGCATGAGCTCTCCGAGAAAGTGGGCACAGGTTTGCTTTTTTGTCTTTTTGAGACAGGGTCTTGCTATGCGGTACAGGCTGGCCTTGAGCTCACTTTGTAGCCCAAGCTGCTCTCGAACTCACAACAATCCTCCTGCCTCAGCCTCCGAGTGCTGAGATTACAGATGTGCGCCACCACACCCAGCCTGAGGTGTGCACAGTTTGAGAGGGAAAACGCCAGAAAATAAAATCTGACATCTATTATGTTCAAAAATCCACCCTAACTAGGCATGGTGACGCAGGCCTGTAATCCCAATGTTCTGAGAGGCTGAGGCAGGAAGTTCACAACTTCGAACCCAACCTTAGCATTTCAGTGAAACTTTGCCTCAGAATAAAAAATAAAAAGGACAAGGGATGCAGATCCGTGTGAAGATCCTGGGTTCAATCCCCAGTCCAAAAAAAAAAAAAAAGCTCCTCAGTATGGTCAATGAGAAGATAACTAAGGATACTGCATTGATTTTACACAGTATGTAGCGCGGCTGGGGATACAGCTCAGTGGCATAAGCGCCTGCCTGGCAAGTGCCAGTTCCTCAGTTCGATCCCCGGTACCGCAAAAAAGACACACACACACACACACACCATAGTATGCAGCAGTGAAAAGCGGAAAACGCCTTGGCCCTGGAGGACCGGAGCAGCTGTGCGGAGAGGAGCGCCCCGCAGCAGGTCTGCTAAGCTAAACGCGAGCCACAGGCCTCAGCGACTGTTTCTGGCCTGCGGGCACAGTGCCAGGCCAGGGGCCAGCACCTGCAGGGCGCTGAGACTGCGTGGGGCGCGGAAGAGGGCCGGGCAGAGCTGCGTGGGTATTTTTTATTTTGCTCTTTGCTGGTTTTTTCCCCATAAGCAGAC
>NW_004955574.1:1171033-1174966 GCF_000276665.1 Chinchilla lanigera
TCCCCGCCGCGACCCCGCCGCACAGGCCAGCAGCTGCCGCACATCTGGCCGGGCGCCCGCCGCCCGCTCCCCAGCGGGGAGTCCCACCTGCCGCCCGCCCTCCCCGCACTCACCCTCCGCTCGTACTGCGCGTTGAGGTCGTCCGCCATCCGCCGCAGCTGCGCCCCGATCTCCCGGGCCCACTGCTCCTCCTCCCCCCGGACCCCGGGGGCCGCCTGGGTGGGACCGCCCGCCAGGGCCTCCGGGGCGCTGGGCACGGGCGACTCTAGGTGCTGCTCGGCCGCCGAGAGGGGTGGCTGAGGACCTGGGGGAGGCGGAGGGGCGTGGTCACCACCTGCCACCCTCGGCGCCCCGAGGTGTGGAGGGGAACCCAGGTCCCCAGGGCCTGCCTCTCCCGGTTCCCCGCCGCCCGCTTTCTCCTCCGCCCTCCCCCGCAGCAGCCTCATTTCTAGCCATTCCGTCCTCTCAGGACCAGGTTTGTCAGCTCCTCCCCGCCACGAATCAGAAGGCCAGGGAGGGTCCTGGGGAGGCGGCCCTGGGGCCACCTGTCCGGCCAGCTACCTCCCCAAGGCCGGGTCCGCCTGGAAGTCCTTCCTCTTAGCCAGCCTAATACCTCCACTCCAAAACAGGGCCAAATCTTGCGGCTGTATTTGACAGACAGGCAAGCTGGCCCCCCTCCAAGAGGCCAAGGTCACGCAGGGATACAGTGACTGACCCCACCCAGAGTCACAAGCCTCAGGTCTCCTGCCCTCTGGTGTCCAACCGCAGGGAGGCCACACCTCCGGATGTGGCAGAGGCCGGGAGACCAGAAGGCCAGACGCGCTTCCAGAGAGCCAGGCCTGGGGGCTGGGACCCCGGAGCTGCCTCCTGCCCACCCCCCTCCAAGCTTTTGGGAGTCCTGCCCCCCTGTCAAGCCGGGTCCTGGCAGGAGGGCTCCCTAAGGCCTAAAACCAGTGCCTCAGCTACTACATCTGTGACTCTGATCCCCAAGTCCCGGGTACCCCAGCTAGTGGCCAGGAGCTGAGCTTGGGAAGTTTTCTCTTTCCCTGCTGCCTGGGCTCCGGGCACAAAAGGGGGTCGGGAAGGGAAACCAGGACGGTCATTCCCGCTGCCAGGCACCACAGGGTTAACAGCCCATCAGGCAGGGGACCTTTAACCCTTCCCTCCCCGAGACTCACCCTCTCCCCAAGGGGACTTTCCCAACACAATGGCCCCTCCCCCCTTCCGTCTCGGGGCTGCAGCCTAGGCCAGCTCTGGCCAAAGAGATGCAAATAAAGGCAAAAGGCCCCTCTGCCCCTCCCCAAAGTCTGGAGGTGACGATCCTCCCACTCTGCCCACACGCTTTCCCACTGCGATCGCCCAGGTCTGGGGGGATCTGGGCTGGGGGAGGGGAGCTGGGAAACAGCTGTTGCCCGAGGCCCGGAAAAGGCCGTGGGCTGCAGCTCCGAGACTGCAGTCAGATTCCAGGAGGGACTTCCCACTCGACCTCCCCCTCCATCCCCGTCTCCCACCCCGGCTTCCTGCTTCTCTAAACACAAAGACCACACTGGCCACACCCTCCCAGTGGCCCTCCTCCGCCGGCCACCTCCCCCTTCGTCCCACTCTAGTTCTTCGAGTCTCCGCGACCCTGGCTTTCCCCGGCTGCTCTTCCGGGGTGCGGGGCAGGCACTCACCATCAGGGCGCGGGCCTCGGGGCCGGCTGCGGGGGCCCCCAGGCCAGCGGGGGCCCCCCAGTGCGGCTGTAAGGGCGGGTGGTGCGGTGGGGGCGCAGAGGTAGGCCGCGGGCAGCAGGGCAGGGGTGGTGGTGGGGGCAGCAGGAAGGCCGGGTTCGCAGAGACCGCAGGACACAGCTGAGGGCACCAGGCGGCCGAGGGGGAAGGGGCGAGGGCCGTCGCGGGCCAGGCCCTCTACGGGCTCCGGAGAGCTGCCCTCCTGGCGTGCACGGGCCATGGCGCTCCCTGGGGCCTGCGGGACACAGGGAACGTCAGCGGGAGGCAGGGACCAAGCCCCCATGGCGCACACACTTTACCCGTTCACGCTGGGCCCCGATGGAGGAGAGTGGGTGCGTGGCAGGGGACGGAGATGGCCCCACAAGACCCACCCGACTAGGGGATGACACAGGGTTCTGCTGGCCAGGAGCCTTGGGGCACAAGGTGATGAGCAGGGAGGACAGGACCCCCATGGAAGGGGGTGTGTCTGAGGGTGGTGACAGCCCTGCCATGCAAACTCCATGCAAACTCGGCTGCCGGATTCACACGGGCACGGCTAGTTGGGACAACTTGCCCAACACAGTGACAGGCACACACAGAGCAGCGAGGGTTCCCTGCAGACACACGGGGCTCCCACAGGGCCCGGACCAGGAGGGCAGCTGGGGCATGTATGCGGTGTGTGCAGGGTACACAACACGAACACACAAGGACCCACAGACCTGCCAGGCTGGCCGCCCACTTACACACAGAGATGTCCCACGCAGGCACACTGCCACTCAGTACTCCAGGAGCACACACAGACCATCACAACCGTGTCCACACTGCACACTCCATCCCCCGCCCCAGGGACACACACGCTCAGAACCTTACACACCACCCCGCAGCTGATACACCCAGGACACACACACAATGCAGCCATCACAAGCAGGAGCAGAAACACACGCGAAATAGGCATCTCCGCAAGTCTCCAGCAGCCTGCCCCTCTGTGCTCAGACACACCCCCCCAGACACCAGAGGACCGCAGGGCACACAGCAGACACCAGCACTCAGACCTCCAAAACACACCCGCAGGTCCCCAACTCAGCCCAGGGACACACGTCAACAGCCCCAGGCGCACCACACACGCCAGCGGTGACACACAGACACACCAGCAGAGCAGCAGACAGCAGCCCTCCGCCCTCCCGTCCCAGCCCCAAAACACTGTCACCAACTGTCAGCACCAGCACTGGAGTGCTTGGGGGCGCACGCGCACACACACAAACACACACACACACACCACAGCTAACTCTAATCCCGCGCAGCCCAGCACACACACACACCTAAAGCGCTGGCAGAAAACACTGGTCTCACGTGACTGACATAAACACTACACACACGCAGCCACATGACACACATGAGCCAGCCGATCACAGTGACAAGCCCTTCAGACCCAGCACACGCACACAGACACACACACACACGCACACACACACAGACGCACACAGACTCAGACAGGCTGCCAGCAACACCCACTAAATGCACTGCATGGACCCCAGTTCCCGGACAGTCTAGCCAAGCGCTGACCAGACAAGCCTCTGTCACACGCCACACACAACTCAGACGCCTGGACAGAAAACACATCAGCCCTCGGCAGCCAAGCACAGCGTCACAAACACTGGCAAAGACACATGCCCCGGAGACAGTCCACACACGCAAGACAAGGCACACACCGACAGCACACATTCGGGCATCACACGCGGATAAACACAAGGAGCTCGCTCAAGCAACACAAACACACAACTACACCCAGCGGCACATGCAGGCGGCAGACCCGCGGACTCAGCCCCCCACAGAACGCACGGACAACTCTCACAGAGAACACACACGCACAGGTGCACCCCACCCGCAGACGCAAGCCCACACAGGCGGGCACTCACGCAGACACCCCGGCGGGTCACGAATCCCCACATTCCTCCGGATTGACACCACCACTCCCTGCAGACCCCAGCACAAACTCGGAGCCAGACACACGCACACACCCAGGCGAGACACCTGCAGATCCACAACCCCGCACACGCGCGCTCCCACGGCGGTCCCAGACGCCCCTCCGCTGTCACAGCCCCCCCACGCCGCCACGTGCGCCTGCCCCGCCCGCCAGGCAAGCGCGGGGCCAATAACCGGCTGTTGCTGGGGCGCAGCCCCCGCCCGCAGGAGCCGCAGATTCCTCGGCCCGCGAGCCGTGAGC
>NW_004955574.1:1175728-1178171 GCF_000276665.1 Chinchilla lanigera
CGCGTGACGCCACCGGCCCGCCCGCCGGGGACAAGTCGGGACTTGCAGGCGCGCGCCGCGCCCCCTACCTCCGTGCGGGGGGTTTCCCTGCAGCCGGGGGCAGGGCAGGGCCTGGCCCGGAGCGGGGAGGCGCGCCGGCGGACGGCAGGACACACTGACACACTGACACACTGACTGGGACCCACAGACAGGCACCCGGGCCGCACGCAGGCTCACTGGCCGCTGGCGCGCCGAGGTACACAAAGTCACGTGCGGACACGGCCACGGCCCCACGGGCGCGCACACGCACCCAGACACAAATACACAGACCAGGTCACTAGCAGGGTCCCTGGACTCGCAGGCTGTCACAACGAGAGGGACACAGGTAGTGGCACAAACACTCACGCTGCTGAGCACACCCGGACCCGCACGCTGTGCTCACACGCATCCCCACGGGCCAGGCTCCGCCGGACACAAGTGCCGGCCGGGGACACGGGCAGGCTTGTCAGGGAGGGGACTTCCTGCCAGGCACGGCTGGACACGCCCCTGCACACAGGCAGAGCTGGGCAGACACCTGTCCCCGGGACACCCGGACACAGGGCCGATCCAAGCCCCACTCCCACGGGCACTCACACAAGCGCCCCGCGTGCGCGCCACCAGAAACACTGAAACCACGCGAGTCCAGCCTCACACACAGATCACTGCAGACTCAGAAGACACTGCCCCAGTCGCGTAGAGCAGAGTGGCCCCTCTGACGGGCGCCTGCCACCCGGGCCCCTGATGGCGCACACTCTGCAGCGTCCACCCCTGCCTGCGCTCCCCACGAATCTGGCCATGGACCCGTGGGAAAGAGGAAGCCCCGGGCACCTGGCACGGACATGCCCGGGCAGCCCCCGGCCCAATTCCACCCTGCTGCTGGTGGCTTTCTGTTCCCTTTCTCTTTTCAGTTTCTCATTGTCATTTCCCTCCCCGCCCAACTGTTCACCTTCCCTCCCCGCGCCCAGGACTCCGGGCTTGCACTTTCCATTCCTCTGCATCTCACCTAAACCAGATTCCGTCGCCAGTGGGTGCGTGGCCTCTGGGTGCCCAGCACTGGGCTGGCCGGGAAAGGACCTCCGAGAGACCGGCGTGACAGCTGGCTTATGCAGGCCCTCAGACTTGGCCTCCTCCGGGGCCAGATTCTTACATTCCCTAGAGCAGCAGCAAATTCAATCCTTGCATGAAATCTCCCATTCTAAATGTCCAGGGATAATTCAGCCTTCTTTCCTCTTCTGTCTCCATTTCTCCCAGGGGGTTGGTTTGATTTGGGTTTTGGTGCAAGAGCTAGAACCCAGAGGTCTGGTGTGGTGGTGCATGCCTGTGATCCCAGCACTTGGGATGCTGAGAGAGGCTGAGGCAGAAAGACTGCTTTGAGTCTGAGCGCATCCTGGGCTACAAACGGAGTTCAAGGCCAGCCTAAACTACCACAGGCTGGCCACTCAGCCCTGCCACTGAGCTACACGCCAGCCTCTCCTGGTGCTTTTCAGACTGCGGGTCAGGAGCAAACCAGGACCCTGGAGCAAACGCAGGGCCAGTGCATGCTCCACAAGGGCCGTCCCTGAGCCACACTGCACACCCAGTCTTCCTGCTTTTTTTTTTTTTTTTTTTTTGGTACTAGGAATCAAACTCATGACCTTGTGGGGCATGGTGGCGCACGCCTGTCATCCCAGCACTCGGGAGGCTGAGGCAGGAGGATCTTTGCAAGTTCGAGGCCAGCCTGGGCTACAAAGTGAGCTCAAGGTCAGCCTGAACTGCATAGCGAGACCCTGTCTCAAAAAAGACCGGAAAAAAAAAAAAAAAAAGACCAAAACACCCTCCAAAACTCATGACCTCAAGCTTGCCAGGCAGGCACTGTGCCACTGAGCTACATCCCCAACCCAAAAGTCACTCTTTGCTGATGTACAATTTGATAAGTTATGACAAAAGTACACAATCATTTGCCATCACAATGGTTATTTATTTATTCATCTATATTTTCACTGCTGGCAATCAAACCTAGAGCCTCAGACAAGCTAGGGTAGGGCCCTACCACTGAGCCACTGAACTACATCCCTAGCCCTACTACAACAATCAATTAAAATATACAATGTTTCCATCTTCCCAAACATTTATTTCTCTATAATCATCACCTTCTACCTGCAGCTTTTTTTTTTTTATTCCAATATCCCAGGGCCCTTGTTTTGTTTTGGGTACCGGGAATCGAACTCATAACCTTGCGCTTGCCAGGCAGGCGCTGTGCCTCTAAGCTAAATCCCCAGCCCCTCCTTGTTTTGTTTTTTGAGACAGAGTCTCGCTTTATAGTCCAGGCCGGCTTTGAACTCACTATGTAGCTGGATGTAGTGGCAAATGCCTGTAATCCTAGCACTTGGGAGGCTGAGGCAGGATGATTATTGTGAGTTCAAGACCAGCCTGGGCTACAAAGTGA
>NW_004955574.1:1181577-1183821 GCF_000276665.1 Chinchilla lanigera
GAGCTCACTTTGTAGCCCAGGCTGGTCTCAAACTCACAGCGATCCTCCTGCCTCAGCCTCCCAAGTGCTGGGTTTACAGGCATGCGCCACCACACCTGGCCCTAACAGTATTCTTGAGGGATCAAGGGACTGCCTTGTTGCTTGAGTTCCTGGAGGAGCATTCTGGGCCTCCATCCAACCCTGCCTATCATTGCTGCTCCTCTGGAGAGGAGACAAGGGGCTCCTGAGCTTGAAGGGGGTCACAGGCCCCTCTGCTAGAGGGTGAGAGACAGAAGTAAACAGAGGGAGACAGGGAGGTCCCATGGGGGAGGGGAAGGAACCCCGTGGAGCCAGAGAGACCCAATGGTAAGAGAAGGAGAGGGTGGGCTGGGCGCCGGGAAGGGTCAGGCCGAGCCTGGGTTGCCGTGACATTTGGGGCTGAATGATTCTTTGTTGCAGGGGCTGTCATGAGCATTGTAGGGTGCTGTGTAGCATCCCTGACTTCTCCCCTACCAGAGGCCTGAATCATCCCTTCCCTTTGAGGTGACAACAACGTCTCCAGATAGTGCCGAGTATCCCCTGGAGGAGGGCTGGGGTGGTGGCAACGGAGAGACTAGCACATGGGAGGCCCTGAGGCTGACCCCCAGCACTGCCCCCGAACAAAAAAACCCATGAAACTTTGTCTAGAGGAACGGTTTGACAATCTAATGCTGAGTGTGGAGGCGACACCTGTCATTCCAGCCACTGACGAGGCTGAGGTAAGAGGATCACAAGTCGAGTCCAGCTTGGACAGTTTAGCAAGAGCGAGGCATGGTGGAGCATGCCTGTCATCCTAGCACTCCCGAGGCTGAGGCAGGAGAATTGCTGTGAGTTTGGGGACAGCCTGGACTACATAGTGAGTTCAAGGGTCAGCTTGGACTGTACAGTGAGACCTCGTCTAAAACAAAAACAGAAACAAAAAACAAAAAAGGTGGTGAGGTGGAGGTGGGGGTGTAGCTCAGGGCAAAAGTTCAATCCTCAGTACCACAAACATAAATGAGGGGCTGGGGATTTAGCTCAGCGGCACAGCGCCTGCCTGGCAAGCGGAAGGTCGTGAGTTCGATTCCTAGTACCGGAAAAAAAGAAAAATAAATGAGTAAATAAAGAAAAAGCAAATAGGGCTGGAGATGTGGCTCAATGGTAAAGCACTTGCCAAGCATGCACAAAGCCCTGGGTTGGATCCCCAGCCATGTGAAAACTACAAAAAGCAAAACAAACAAAACACGAAGCAAGCATTCCTTGAAGGATGCAAAAATCATCCTTGGTTGAGAACAACTGGCTGAGAGGCAAATCAGGCAGGGTCCTCACAGCTGTGCCCCGCCCCCAGCCTGCTAAAGAGCCTGGGCTCTGTCTCCAAGGCTCGGGTTCAATCCCCAGCCCTCCAGTTCTGCCACCGACGCCTGTGTGCCCTTGGGCAAGTGTTCAGGGCTTGTGCCTCAGCTTCCTTATCTGATTTAAGGGAGCAAAGGTCTCTATCTCTTAGAATCCTGCAGAGAAGGTCAATAAAGTACTGGGTGCATTGTCTCCACCTGTAGTCCCAGTGCTCTGGAGGCTGAAGCAGGAGGATCTCGAGTCAAGGCCAGCTTGGACTACATAGCAAGATCACTGGGGCATAATGGGTGCTTAATACATGTCACCCATCGTTACTACTATCAGGGTGGGAGGCCATTAACTCTGAGAATCCTAAGCAAGCCGACCAGCTAAGACCCTCAGCCTCGGGCAGGGGTCTCAAACCGGTGGCCTGCCGGCAGCCACTCATGTTTTGGTTGACCTGCATAGTTTCTCATTTGCAACATTAAAGTCTCTCCAGGGACTCAGCACAGTGCAATAAAGAAGCACCCAGACTCTAGAGCCAGCCTCCCTGGGTGCAGCTGATGATCTTGAGTAAGTAGCTTTCCTCTCTCTGTGCCTCAGTTTCCTCATCTGTACCAGCAGGATCGGCAGGGACCAAAACTTTCTCGAAGATGCAGTTGTTTGCCTCCCGCATCAGGATTAGCCCAGGGGCCGGCGTCAGTCGCACAAGTGAAGATCTCAGGCGTCCCGGCGTTACTGCGGCCCTACCGCCTCCGCCAGCACCCGGCGCGCCGCGGGGAAGTAGATGCTGCGGCAGGGGCAGAGGGACTTGGGAAGGACTTAACTTTTCACTGCAGGGCCTGAGTCCCGGCTGTCCGCGGCACGGCGCGGAGGGGGCCTCCCGGGTCCCAGGCCCGCAGGCCTGGAGGCCGG
>NW_004955574.1:1184213-1188927 GCF_000276665.1 Chinchilla lanigera
GCGGGGGGCGGGGAGCCGGGCCCCGGGGAGCTGCGGGGCGTGCAGCCCGGGCCGGCTGGGGTGAGACCCCGGCTGCGCCCGTCCACTTGCTTACCCCCCTCCCCTCCCCTGGGGACTGGGATGGGCGCTCGGGATGAGCTGGGAGCAGGGATTGCGCGTCCGGTACCGCCCTCCGGGAGGGTATCACGGAGTTGGCCTTGTGAAGGTAGCCACCAAGGGCCCCCCTTGCCGAAGGAGACCTGTGCATCCCGACCCTGTGAAGACAGGGGCTGGTTTGTCCCCACCCCCAACAGGATTCAACCCTTGTGGCTTTTGAAAATAGGGAGGCTTCCTAGAAGAGAACCCAGGTGTCCTGGTCCGATAAAAATGGGGGCTCCTCCCCCTAAACGAGCCAGGCAGGTCTGGACTCATGGAAACAAGGACATGCGTCCCTTTCCCCCAGGGAATGCTGGCGTCCCAGTCCCAGGAACGGAGGTCTGAGAGTCCCCTCCAGGCGGGGACCCAGGCTTGTCGAGAGTGTCCCGGGCCCCGAGAGGCCTCCAAAGGCCGGGCACCCTGGCCTCAGTAGGCAATTGCGGGAGATGCTCCGGGTCCTCCCTGTGTGATCGCCCGCCCGGCGCGAGGTGCAGAACCGCGCCGCCTCCCCAGGGCCCAACTTGTTGATCCCTCAGGACCAGGACGTCTGACCTCACAGACCTTTCTCTACTCCTTGGCGCCCCACCCGAAGTCTAAGACCTGGATCGCTCAGCACCCGCACTGCCAGACACCTGGCGCGGTGACCCCGCCCCCTCCAGGGGTGGTGGCAGCCGGGGTTGGGGATTGGGGCTCTCCAGTGCCAGACCCTGCGATGCCCAAGACTCCAGGCCTGGAAGGTCAGCCTCTCAGTAGCATTTGTTGGCCACTATGGGTCAGGGCTGGAAGCCCCCGGCCTCTAGGGACCCTGAGGTGCAGCCTTAGACCCCTGGAGAGAGCCCCCAATTCCTCAGTCCCTATCCCAGGGAAAGCCCAGGACAACACCCAGGCTCCAGACCCCAGCTCCAGACCGCCGTGCGCCCAGGTGCGGCCCGCCCTCGCCCTGGTACCTGGGGGGGCGGAGCCGAGGATTACTCAGCCTCCAGAATGAGGCGATGACATCATCCTGGGGGGGTTGACTAATGGCCGCGCTGGGGGGGGCGGGGAAGTTTACCCGGTAACAGCGGCTGCCGCCGCCCGGCCCCGCCCCCAAGAAGGGCTGGAAGGGGGAGGGATTGCAGGAGCACATGTACACAACCGCACACACACAAACCGTCCCCGCATCCCTCCCCCAGCATCCTGCATCACACCCAGCTTCCCTGGGCTAGTGTGTGTGTGTATGTGTGTGTGTGTGTTGGAGAGATTTCTGTAGCACTGTGGTCAGTGTGCTGTGTTAGGAGGCTGGCATATTAGGATGGTGGTTGTGTCAGTGTGCTAATGGGTGTCACTATTGTGTGTTCATGTGATGTGTATGTCAGCATGCTACATTTATCACAGTGCTACATGTGTAGGAAGCTTCTGTGACAATGTTATGTGTCAGTGTGCTACTGTATAATTCTCTGGTGTGCTAAGTGTGGTGGTGTGTGCTGTTTTGAGCAGTGTGTACATCAGTGAGACGTGTGTCCTTGTGTTTGTGTTTGTGTGGCACTGAGATTGCATAGGCCCCACAGTGATGTGTACTAGTGGGAAAGTTTGCACACATGTTGTGTAACTCTAGTCTTGTGTTACAAGCATCTGTGGTTGTGCCTACAATGCTGCGTGCAGTGTGGTTGTCTGTCATTATGATTGTGTCTGCAGTGCTCTGTGTCAGTGAGACTGTGTGTGTATGTGTCATAGTGGTGATGTGTGTGCCTCCAGTGCTGCTATATATGGGATTGTGTGCCAGTGGGATTGTGTGGTTGTGCTTGTCAGGATGATATTGTGTGTCCATGGATCAGCGTACACGTTCATGAGAGAGGGTGTGTACAATATTGTGTCTCACTGTAACTGTCCCAGTGACTGTGTCACTTTGATAGTCCGTGCACCGGGACCAACTGGTGTGGGCCTAGGAGGGTGTCACTGTGATTATGTATGTCAATGATACTGTGTGTCAGTGTGATATTGTGTGTTGGAAGGACTGTGCAGTATGTCGTGGAGATCATGTGCCCTGGGAATGCTGTGTGTCACTGCGATGATTGTGGGTCTGGGCAGTGCTGTTGTGTCCCAGGACTGTGTCTGTTACTGAGATTTTGTGTGTCTGTGTGATGCTGTGTCCCTGCCTGTTCCTAGGACCGGCTGTGTATGTTAGTATGTGTGTCACTGTGATTGAGTGTGTGTGGAGGGGCGATGTTGCGTGTCCCCGGGACCGTGCGTGTGCGCGCGTCGCCGTGACTGTGTGTCAGCGTGCTTCGCTGGGTGTCGGGGGAAGGTGCGCGTGTCTCCAGGCCTCCTGCCCGAGAACAGCGGCGCTGCTCTCTGATTGGCTGCGGTCGCGCCAGTGAGAAGCTCCCGAATCCTGCGGTAACTTGGTAACTTGGTAACCGGCCCGCGCCGCCGCCGCGGGGAGGGGGGTTGGGCGGGGCGCGGCCCGGCCGGGATCCGCAGGGTCCGCCCCTGCGGGCGACCCCCGCCCCGGCGCCGCGCCCCGCCCTCCCCCGTCCTCCTCTACATCCCGGTCCCCTACTTTGACTGCATCTCCCCCGCTTCGGAGTCGCTCGCCTGCTTTCCGCATCTCTGCTACTCTATTGGTCTCTCACTGTCTCTATCTTTGTCTCCCAGGTCCCAACTGTTTCTTCCAGCTCCATCTCTCCTCTGTTCCTTAACAGGGCGGTCAGCTGGGCGAGAGGGGGCACGCCTGTAATCCCAGCACTCTGGGAGGCTGAGGCAGGAGGATCTCAGATTCGAATCCAGTCTGGACAATTTAGCAAGACCCTGTCTCAAAATAGAACATAAAAAAGGTCTGGGATTGTACTTCAGTGCGAAGGTCCTGGGTTCAATCCCCAGTACCGGAAAACACACAACAGCAACTACGGTTGTCCCCCCTTGTCTCAGAGTCCTCGTGTCTCTGCTCTCTTCATTCCTGTCTCCTCTTTGCCTATCTCTCCGTGTCTCCATCTGACTTTCCCGGGCTTTCTCTCCTTAAATCAGTCTCTGGCTCCCGCTCCTTTGCCTCAGTCTCCCCGGTACTGCCTCTCACCCGGCTCTCCTCTCTCCTGCCAGGCAGAGGTGCTTCAATACACTTTCAGTCTGCGGAGGGCCCGCACCGTCCCCCTCCGCCTTCCCCGCAGGCCTGGGCTCCTGGCAGCAAGCCCCACGCAGGGCAGACGCCAGGAAGGACTTCCCGCCTGGGCTCAGCACGGGAGCTTTATCGCTCGGGCCAGGCGGAGGCCGGAGGCCCCGCGGCTTCCGGAGGCGCCCGGGCGGGATGAGCTCACTGCGAGTTGGCCGGGATTTCATCAGCTTCCTCTGCCGAGGCGCCCCCGCCGCTCTCCCTGCGCGGGCCGCTAGCCGATCCGCCGGGCGCCTGCTGCCCCCGCGCGGCGATCCGTGGAAGCGCGGGCGCCCGAGGAAGCCAGCTTCTCTCCTCGCGCAGCTCCAGAGCGCTGCGAGGGGGAGCCGGTTCCGTCGCCCCAGCGACCTCAGGAGGAGGGGGCTTTCCCGTCCGAGCGGTGCTGGGCACGGGACGCAGGGCCTCGCGAATGCTGAGCACGCGCTCTGCCCCTGCGCTGCGCCTCCAGCCCGATACAGACTATATTAAATCCCATCCGAAAGTGGGGATCTAAGGTCGCACAGCTGGTGCACCGCGCCTTCCGGTTCACGTGGCGGAGAGGATGCTTGTCATCAATCGCCAAGACGTCTGCGCCAGTGCTTCTTACAGGCGTCCATTCAGCTTTGGAGGCCGGCGCTGGATACAGCTGTGACCCAAAGTCACCCAAGTCCTGACTTATTGGGGCGGCGGGAGACAGCACTGCAATGACAAACGTAACTCAGAATACAAAGTGAATCTTCAAGCCTGGAGCACCCCTGTGATCCCAGCACTCAGGAGGCTGAGGCAAGAGGATTACTACGAGTTCGCGCCCAGGTGGGCTACACAGTGAGTCCAAGGCCAGCCTGAACTACATGGTAAAATCCTGTCCCCAAACCGAAAAAAACAACCCTCCCCCCCAAAAAACCCAAAATAAATCTTCAAGTAGAAAACAGAAGCAGAGCCAGGGGTAGTGGTGCACCCCTATAATCCCAGCACTTGGGGGACTGAGGCAGGAGGATCGCTGTGAATTTGAGGCCTGCTTGGCCTACATATCAAGACCCTGATTCAATAACAAAACAAAGCCGGGCATGGTGGTGCATGCCTGTAATCCCAGCCCTTGGGAGGCTGAGGCAGGAGGACCACCGCGGGTTTGAGGCCAGCCAGAGTTCATAATGAGACCCTGTTTCAAAAACATAAATAGCTGGGCATGGTGGCACAGGCCTGTAATCCCAGCCCTTGGGAGGCTGAGGCAGGAGGACCACTGTGGGTTTGAGGCCAGCCAGAGTTCATAGTGAGACCCTGTTTCAAAAACATAAATAGTTGGGCGTGGTGGCACAGGCCTGTAATCCCAGCACTTGGGAGGCTGAGCCTCCAGAGTACTGGGATTACGTACAGGCATCTGCCCCTGAAGTACAGACCCTCTTGAAGGGCTGGTGATACCACAGGAGGATCATTGCGAGTTCGAGGCCGGCCTAG
>NW_004955574.1:1189027-1206184 GCF_000276665.1 Chinchilla lanigera
AATCCCAGCCCTTGGGAGGCTGAGGCAGGAGGACCACCGCGGGTTTGAGGCCAGCCAGAGTTCATAATGAGACCCTGTTTCAAAAACATAAATAGTTGGGCATGGTGGCACAGGCCTGTAATCCCAGCACTTGGGAGGCTGAGCCTCCAGAGTACTGGGATTACATACAGGCATCTGCCCCTGAAGTACAGACCCTATGAAGGGCTGGTGATACCACAGGAGGATCGTTGCGAGTTCGAGGCCGGCCTAGGCTACAAAGTGAACTCAAGGCCAGCCTGAACCGCATAGTGAGACGCTGTCTCAAAAAGACAAAAAAAAAAAAAAACCAAACCAAACAAACAAAATAAAACAAAACAAATCATGTTAAATGGGAGAAGAGAGGGTGGGGTGTAGCTCCGTGATAAAGCTCTCTTACCCAACGTACATGAGGTCCCGTGTTCCACCCCCAGCACTACAAAAGTAAGTACGGTAAATAAATAAAATTGAAAAAACTTTAGGGCCAGGTATGGCGGCACACACTTGTAATCCAAGCACTTGGGAGGCTCAGGCAGGGGATCATCACCATTTCAAGGCCAGCCTGAACTGCATAGTGTGACTCAGTCTCAAAAACCAACAACAAAACAAAACAAAAATTTTAAGTAAAAATAAATAAATAATCCTAGCACTCTGCGAAACAGGCTGAATGATGGTGTTCAATCCTAGCCTGGACACTTTAGTGACATAGTAAGACCCTGTCTCAAAAAACAACAAAACAGGGCGGGCGTATAGCTCAGCGTGAAGGCCCTGGGTTCAATCCACAGTACCATAGTAAACAAATGGGGATCAGAAACATGGTTGTTTGGGGGGCTTTTAGGGTGAGCTGATGAGACAATGCATGTAATAAAGTGAGGCAAAAGTGTTTGGGGGAGTGTTTTTTTGTTTTGTGCTTTTGGGTGGCATTAAGGGTTGAACCAGGGAGTTGGAGAACTGAGCTACACCCCTCAGCACTCCCCTTTTGGTAGTAGGAATTGAACCCAGGGCCTTTGGACTGAGTTACATCCAATTTTAAAATAAAAAAAAATGTTGAGATAGGGTCTTGCTAAGTCACTAAGTCTCCCAGGCTGGGCTTGAATTGTGATGCTCCTGCCTCAGCCTCCAGAGTACTGGGATTATGTACAGGCATCTGCCCCCGAAGTACAGACCCTCTTGAAGGGCTGGTGATACTACAGTAAAAACCAGAGAAGGCTGTAGCTCAGTGGCACAGCGTCTGGCAAGAGCAAGGTCCTGAGTTCGATTCCTGGTACTAAAAAAAGAAGCAATCATAAAATTAGTCATTCAGTCCTCATTAGGGGAGGCTTGCAAGCAGTGCACCCTGTGCCTCCTCTTCCAGGCAGGCCCCTGGGTTTGCCTCCCTGCCTCTCCCGCCCCCCGCCCCCGAAGTTGGACTTACTACCAAGCCCAGGCTGGGCTCGAACTCAGAGTGATCCTCCTGCCTCAGCTTTCGAGAGCAGGGATTCCGGCTCCCATTTAATTATTTAGCGTCTGCTGATCCTGGAGAAAGTGAGCTCCATGGCAGCAGCCAGAGAATAATTCTCATTTTACAGGTCCCATAACCAGGAGGGCCTCTGAGAGTCGGTTTTCATGGTTGCCCAAAGCGCTTTGTTGAACGAATGTCCGCCGGCTTCTCAAACTCAGTGGACGCCGCCCCGCCCCCTGGTGGTGAGTGGGAAACATCGCCCACGGGCTGTCAAACTGCCTACGGGCACTTCCGGAGTTCCCTTAGCCTGTTAGCAGCTACGTACTCGCCACAGAATTTAACCCCACTGCACGTTTAAACACAAAGCAATTTTGTTTTTGTTTTATCTTTTTGAGACAGGGTCTCGATATGCAGTTCAGGCTGGCCTTGAGCTCACTCTGCAGCCCAGGCTGGCCTTGAACTCGCAGTGATCCCCCTGCCTCAGCCTCCCGAGTGCTGGGATTACAGGCGTGTGCCACCACGCCCGGCACACAAAGTATTTTTATGATTACTTTTTGAACTTTTTTTTCCCAGACAGAGTCTCTCGATGTCGTAGGCTGGTCTTCAACAATTTGCTCAGTGGCCCATGCAGTTCTTGAACTTGGGATCCTCCTGCCTCAGCTTCCTGAGTGCTGGGATTACAGGTGTGCAGGGCCACGCCTGGCTCTTTTTTTTTTTTAATTTTAAACATTATTTATTGGCCAGATATGGTTGTGCAGGCCTGTAACCCCAGAACTCTGGGAGGCTGAGGCAGGAGGATGGCGGTTTGAGTTCAGGCAAGGTGATTTAGTGACTTAGCCAGATCCTGTTTCAAAACTAAAAATAATAATAAAAAAGAGCTGGGAGTGTAGCTCAGTGTGCCCTGGGTTCAACCACAAGTACCAGGAAAGAAAACAAAAACAGAAATAAACCAATTGGTTGCATCCATTGATGTGGAACCCACAGATACAGAATGGCAACTGAATATACATTTTGTTCCATACAACGGTAAGAAAATAGTAATAAAGTCATATTCATGGCTGGGCGCTTTGGCACACATCTGTAATCTCAGCTACTCAGGAGGCTGAGGCAGGAAGACCTCAAATTCGAGGTCAGCAGGGCAATTTAATAAGATCCTGTTTCAAAATAAAAGCTTGGGCCAGGGATATAGCTCAGTGGCACAGCACTTGCCTGGCAAGCGCAAGATCCTGGATTTGATTGCCGGAACAAAAAAACCCCAAAACACAAAAAAGAAAATAAAAGCATGAAAAGGCCCAGAAATGGAATTCAGTGGTAGAGCACTTGTGTTCAATCCCCACCAACTTCCCCATCCAAGCAAAACACAACACGCATTCATTCAACAAGTTCTTTTTAGTACTGGGGACTGAGCCCAGGGCTTTCCTACTGAGCTACATCCCCAGCCCTTTATGTTTGTGAGACATGGGTTCGTGAATTTTTGATCCTCCTGCCTCAGCCTCCCACAATACTGAGATTATAGCTGTGTGTCATTAGACCCCACATCATTCAACAACTGTGTGTGTGTGTGTGTGTGCACGCGCGCGCGTGCGCGCGCACGTTTGGTACTGCTCACCCTGAAGGCCTTGCAAATGCTAAGTTCGTGGCCGACCCTTGCGGGGGTTTTGTGCTGTTTTCAGAGTGGTTCCCCAGGGGCCTCCGTGAGGAGGTGGCAGGTGAATAAATAGTGCCGTGTGACCTGGGCAGGTGTCCAGTGTCACGCAATTCCAAGAGAACTAACTTGTATGTGTAGGCAGTCTCTGAAAAGCCGGGAACAATGGCCATACAAAGGGCAATGGGTTATTAGGTCCTTCCACTGTCCATGTTTTAAATCATAAAATGAAACTACGGGCAGCACAGGGAACGTCAGCACCTTCTGGGAGCAGTTCCAGGCTGCCTATCACTGCTGGTGGCCACCTGTGTGTCTGGGTGCCGGTCAGTCCCTGGAAATTGTGGCCACCGTGCAGCTGCCACCTGGCTGGTGCTTTCTGGCCCCTGCAACGCACTAGGGACACTCACCACAGGGCCTTTGCACAGGCAGCGTCCTCTGCCTGGACTCCAGCCCTTCCCTTCTAGGGCTGCATTTCGTGTCTGCGTTCTCGAGGGCAGGGATAGGGCCTCCCTAGCTCACCACTCTGACTTCCCCGGACATCTGTCAGGCACAGAGCCTGACACTCTGTTTAGACTCAGAGAACTAAACGAAGCACTGGATCGGCTGCAATCTGTAGGCTTCTAAACGCTACTGTTTCTACTTCTAAACTCTGTTTCCCTGGCAGGAGGAGCAGTCAGGTTAAGTTTCTAGGCTTCAGTGCCCAGTGTGTGGCACCCACTTTTGAGTGGCTGGAGGCACAACAGCCTGAACAAAGAAGGAGAGGCCACAGAAAGAGAATGACGTCTCTCTGCCCGCGAAGGACAGAATCCAGGCAGAAGGAAAGAGCGTCCCTAACATCCCTGGGGACCAGCTCGACTAGCTCCGGCTTCCGCCCGAGGGTGATGGCGCGGCCCCTTTAAGGCTCCCGGAAACGAGCCGTAGGGACCGGAAGTGACCTTCTATATTTCCCCTCCTCACGTGGTGCGGGTGGGAAGTGACGCACGCGGCCCGGGAGCTGCGGACTCGGAGGCCGACGGAGCCGGAGTCGCCGACGCCGCGGGGTCTCCGGGACAGGTGACTGGGGGAGGGGGCCGGGAGCGCGCCCGGAGAGGGCGGGCCCTGGAGCCCCACGTGAGGGGAGCGGGAGCACGCGCGGGCGGGGTGGCGAGCAGCCGGCGGGGGCGGGGTCAGAAGACTCTGCGGGGGGCGGGATCGGGACGCCCACATGGGAAGCTGGAGAGGCGCTGGCGGGGCGGGACGCGAGTGTGTGGGCGGCCCGGGGCGGGCCCGGCTGCGGGCGGGCCTTCGGGGCCGGCGGGCGGCTGAAGGCGAGACCGGGAAGTTGTGCCCTGCTGGGGGCGGGGCCTTGCTGGGACTCGGCGGGCCGGGGCGGGGCCTGGACGCTGGCTGCGCCCTGCGGGGGCGGGGCCAGAAAGTTTTTCCTGACTGGAAGTGGGTCCCGAACCGTTTTTGGCAAATTAGGGGCGGGCCCAAAGGCGGACGGGCCGGGGCGGGGCCTCAATGAGGCGGGAGGCGGGGCCAGGTCCGCGGCGGGGACCGCAATGGGGGTGGAGCCGGAAAGTTTTGCCGCCCGGCCATTGGCGGGCCAGCCGGGGGTGGAGCCAGGGCCTCAGGTGGGTCGGCTGGGGGCGGGGCCAGATGGGACGCACCGGGCGGAGGCGCGTGCCTGGGGGTGTGGCCAGAGGTTGGCTTGCCTGGTTGGGGCGGGGCCAAACCGCTGGTTTGGGGAAGCCGGGGGCGGGGCTGGAATAACGATAGGATAGTGGCTCAGGCTGCGCCGGGGAGCGAGGGGCTGGGGCGCGGCCGGAGGGGTGTCTGGGAAGTTGGAAACCAGGTCAGACGAGTTAGGCGTGAGTCTGACGGGAAAGGCGGGGTCAGAAAGTTCTGTCCTAGCCAGGAAATGGGCTGGAGCGACCTCTGCATGTCAGGGGCAGGGCCGTGGCGATCTCAGCCTGCGGGGAGCTGGAAAGCTGAGGGCTGGCCGATGAAGTTTTGTCCGCGCTGCAGTGGTGGTTTAGCTGCGAGGTCAACCCCAGTTTAGGAAGCTTGCCCAGTCGTTTTGGGCGTAGTATGAGACGACTGTACCTTTCTCAGGATGCAGGGGCCCGTCTAGGGCATGCTCAAGGGAGCTGTGGGTTTATGTTCTTTGCGAGTTTGAGCTGGAGCTTTTGTGGACTGTGGGTTAGGGAACGCTTCAGAAGTTTGCCTGGTGGAGCTGAAATGTTCACTGGGGGTTGCTGGGTTTTTTTGTTTTGTTTTGTTGTTCCGGTACCAGGAATCGAACTCACGACCTTGCGCTTTCCAGGCAGGCGGTGTGTGGCCGAGCTAAATCCCCAGCCCCGTTCACTGGGGTGTGAATGGCAGCAGAATGGGCACAGGGGAGGTGCAGGTTGAGAGGAGGAGATACAGGTGCAGCTCTGGAGATGCGGGTCTGGGCTCGAATTCCCATCACAGGCTGTGGAGGCTAGGCTAGAATCTTGGTTTGGTAGGAGATCGTTGGTTATTTCCTTAAGAGTGGCCAGTGGTGTGGGCTGGAACATGCCCTAGGTGTGTCTCACTAAAAGGCTGGAGTCCAGAAACCAAGGGGGCAGAGTCTGTATTTTTACAGGAAAGAGGTGCGTGGGGCTAGCACTTGAAGAGCGATGGGGGTGAGGGCTAAAATTCTCTTGGGGTGCAGGTGGTTTTTGGTGCATCTTTGTCAAGAGCTCTCCATGTTTTGAGGAGATGAAGTAGACTACAGGTCCTTTTGCCCTTATTTCTGCTGTTCCCTCCGTCTGCAGGAGCCCCCAGTCCTGCATCCAGATTGTGTCAGGGAGGTTGCTGAGACCCTGGCCACAGCCAGAGAAATGGTGAGACCAAAAGTGGGTGCTTGGAATCTGAGTTTGGGGAAGGGGCTTGGGAGGATGGGGTCCACAGGGCAGACCCCGGGAGCCTAGGCTGATGGCTCTGGGATGGGTGGAGGTTTTTCTTTCCATCCTTCGACTGCGTCCTCATTTCAGGCAGCCACACTGGATTTGAAATCAAAGGAGGAGAAAGATGCTGAGCTGGACAAGAGGATCGAGGCTCTCCGGAGGAAGAACGAGGCCCTCATCCGGCGCTACCAGGTGCCCTAGCCCTGCCCAGGGAGACCCCATCCCCTCTCCTCCCCGCAGTGAGTTTTTCTCACCTCTCCCTTCTTTACAATTTTTTCATGGCTCCCCATCACTCTTAGGATAAAAGTCAGAGGCCTTGGCCTGCATTCCTTCCTTCATCCCATCATTCAGCCATTTATCACACATACAGAGCTTTTCACTGTAGCAAGCCCTGTGTTGAGTGGTACTGGGGACACAGCCATGACTGAGACAGCTGTAGGCCTGGCCTTCCAGGCTCCCAGTCTCATTAGGGGACTGTTCCACAGCCCAGCCTGGACAGGGATAGTTTGGGGGAACGCAGGGAACTGTGAAGGGGGTGGGCAGACCTAGCTCAGGGGTGTTAGAGAGGGCTTCCTGGAGGAGGGGACTCAGGCCTGAGCAGACAGCATCCCGTTGAAAAGGAGAGGGGTTGTGCTTCAGCAGAGGGAACAGGTTGGACAAATATCTGCATGTAGGTGAGGGCTTGGAGCTTCAGTTTGGGGCGGCAGGGACCAGACCAGGCAGGCCCTAAATGCCACTGGGCGGAGAGTTTGGAGTCTTTCCTAAGGGAACTGGGGAGCCATGGAGGGCTGTGAGGAGGAGTGGGACCAGGCCAGATAGCTTTTTAGGGAGACCTCTCTGGCCTCTGTGTGCTAGCGGATGGGAGGAGGCGATACTGCAGTCCAGAGACCAAGAAGGAAGTGTCGCAGGGAGCTAGGGGAGGAGGAGGTCCTGGTGCAGGGCTGGGCTGCTGAGAGGGTCTCGGTGACAGAGAGCAGTAGGGCGTGAACAGAGGAAGGAGCCGGGACCAGGCCTGCAAGCAGGTGGTGGGGCTTCCTCAGGGATGGGCCTGGAAGGAGTGGGTTTCATCTGTTCATCCCTCATGCGTTCATTTGTTGTTTAAAAAAACAAAAAGGCTTTTTGTGTGCTAGGCAGTGTTCGAGGGTTGAGGCTTCACATCAGTGAACACGCAGGCGGATAGTCCTGTTCTCTAGTGAGTGTGTGAGGAGAACAGAGGGCGATGGGAGAGCTGGGTGCTGCAGGGGCTCAGGGAACAGAAACCTGAGGAGTTGCTGGTGAAGGGACCCAGAGGGTTCCGGGCTGAGGGAACAGCTGGTGCAAAGGCCCTGAGGCGGATCTGAGCCCTGAGTGTTTTGAGACCAGCAGGAAGGTGGGTGAGAGGGGAAGAGGTGGAGATGTGTGTCGGGGAGGCGAGGAGACGAGGTGCTCTCCTGCAGGGGCTGTGGGGAAGCCCCTATCCCATCCTCAGAGGTGGACGTAGGGAGGGTTCTAAGCAGGAACAACGTGATGGGGTTTCACGGATGACACTGAAATCAGCGGCTTCTTCTGTAGACTTTTGGAGAGAAGCCAGCACTGGAGCCAGACTGAGGAGGAATTCAGAGGGCTGTGCGGGTCCAGCTGGTGCACAGGTCCCTGACACCCCTGCACCTGTTGTTTGCTCCTAGGAGATCGAGGAGGACCGTAAAAAAGCCGAACTGGAAGGGGTAGCGGTGACAGCACCCCGGAAGGGCCGCATGGTGGAGAAGGAGAACATGGTGGTTGAGGTGCTGAGTTCATCACTGGGGTGCAGGACTCCTAAGAGGGGATGAAGGGGAGGGCTTGAGGCCTGGGACCTAGGAGCCTTCTGGCCACCCCAGACCTATGGCCTCGGTCTTGGCTGCCGCCTTCTGGGGGCCTGGGTGTCCCAGGCTTCCTGCCTAGTCACTGTCTTTCTCCCTGCTCCCACTTCCAGGAGAAGAACGTGGGACCTTCCCGGAGGTCTCCTGGGACCCCTCGGCCCCCAGGGGCTAGCAGAGGGGGTCGGACTGTCCCGCAGCAGGGAGGCCGGGCAGGTGTGGGCCGGGTACCTCGAAGTTGGGAGGACAGTCCTGGGGAGCAGCCTCGAGCAGGAGCTGGGGGCCGGGGCCGGAGGGGCCGGGGCCGAGGGTCCCCTCATCTCTCAGGAGCCGGTGACAGCTCAGCCTCCGACAGAAAATCCAAGGTAGGAGCCAGGCGGGCACACGGCTCTGGTGGAAGGTCCAGCTTCCTGGTTCCTTTCTTTCGTGCGCTCCAGTGGGCCGTTCACTGGCCTCCATCTGGGGTCCTGTCTGCAGACTTCCGCCTTCCCCCTCCTGGCTGGTGGGGTGTGTCTGTGTCCTTTTTTTCCTCTTCTTCTGCTTGCTTCTTTCTCACACTCTGACCATGCTGCTGTGCTTGTCCTCTCTCCCCGTCTCGCTGCTGCTGGCTCTGTCTGTCTGGTGCGCTCTGGGTTGGGGCTCTGTACTGGTTCCCTGTGTGTCACTGCTGTCTCAGTATCCAGGTCTGCGGGGAGCAGCGGGCTTGCTGTAACTGCTCTCCGTCTCTGGCCCGCAGGTCAGCTGGCAGAGGCTGTCTAGCTGAGTTGCCCACGGCCCGCGGTGCCTTGGGTCCAGGTTGGTTCTGTAATTAGCTGTGCTCGGGCATCTCACCGCCCGTGCTGATTACTTGCACATCATTGCGAGGATTCTGTACACAGCGGGCACACAGCAAATGGCGTGCTCTGACCAAAAGGCCCCGGAGTGCGTGGCCTACAAAGAGAAAATTTATCGCTCTTACCCGCTGAGCCACAGTGAGGTGGGTGGTGTGGGTAGGCGGCCTTGCCCCGTGACGCCACCCTGAGGCCTGGGTTGCCTGATGCTCTCTCAGTTCCCTTACTGCTTTGTAAAGGTGGGCCGCCAGCACAGTTGAGGGCCAGTTCACAGGACAGGAAAGCAGTCCGTGTTTGGCTTCATATCCTTGTCCTGTCAGTGAGTACTGAGATACCTGGCCACGCCCACCCACACAGGACGCTGGGGAGTGAAAATGTCCTTTCCAGCTATGTGCTGATCTAAAATTTTATTACCATGGAGAGGGAAGAACAGGTTGTGGGGTACTAGCTACCTGCCAAGTTACTACAGTTATCACCATCATTGTAAGTGGCAACCAGGTCTCTTCCAGCTATAGTGATTTGCTGGAAAGGCTCAGACTCAGGGTTCAGCTTTTTTTTTTTTTGTCTTTTTGGGATAGGGTCTCACTATGCAGTTCAGGCTGGCCTCGAGCTCACTATGTACCCCAGGCTGGTCTCGAACTCACAAGGCCCCTCCTGCCTCAGTCTCCCGAGTGCTGGGATTACAGGCGTGTGCCACCACGCCCGGCTAGGGTTCAGCTTTATCACAGTGAAGGAAGACAGCAAAATCAGCAAGGGGAAAGGTGTAAGAGCGTGGGGGGTCAGACTCAAGTTCTCAGACTCGGGGGTGTGCTCAGTCCTCTAGCCATGAGCTGTGCCCATGTGTCTGTCAGGATGCCCAGGTGATGTGCAGTGCCTTGGATGTGCAGTGCCAGGTGATCTGCAGTGCCCTTCTTACTGGAGGCTGGGCCCCTCCGTAAGACACTCCAGCATTCCCGACTGTTTTTTTTTTTTGTACTGGGAATCAAACTCAGGACCGTTGCTTGCCAGGCAGGTGCTTATGCCACTGAGCTGTATCCCCAGCCCCCGACTCTGGAGGAAAGTGTCTACTACTGTTGTCATGGTCGGGGCACAGGGCTCGGTGCTCCTCGGTAATGTTGTACTGGGGACGCAGAACAGTGTCCAGTGCCAGCCAGGTGCCTGCCACCTGCCACCTGCTTGTTTGAGAATGGTTCTACCTCCTGTGTCACTTTTGTTTTTTTTCACTTTTTTTTTGGTACCGGGACTTGAACTCAGGACCTTGCGCTTGCCAGGCAGGTGCTTATGCCACTGAGCTATATCCCTTGCCCTTTTTTCACTTTCAAGCCCTTTCTAGTATCTTTCCTTTTGTGTCTGTTTATTCTTTTTTAAAATTAGATTTTATTGATACATTCTAGGTATTTATAACGATCACATTCATCACAGAGAATTTGTACCTGCACATGATGTGACTATTTTTTCCCATCCCCTTACCCTCCCTTAAACCCCTCCCCATTTACAAAGTTTTGTTTGCATGTTTTCCTTCTCTGTTAATGTTTTCTACACGGCCGGTAGAACGTTTCTTCCCAGCATTGGGGGTTGTGCTTTTGTCCCCCCAGGAGTGGGAGGAACGGCGTAGACAGAACATTGAGAAGATGAACGAAGAGATGGAGAAGATTGCGGAGTATGAGCGCAACCAGCGGGTCAGTACCCCAGGCGGCGTGCGGAGGGTACAGCCTTCCAGGCCTGGGGGCCCTGCTAACCCTGCCCTGTGCCCACAGGAAGGGGTGTTAGAGCCTAATCCCGTGCGAAACTTCCTGGATGACCCCCGGCGACGCAGTGGGCCCTTGGAGGAGCCTGAGCGGGACCGCCGGGAGGGCAGCCGCCGGCACGGGCGCAACTGGGGGGGCACCGACTTCGAGCGGGTGCGCTGTGGCCTCGAGCACGAGCGGCAGGTGTGTGCTGGCAGCTGGGTCTCTACTTGGTCTTCTTGTGGACTGAGGGCAGACCGCCAGGCTCACTGGGGACTAGGACAGACCAGTTCTGGCATTTTGTGTGGGGATCAGTGTTCTCATTATTACTGTGGTATTTGGTATTAAACCCAGGACCTTTGCACTGAGCTACCCTTTGCGCTTTGAGACAAGGTCTTACAAAGTTGCTAAATTACTCTGGATGGGCTTGAATTTAGAATCTTCCTGCCTCACCCTCCCAAGTAGTTAGGATTACAGACATGTGTCAACAAACCTGGGTTTGTTTTATTTATTTATTTTGGTCTTTTTGAGACAGTCGCTATGCAATTCAGGCTGGCCTTGAACTCACTTTGTAGCCCAGGCTGGTCTCACAATGATCCTCCTGCGTCAGCCTCCTGAGTGCTGGGCTTATAGGGGTGCACCACCACACCTGGGTCACACCACCAGGACCCAGGCACTGTTCTAGGTGCTGGGAATAAGAGTTGGTAGGCCAACCCTTCCCTGACAGTTTCTTGTGGGAGCCAGGTGGGTGAAAATCTAGTAAGTGGTCAGGTGACCCAAGTGTCACCAGGAGAGCCTAGGATGATGAGCTAGGGGATGCAGCTGAAGAGAGGGGCTCTCTGAACCCAGCTGCTTGTCACCACCTCCCAGTGTGACCTTGAGCCAGTGGCCCCCTCTGCATTTCGGGGGCAGGGCTGCCATGCAGGGAACAGGACCCTAACTGTGTGGCTGGCGCAGGGTCGCCGTGCCAGCCCGGGCGGTGCTGGTGACATGACGATATCCATGACGGGCCGGGAGCGGTCGGAGTACCTGCGCTGGAAGCAGGAGAGGGAGAAGATCGACCAGGAGCGGCTGCAGCGACACCGCAAGCCCACTGGCCAGTGGCGACGGGAGTGGGATGCGGAGAAGACCGAGGGCATGTGAGTCCCCCCGGCCCTGTCTCTGGCCTGCGCCTGCCTCTCCTCCCCGCTGGGTGTCGGTGAGGGCTGCTTGTGTGTGGGGCCCGGAGCCCTGGGAGAGGGTTCCCGTGCCACAAGCCTGGTCTGCCGGGCTGGACACTGAGCTGTGGTTGCACCAGCTTGGCCCCTTGATGCAGAGAGAGCTCAGGTGCCCTGCTCTTTGGCCTAGTAACAGGGTTACAGGTGTGGGAGGTGGCGTAACCCGCAGCTGCCCATCCCTGCAGGCTGCCTTGGTCAGCCCCTCTGCTGCACGCTGCCGGGCTGCAGAGCTTGGTCCTCGCCGCTCAACACTGCAGTGATGCTTTCACCCTAGGTCTGTGTGCATCGCAGGTCCAGGCCAGGGGGCAGCTGCTCAGGGAGACCCTGTCCTGGTGCCATCAGATGCACAGTGGGCGAGCAGATTCCAGCTGTTCCTCAGCTGGGCGGGAAGTGGGCTGTGATTCCTCCTGTTTCAGGATGGCCCCATGACCGCAAGGCTATGAACAGGTCACCAGCAGTGATGGGGCCTTTGCAGCCTCCCTGTGTATCCCTCTGACTTGCCCACTCCAACCCAGATCCCTGAGCTTCTCTCCAGGCCTTGCCACATCTTACCTTGTGTCACTGTCATCTTCAACCTTGACTGTCCCTTTTTGAGTCCCAGGAAACATGCAAACTTAAAGGGCATCATTGTTTTGTTGTGGTGTGGACCAACTTCAATAGCCATGTAGAAGGTTCTGGAAGAGCCAGTGAATGGCAGCTTTAGGTGCTACCCCTTCTCATCCTTTGCTGTGTCGAAGTTTTCATACAGCTATTGCCCTTTTGGGAGTCTTGCTATGTAGCCCAGGCTGGCCTCAACTCATGGCAGTGCTCCTGCCGTGGCCTCCAGTGCTGGGATCACAGACCTGCAGCAGCATGCCTGGCATCTGTAGCCCTTTTCCTGTTGGCTCTGGTAAAAGAAAAGACTTCTGTCTGTGTGTCTGGTGGCCTGGAGCGTTTTGTTTGGATCATGAGCGCAGCTGTGAGAATTCTGTCTTACGTAGGTACAGGATAAGGTCTTCTAAGGCCGGGCTGTTGTTTTTAGTGTTAAGAACTAGGAAACTGTTGCGTCTCAAAAGCAGTCTGCGGCGTGTGTAACACGCTGGTGCGTTTCCTTCCATCAGTGACAGTTATTGAGGCTCATTCACTTCAGGGAGGGTTCCAGGCGGTGGGGTACAGCCGTGAACGAAATGATCCTGCCCCTGTGGACCTCGGGGTCTACTGGGCAAGATGAGCAATGAGTAGCTCGGATTTCAGGTCATAGAGCAGAGGAAGGCGACGGGCCTGGGCGTTACCAGCTTGGACTTAAATGATGCAGGGATTTTGTGCAGGGTTCCAGAATGGACGCCTTCAGTGCAGCCTGAGGGATGTAAAGAAGCAGCTACCGGGAGGTCTGGAGAATGTTCTGGAGCTGCAGTGCAGAGGCCCTGAGGCAGGAGCTGGGTGTGACGGGAGGAGGCCGAAAGGGAGGGCAGCCAGGCTGCGAGGGATGTCCTTTATCAGGGTCTGGGGTGACTTACCCCAACTTGCAGTTTGAGGGCCAAATTCTACTTTTTCTTTCTGTTTACCCTTACAATGTTAAATTTGCTGCTCACCCATCAGCTGGTCCTGTCATAGCTAGTGACCCCTCTGGTGGGCTGGCTGTCCTCGGATCTGATCTCTGGTTCTGGCCTCCCCTGTTCCCTCCCTCGCTCCCTCATCCCCCTCATCCCTGCCCACCTGTGCACCCACTTCTCAGGTTCAAGGATGGCCCAGCCCCTGTCCAGGAACCATCCCATCACTATGGTGAGTGGTGGCCTTACACTCATACTGGGGCACAGCAGCAGCCCAGGCTGGGTGCTGGTCTGGGGAGGAAGATTGTGTGACATCCTCTTCCCTCAACTCCTGGCTTCTGTTGCCAGGAGATGACAGGGCCTGGGCGCGGCCCCCCAAACCTCCCACTTTTGGGGAATTCCTGTCAAAGCACAAAGCTGAGGTCAGCAGCCGTCGGCGAAGAAAGAGCAGCCGACCCCAGCCCAAGGCAGCCCCCCGGGCCTACAGGTGGGGCGCCCTCCCCCTTGCTGTTGCTCATGGGGCAGTATGGCTCTGTCCTGGGTCCTTCTGTCTGTCTCTGGGGTGCGGGTGCAGCTGTCTGCCTTGGCTGTGTCTCTTGGGTACTTGGGTTCCGGTCTAGATCTTGGCGTAACCTGTTCCCTTCTCCCCTGGCCTCCATCTCTACTTCTGCCGCCTGGGCCTTCTATCTGTCTTGTCCTCTGACGTGGGGACTCACGTCCGGTCCCCCTGTGTGCAGCATGCTTGGGGCATCAGGAGGTAGGAAGAGCTTGCTCTTGTCCACTCCCAGCCAACCCTCATCCCGACCCTCTGTGCCCTCCAGTGACCATGATGACCGCTGGGAGACGGAAGAGGAGGCAGTGTCCCCAGCCCCTGAGGCCTCACAGCTGGAGGAGACCCCAGTGCAGGTAGGCAGGGCGGAGAGTGTGAGGGTGCCCAGGGCCGTACCCTCCGCTGACCCGCCTTTGCACCTCCAGCCTCCAGAGACCCCGGCCCCTGCCCACCGGCCTCCTGAGGACGAGGGGGAGGAGGACGAGGAATGGGAGGATGTGAGTGAGGAGGTGACCGAGGACGAGGAGCAGGAGGAGGAGGAAGAGGACATCGAAGAGGAAGAAGGTGCCCCAGAACAGGAGGAAGAGCCAGAGGAAGAGCCAGCCCAAGAGCACCGAGGCCATGAGGCTGAGCCCGCTGGGAGCCCTCCCAGGGAGCCGGCCAAGGAAGTGCCCTCCAGCCCCTTCTCGCCACCTGGCGGCCACCAGCCCGTGTCGGACTGGGGTGAGGAGATGGAGCTGAATTCTCCCGGGACAGCCCAGCCAGCTGGCGCCCTCTCTCCCGGTGAGGCCTGGCCTTTTGGGAATGCATGATGCTGGCTGCCTGTGTGTATGTACGAGGGTATGGTGGGTCCTGGGGACCCTGTGCCCCACAGCCCTGGAGGCTGGGGAGGGCAGTTGGTGTCCCCTGTCGTGCTCTGAATCCCTGGAATGCCCACTCCCAGAGCCTGCCCCAGGTCATTCAGAGCCTTCCCCGAATAAAGAATTCATATTCTCAAGTGACAGTCCCCCAAGTGTGTCCTTAAGTCCCCTCTGTCCCTGGGCTTTCTCCAGGGGTGGGGAGCTACTTGGAGGGGCAGGGGCTTGACTGGGCCTCCCCTTCCCCAGGAGGTGACCAGCCAGCCCCCGCCTCCCTGGAGAGTAGGCCCGGCCTCCCAGGAACCCAGAAAGCGGAAGAGGAGGGGTCTGAGGCAACTCCAGGTCGGGGGTACTGGGCGGTGGAGGTGCTTGGCCTGCCAGGCTCCTGCTCGGGACTGTGGCCGAGGGCTTGGGCAGCTGGGATGACGCAGGACCGAGGGGTGGCCTGGGCAGAGCGCTGGGCATGCTGGGGGGGATTGTGTGGGTGGTGCAGGGGAGGAGGTGACTGGAGGGGTAGGGGCAAGGCTGGACCCCAGGGCTGAGGGAAGGTGGACAGGGCGCCGGCCTGCGGGCTAAGCAGGGACTAAAGACTGAACTGCGCTCTGAAGAGGAAAAGAATGGGGTAGGGAGTGAGTGGCTCAGTGGGATGCACTGGCCCTGGGTTCTTTGAGCATTAGGGCTGGGGGCGTGGATTAGAACTGGAGCCCCACAGAGTAGGAGCAAGGGGCTGAACCCCTTCTTTTTCGCTTTTGAGTAGGAGCCAGCCCCCGGGCGGAGCTGAGGGAGGGCTGGTTAGAGTGCGGGGGTGGGCAGGGCGCCGCCTCAGGCTTGGCAAGGTCGGGTGGGCCGAGTGGGCGCTGTCTTTGGCGAGTGCTGTCTTGGTGGCTGTGATCTGGCGACACGAGCGCTTCTCTGATTCTGCAGGTTGTGCCTGGGTATGTGCAGCTGTGGGGGTACCCTGAGGGGCACAGGAATACGCCCCAGGCTAGGAACCTGCCCGGCGACGGGAGGAGGGGATGGGCGTGACGGGGGCGGCGGGCGGGCTGTGCCCCTCGTCTGACTGCGCCTTCTCTCCGCAGAGGCGGCTCCCCAGGGCCAGGAGACAGCGGAGATCACCGACTTCCAGAGGGTGCGTTTCTGCAAGGTGGTGGCGGCCGCCCCGCCCCCGGGGGCCGCCCGCTGACCGCGGCCAGCCGCGCGCACTAACCTTGGCCTCGCCTCGCTGCTCCTCCGCTTCCGCCTCGCTGGGCCAGGAGCGGGTCACCTGCACGGGGTTACCGGGGTCGGTGGGCGCCGAGGCCTGGTCACGAGGCTAAGCGCAGTAAGGACTCTTCCGGGCGCCACACCTGGGGGACGCCGTGCCACACGGGCCGGCGAGACGCCTCCAGATTAGCCCACCCTGGAGGCCACGGGGCGGGGCAGCCCTGGGCCGAGGCCCCGGCCCCAGGACTTTATGCCTGGCCTTGGCCGGTGACTTCCGCAGGACTTGAGCTAACCCGGCTGGCCGTCTCTATTAAACGCAGTGCTTCCGCTAACCTCTGGGCCGTGTTTCTGGCGGGGCGGGCTGGGCGCTGTGCTTGGCGGGCTTTTGTGTGGCGGAAGAGGCGGGACGGAAGGGTTTTCCTTCTCCCGCCCCTGATTCCTCGTCCCTCCCTCCTCGCAGGCCTCCCCAAGCTCCTGAAGCCGCGGCTGGGCGGGGACTGAAGCGCCCCGTTGTGATGGGGAGGGGGCGGCAGAAGGGGAAATTTCTGGATCTCCAGGCTGTGTTCTCCACCCAGGAGCCCACTCGGGACCCCACGGCTCGAGGGAGAGGGAGACGTAGGAGGTGGCGGAGTTGCTGGGGAGGGGCGTGGTCAAGGTGAAGGGAGGGGCTGGACCCTCGGCTCGAGGTCAGACTTCAGGACACCTGAGCCTCGGCTCGCTGTAGAGGGGAAGCAGGTGCCCTAGGGGGCGGGGTCAGGCTGCCCGGGAGGGGCCCGAATTTAGGTGGGTGGAGTTGGGTTAGGGGCGTGGCTAGGCCTACGCTGCAGGGCTGGATGGGGCCTCCCTGTGCTGGTATTGGGCAGGACCCCCGTTAGGGGTGTGGTCCGAAAGCCGTGCTGGAGTCAAGGGCTAGACGGAGTGGGAAAGCTGGAAGGGAAAGAGGACCAGGTTCGGAGGCTGGAGCTGATAGTCCGATTGGAAGAAAGGGCACTTAGGTCTGAGACAGAGTGGGGCTAAAGCACGAGGCGAGGTTGACCTGGAAAGGGGGTGGGAAGGAGGCGGAGCTAGGTGCTTGGGTGAGGTCCGAGGCCGGAAAGTTGACCCACTTTAGACAGGGAGAGAAAAACCGGAGGGCGGAGCTACATTCAGGGGCGGGGCGGAGGGGGCCGGGTTAGGACGCCTTAGTTGGATAGCGGTTGGCTCGAGGCAGGAGGGGGCGTGGTCAAACGCGGGGGGGCGGGCACCCTGCGGGGGCGGGGCTTGTGGAGGACGCGCAGCGGGGCCGAGTGGGCTGCGGCGATGCGGGGCACGAGCTGTGTGGGCGGCGGCGGCGAGAGCCCCGGCGGCTCGGGACTGAGCGAGGGCCCTCGGGCCCGCTGGCTCCGCCTGGCCCCGG
>NW_004955574.1:1206456-1212167 GCF_000276665.1 Chinchilla lanigera
GCCGCGCAGCCGCCGCCGCCGCCGCCTGACGCCGGGAGAGACGCCCGAGGCCGTGGGGGGCCGAGGACCCGGGTAGCCCCCTTCCCCCCCGGACGGCCCGCGTCACGCCACCGTCCCCAGGGCCGGGCTCGCTCTTGGTGACATCGCCCGGCGTCTCCGGAGCCGTCGCCCTGAAGGAGAGAGAGCCAGGGTGCTGGCCCTGCGGTCAGGCCGGGCCGATGCTGAGCTCTGCCTCCGCACCCCTCCCCGCAGGATGCTGAGCAGAGCCGCCCCGTCCTCTCGAGTCCTCGTGTCCGTCCGCAATAAACTCCAGCGCAGCCTCCTGCCGGTCTGTTGTGTCTGCCTCGTTGCCTCCCGCCCCACCTGGGGTCTGGCCTCGGTCTCCCTTAACCTTCCCTGTGGCCCTGCGCTCCATCCCTGCTCTCCTACCTGTGGGCAGGGTGGGGAGAAACCGGGGCCACCGAAGGCAGACAGCGTAAAGGACTTCCCGGTGCTCAGTGTACCTGGGGCAGAGACGAGTCCCTTTCAGAAAAGCCGAGAGTCTGCCCTTGTTCTAGATGGGGACAAACTGAGAATTGGTGTCAGGGCAGCAGAATGGCAGGGGCAGAGGTGAAGTCACCCTGCGACCTCAGGATGCTGCGGGAGGGAGGGACGGGCGCCTGCCTTCTCCCCGGGGCCAGGGCGGACGGGGTGAAACTGTCTCCGCAGGGCACTGCCTCTGCTGAGGAGGACAGCCGCTCTGGCCTACGACTGGAAACTCGGGGCTGGCTTCCGGAAAAGCAGTCGGGGTAGTCGAGGGCCCCGTCCCTTCCCAGGGCTGAGGCCTGGCTCCGTGCAGGGCCCCTAGGTGAGCAGGACGCCTCCGCTCCGGACGTCCCTTTGGGCCGCAGACCCTCCCAGGCGCCTGAAGCTGAGCGTCTGGGAAGCTCCGAGGATGTGACTGGGAGTGTCAGCTCCGCTCTGCCCCGCAGCCTCCCCGGAGGGTGCCGGCCCAGGAGGGGAGCGCGGGAAGGCAGTGCTCTTCCCGTTAGCAAGGGCGGTGGCTGGGGCGCTGACTTCGGGCCAGGTTGCCCACATCCCAGCCCCAGCTCTGGCTTTGGTCTCCTGTGTGACTTCCGCTTCTCTGACTTGTGGAGTGGAGACGATGCTAGTCGTTATAGACTCGTGTGAGGATTGAACGGTGGCCTGAAGCCCTCAGAACAGTGCCAGGAGTTCTCTCTGCCTCCTCCCTCCTTGCGGGCTTTCAAAGCACAGCTCGGACCGCGGGCGTTGTGGTCAGCCCGAAGCCCTGGACACCAGCAGGTAGTGAGCTGCGGGGGACCTCTTCATTCTGTCCTCACCTCTTCCCCTCTTTCCTACTTTCCCCCTGTCTTCTCCCAGCCCCAGGGTCTCACTCCTTGCTTTCTGTCTCCGTAGTCTTCTCACCCCTTTTCTCTTTCTGTCACGGTCTGGTCTCTGTGTCTGCCCTAGTTGTCTCTCATGTCATCTGAGTGTGTACCTCTGGCTCACTCTGCCCTCTGTTGTTCACCCCAGCTCCGTTTATTTTTTTTTGGCGGGGTGGGGGAGTTAAGACAGTATGTAGCCCAGACTGGCCTTTTTTTGAGACAGCGTCTCGCTATACAGTTCAGGCTGGCCTTGAGCTCACTTTGTAGCCCAGGCTGGTCTAGAACTCGCAACGATCCTCCTGCCTCAGCCTCCCAAGTGCTGGGATTACAGGCATGTGCCACCATCTGCAGATCTGTTTCTTTCTTACCCACCTCCCTCCCCTATTTTGTCTCAACTCCTCCTGGTTTGTTCTTTCTTTCCTGCACTCACCTGTCCCAGCCTCCCTGCCTCTTTCATCTTTTTCCTTTCCTCTAGTTTCTCCCAATCTTTCCTGTAGTCCTTCCCTTTCATTTATCACATTTTTTTGAACATCTACTCTGTGGCATCCATTCTATGGCATTTTTGGGAGCAGGTGCTGGGCTGGGGATTGAACCCAAGGCCTTTGCAGTGAGCTCCAGCCCCTCCCCATCTTTTTTTTTTTTTTTCTATTTGTAACAAAGCTTTGGTGAGTTGCTCAGGCTGGGCTTGAACTTGTGGTCCTCCTGCCTCAGCCTCCCATAGTGCTGGAATTAGTCATGGGCCATCATGCCCAGCTTACCAGGATTTTTTTTTTTTTTTTTTTTTTTTTTGAGACAGAGTTTCATGGTGTACAGTTCAGGCTGGCCTTGGCCTCACTTGTGTAGCCCAGTCTGGCCTGAAACTTGAAGCAATCCTCCTGCTTCAGCCTCCCAAGTACTGGGATTACAGATGTGTACCACCATGCCCAGCTGGGATTTATTTATTTTTTGTTTTTTGCTTTTTGAGACAGGGTTGTATTATGTAGTTCAGGCTGGCCTTGAATTTATTATGTAGCCCATGGGGACTTACTTTAAGTGTTGGGGACATAGCATTGAGTAAAACAGGCATAACTTTCTGATGTTAGCCAGGCGTGGTGGCCTATAATCCCAGCACCCTGGAGGCTGAGGCAGGAGGATGGGCATGAACTGAAGGCCAGCCTGGGCTACAAAGAATTCAAGGCCAGCAAGGATTACATAGGGAGACCCTGTCTCAAAAAAAAAACCAAACTTTTTTCTGAGACAGTCTCACTGTGTATAGTTCAGGATGGTCTTGAACTCACCATGTAGCCCAGGCTAGCCTCAAACTTGCAGCAGTCCTCCTGTCTCAGCCTCCCCAGTGCTAGGATCGTAGTGTACACCGCCAGCCAAAAATGCCTAATCTCATTAGAACTGACGTTCTTAATGGGAAAACGCAAGACATATGATCAACAACCTACATATATATTCTGTCAGGTAGTAATAAACTCAAAGGAGAGAAGCACAGCAGGGTGAGGTGACTGGGGACAAGCCAGAGGCAGAGGCCCCGGGCAGGGGGACCAGCCAGGGCTAAGGCCCGAGGCCGGTGGGGCTCGATCCAGAGGCACTGCCGGGAGAGCGGAGGGAGGTAGTGGCAACCTCCCGGGGCAGGTGCCCTGGGCGCCGGGGCCTCAGGGTGGTCGTGGGCTTTTCCTTGAAACAAGGTGGCCGCCACTCAGGACTTCGAAACTGAGGGGGAAGCCGGGCTGGCTCAGGTGCCTAGCAGCGCCTCGGATGGCCAGGTAGTTGGTGACAGTGGAAGCTGGGAGCCGGGTGAGGAGGCCGTTGTCAGGGGTCAGGTGAGGGCGATGGCAGCCGCACCAGGGAGCCCCTGTCACCAGGGCTTGACCTGCTGGCCTTCAGGGCTTGGCTCTTTCAGCAGCGGTTTCCGGTCCGGCCGGCCGCCGGCGGAGCGGCTCTGCGTCCCCTCTGCGCTCCCTCTGCGCTGCTAGCGCTGCTGGCCCGCGGTCCCCGCGCTCCGACGCCCGCGGCCTAGTCCTCGCGCCTTGGCGTTGCTGTTGCCCCTGCCCGCTGCACATCATGCTGCTGGAGAGTCTGCTTTGCGTTCTTCGGGCTCAGAGGGTCCGTGCCTCGCAGGGAGTCGCTGCACCCAGGGCCAATCCATTTTAATCTGCCGAGAGACCACCGGGGTCTGTATTTTGAAGATACAAGCGAGGAACAGGGCCAAGCTGCAAGCCAAGGAGGGGTCTGAGCACTGGGGTGGGGCTGCCTCGCTGAGACCCGCCCCTGAGGACCATGGGGGACCAGGCTCCCCGGCCTATGGCTTCCTCTCTCCTCCGCAGGGCTGCGCTGTCCTGCGGGTCTGTCCTCTCTTCCTCCTCCAATAAGGCTGCTCCCTGAGGAACCCTTCCTCTGGCTTCCAACCTGCCACAGTCCAGAGGAACCTCAAAGATTAATTCCTGCCTTCATGGGGAGCCAGGGATCGAACCCAGGGCCTCAGCACTGAGCTACATCCCCAGCCATTTTTATTTTTAGTTTGAGGCATGGTCTTGCTAAGTCACTAAATTGCCCAGGCTGGGCTCCATTTACAATCCTCCTTCCTCAGCCTCCCAGAGTGCTGGGGTTACAGGTGTGCGCCACCATACCTGGCTCTTTCGTGGGATTTAGGATCTTAAAAGGATTCTAAAACTGTTGTGTAACTTTGCCTTGGTCTCCTCATCCACAGGAGGAGATTGTATTAATCACACATGGCTGGGGACAGCCAGGGCTCTGAAGATGGTGGGGATTCCCCCCGGGGGGATGAGTGTTGGGATCATGGGGTGACCATGGCAGCCTGAGCCCTGGTCTCACGGGTTTCACTTTCCAGGGGAGGATGGATATTCCGGATTGGCCCTTGTCCAGTTCTTTCCGTGCACTGGTGTGGTCTTATCCCCAGGCCAGCTCTTCTCAAGTTTGCAGAGCCCATGATAAGAGATCCAGGCACTTGTGAGTTCATGCTCAAGGCCAGGCTCCTACTGAACCAAAGGGCTCTCCTTCAATCTGATTGGATGATAAACTCAGATCCCCCCCCTCCCCAATCTGTGTCGGTAAGATTGTCAGGAACTCATTGGTCAGGATTTGAGTTTCTGAACCACTCAGGAGGGAAGGCGGGATTATCGTGAAGCTTTAGACCAATTAAGACCCAGTCATGTGTGGTTCCCTCAACTGTGGGAACCGTTTATATGTGGTACTTGGAACTGAACCCAGGACCTTTGCACTGAGCTATGTTCCCTAGCCATTTTTTTTTCCCCCGAGACTTAGTTGCTAAGTCACTAAATTGCCCAAGTCTTGAACTCACTATGTAGGCCAGGCTTGGCTTGCCTCGACTCTCCGAGATCCTCCTGCCTAAACAGGACATCACAAATCGGCCGCTGCTTTGCAAGGGCTTGTGCTGCCAGGAGGGGGCACTCGAGAGTCGCCGTTTTCCGGGACCCTTTCAACCCGCTCCCCTGCATGAGGATTTACAATCAGGAAGGAATCAATGAGGCCGCAGCCGGTGAGGGTGAGCGGCGGCTCCTCTGATCCGCTATCCATTATCTGCAATTCCGAATTTTCAAAACTCTGAAAATTTTAACCATGTGGAGTGGGGGATAATTTTGCCCCAGTCTCACAAGGAGGCAAATCCTTATTTACTTGTCCCCCTTGGTGTGAATATTCACATCTTTTGCTGCAAAAATAACTTGTGTGCTGGGGGCGAGGCGGGCGCAGCCTCAGGCCCCTGGGAACGTTGCCTAGGGCACAGGGCATTGGCTGAGAGGGACTTGCTGAAACGGGAGCCATCCGGAGTTCTGAAATGCACCATCCCCAAAGACCTCAGCTAAGGGACTATGGGCCTGCAGTTAGGCGCACTGCCAAGCCAAGATTTGTGTTAATTATTGGTTCAACATTTATTTAACGCCTCTGGGAAGGAACGAATTTTCCATTACATTTCTTTTTTTAATAGAAAATGATGTTCATTTACTAAGTCCTCTTTGTTATGGATATGCTCTTTTTAGTGTCCTACGCATGTGAAAGTGTGTCTGTATGTGAGGATGTTTTTTTGTTGCTGTTGCTATTTTTTGTTTTGCTTTTGTTTGCTGCTTTTTGTCTCCCTGTGTAGTTCAGGCTGGCCTCGAATTCAAAGGGATTCTCCTGCCTCAGCCTATCAAGTGCTGGCATTACAGGCATGTTCCACCACACCCGGAGAGGGGATGCTTTTGTGTGTGTGCATGTGCGGATCTCTGTGTGTTTGATCGTGTCTGTATCACTATGAAAATGTGTTTGTGGTTGTGTCTGTGTGACAGTCTGATCGTGTGTGTGTGTGTGTGTGTGTGT
>NW_004955574.1:1212922-1215576 GCF_000276665.1 Chinchilla lanigera
CCGAGTGCTGGGATTACAGGTGTGCGCCACCATGCTTGGCTTGAGAGTCCTCATTTTGGAAAACTGAGCTGCTTTTGGAATCTCAGCCAACTGTGAAATCACTCAGTGTAGAAATGGTGTGCTGTCGAGCTATACCTGTGATTTCCACTAGAGGACGCCCGTCCACTTCGGCGGAAAGAACCCGCTCTACTCTTTTGGCTCAATTCCTGGGCGCCTGCAGGCCGTCCCAGGGCTATGAGTAGAAGGGCTGTGGGGAAGGGGGAGCTTAGCCGCCTCCTTCAGACTCACCTCAGTTGCGCAGAGAGCAGTGCTCCTCAGACGCGCTGGTCTCAAGCTTCTTTCATGTTCTTAAAATGATTCAGGAGGGCAAGGTCGTGAGTTCGGTTCCCGGTACCGGAGAAAAACAAAAAAAAAAAAAAAAAAAAGATTCAGGAGGATCCCAGGTTGAACCTGGGCAATTTAGCAAACACCTGTCTCAAAATAGACAATAAGGGCTGGGGATATAGCTCAGTGGCACAAGCGCCTGCCTGGCAAGCGCAAGGTCCTGAGTTCAATTCCTAATACCAAAACAAACAAACAGTCAAAATAGACAATAAATGAACCAGGGTGGTAGCGCATCCTCTAATTCCAGGACTCTGGGAAGCTGAGGCAGGAGGATCGAGAAAATTCCAGCTCATCCTGGGCAACTTAGTGACTTAGGGAGATGCTGTCTCAAAATTTAAAAAAAAAAAAAAAAGTTAAGAAAGGGCTGGGGATGTAGCTCAGTGCAAAGGCCCTGGGTTCAGTCCCCAGTTAAGGACCCTCCCCTGACACACAAAAAAGTAAGAACGAAAAAGCCAAACAAGGTCGTTGAATTATTACAAAACCAGTTCGACCTTGTACCCCAAGAGGTGAACAGGTCCTTTCTGCTTCAGAACAGCTGAACTGGTACCCTCTTCTGACCCTCAGGGGACACCTGCGGGGTAAGGCTGGGGATCCCAGCCTGGTTAATGGTGGCAATTTTCCCTGTCTCCAGGGGGAAGTCCTACTGGGCTGTGGGAAGTTTGTTAAACAGACTGATGGTTTCCCGGATGTATTGCTTTTTTTTTTTTTTTTTGTCTTTTTGAGACAGGGTCTCACTATGTAGTTCAGGCTGGTCTTGAGCTCATTTTGTAGCCCAGGCTGGTTTCGAACTGGAAATGATCTTCCTGCCTCAGCCTCCCGAGTGCTGGGATTACAGGAGTGCACCACCATGCCTGGCGCCTGTATTGCATTTTGAGTAAGGCTGTTGAACCACATCAGCTACACCTCATACAGTTGCAAGAAGTAGCATATGGGAGCCAAGCTACACACTTAGGACTTCTCAGGAGGCTCATTATATATAATCTTTCAGTTTAGTGTCTCGGTTTTAGCTTAACTGCCAGGGCATCCTGTGACTTAAAGTTTTATTATGCCAAACTGTTTTCTTTCTTTCTTTCTTTCTTTTTTTGAGACAGGGGTCTCACTATGTAGTTCAGGCTGGCCTTGAACTTATGGCGATCCTCTTGTCTCAGCCTCCTTAGTGCTGGGATTACAGGCATGTGCTGCCATGTCCCACCCCAACCCTGTTGTCTTTATTTTCTTTTGTTTTTTCCGGTACCAGGAATCAAACTCATGACCTTGCGCTTGCCAGGCAGGCGCTGTGCCGCTGAGCTAAATCCCCAGCCCTGCACCAAGGAGTTTGAAGGCAACTTTTATTGATGTCAGCAGGCTGATGGGACCTGGGTCCAAATCATCAACACTGGCTTAAAGTAAAACAGCAACTTATATTCATTTTGTAAGCAGGAAATACAGAGTCATTAGTGGGTTAGTCTATAATTGGTTCCATTTACAGGTTAGTCTATAATCTGCCACATATATTTAGTCATACACTGTCAGGCAGAGGTTGTCAGGCAGGTGTGTTGTCCAGGGCAGGTTTAATTGATGGGGGCCATTTATTTTTTTTATTTTTTATTTTAAAGAGAGTAGTAAATGAGAAACAGACAAAAGAAACAATAGCAGCATACCAGTATCACAAACATAAACAAATCAAAGCAAGAACATTTAAAGTGATACAGGGTTTCAAGACAAAATAGTAGGAATTGGGGGCTGGGGATTTAGCTCACCGGCAAAGCGCCTGCCTGGAAAGCGCAAGGTCGTGAGTTCGGTTCCCGGTACCGGAGAAAAACAAAACAAAACAAAAAAAAAGTAGGAATTAACAGTGGTTGTTACATTTCATATCGCTATCCTCAACTATGTTGCTCAGATTACCAGATACAAGCGTGGAAGATTGCTCAAACCATTAAAGAGAATAAGAAAATAATTATTACATAAAACATTAAAGATAATACAGAGATTCACTAGACAAGATGGTAGGAAAAGGGGACCATTTACTAGGAAGCAGGAAGGTCTGGGGGAAATCAGGGTCCCAGGCAAGCAAGTAAGATTTAGTGTGACCGGGCCAGGCATGGAAGTGCACGCCTGTAATCCCAGCGCTCGGGAGGCTGAGGCAGGAGGGTTGTTGTGAGTTCGAGACTGGCCTGGGCTACAAAGTGAGCTCAAGGCCAGCCTGAATTGCACAGCAAGACCCTGTCTCAAAAAGACAAAAAGAGGGGGCTGGGGATTTAGCTCAGCAGCACAGTGCCTGCCTGGCAAGC
>NW_004955574.1:1219795-1220679 GCF_000276665.1 Chinchilla lanigera
CTCAGCCTCCGGGGTACTGGGATTACAAGCGTGTGCCACCACGCTCAGCTGTGTTCTAAATAAATTTTTTAAACTAAGGAAAAAAACCCCAAACAATATTCGAACTAATGTCTCAGAATCACACTCTTCCCACTTTGGAATTAGAAACTCTAATGAAAGCCCCCTTCCCAAATTCTGTCCTAGCCAGTGACTGCGGCCGCCACCTGCTGTGCTCACGGGGAGGGGCTTGCAGCAGCACCTGCAGTGGGGCCGTCTGCGGGAGCAGAGCTGTCAGCATCATTATTGTTACTGTTACTTTGTTATTGTTACTATGGTTATTATTATTGTTTTGGTCTTGGAGGCTGGCCTGCACTCACAGTGGTCCTCCTGCCTCAGCTTCCTGAGTTATGGTCATCCGTGCAGGTGGTGGCGTTTTCTGAGAGGCCCTCGGCCTGATGGGCCTCAGTTTCTCCCACAGCCCGGCGGGGCCAGTAGCCCCAGGAAGTCAGGCAGGCCAGGGCAGGAAGGCTGCAGGGGCCAAGTGCTGTCACCATTGTGCCACTACATCCTGTCCCGAAGCCACGTGGTTGCAGCTGCAGAGCCTCAGATCTCGGCCCATGGCCACCTCTGGTGGCTCTGAGTTTCCCGTGCTGGCTGTGGGCTCGGGGGCCATGGTGGCTGCAGTCACCGCTCAGCTCATCTCCTTCCCCTGCTGTGGGCTCTGCCTGGGACTGGCGACTGAGGCTGTAAAAAAATGCTTCTTATTTATTTATTTGGTACTGGGAATCGAGTCCAAGACCTTGCGCGTGCCAGGCAGATGCTTGTGCTGCTGAGCTAAATCCCCGGCCCATAAAAAAGATGCTTACCACTTGGTCATAAGATTTTCGGCTTCTTTCTTTTCTTTT
>NW_004955574.1:1221059-1227729 GCF_000276665.1 Chinchilla lanigera
CACCATCACCAAAATCCTACAGTGAAGTGATTTGATCTGGCTCTCAGGCGCCCTCTTGAGGCCAGCGGCAGAACAATTCCTGCAGCGCTCGAAGCTTAGGGAGCATTTCTTGGGGACACTCTCCAAACGTGGGTTCAGAAGAGCAGCGGTGGCCTGCGGTGCAGCTTTGGCGATAGAGCGCGGCTGAGCCCGTGCCAGGCCCTGGGTTCCATGCCCACTACTTACAAAAAAGAAAGAAAACAAAAGAAACCAAAAAAAAGGCAGAACACAGGGCCGGGGACGTAGCGCAGAGCACAAGTGTCTCCCTGGCAAATGCAAGGTCCTGAGTTTGATTTCTGGTACAAAAACAACAACAAAAAAAGGCAAAACATTTATGAGATATGGAGCGATTTGTAAGCCAGCGGCTGCTGCTGGTGCGGGTGCCTTCTGACTACCTCAAGCCTCTGGGAAGATTTAACAGCAAAATTAAAAAAAAAAAAAAAAAAAAGATTTAACAGCAAAGCCCCAAGTCAGCTCCCACCCACACACCCTGCCTGACCCTTCTGTGTCTCACAGCAATCTGGGGCGAGTGCGGGTCACAGTCTCCGTTCTAGGGCCCCAAGCCAGGCCCACTGGACCTCTGAGCTTTTCTCCCCCGGAAGCACAGAGTGCTAGGAGAGAGTGACACCCTTTCCTGGGGAAACTGAGGCGGCGGGGTCCGAGCCTCGGCTCTCCGCTGGGTTCTTCCCTTCCTGGGCCAGGGCTTCCTCTGCTAACCCAGAGGCCCTCTCTCGGCGGCAGGGCGTCCTGTGCGTGGGCCCCACCCAGCGCCCTGGCCTGGTGTCCTATGGGCACCAGTGACGCTGCGGGGAAGAAAGCGCAGTAATTTCCTCCTCTATCTGCATCTGCCCATGGGGCTTTAAAACCACAGCCACTGAGCAGGAGTGACCTCTGGCCACACGGAGCCCAGGACCCTAAGATCCCAGGACATGGTGAGTGGGCCCCTTTCTCTGTCCCCTCCTCTCTCCTTCTTGGATAGCTCTCCTTTCCTTCCTCCTTCATCCTGTCCTCTGTGTCCCCTCCGTCCTCTTGTCCCCATGCCAGTCTCTCACCCTCCAGGGATGGCTAGGATGTGACCAGGCACGGTGCTACAGGTCTGTAATCCTAGCACTCCAAGAGGCTGAGGCAGGAGGGTTGCAAGTTGGAGTTCAGCCTGGGCAACTGAGCAATTTAGCCAGACCCTCTCTCAGAATTAAAAATAAAAAGGAGCCAGGCCTGGGGGTGCACACCTGTCATCCCAGCACTTGGGAGGCTGAGGCAGGAGGATTGTCACAAATTTGAGGCCAGCATGGGCTACATAGTGAGACCCTGTCTCAAAAAAAAATTTTAATAAATAAAAAGGCCAGAGATGTGACTCAGTGCAGGTTCAATTCCCAGTACCAAAAAGAAAGAAGAAAGCTGTGAAGGGGTGATAAGAGCTCCAGCCACCTCATAGAACTGGGACCCCAGAAATTCCCCCCAGCAGGAAGCCCTGGAGCTGGGTCTCCGAGATGCTTCAGAACGCTGCAGTTGGGCTGGGGCGTGGCTCCGCATCGGGGGCCCTTGGCTGGTGTGCGCCAGGCCCTGGGTTCCATCCCCAGCACCAGAAAACTGAACAAAATTCTTCCAGGGGCGGAATCCAAAAAGAGCCTTCTGGCAGGGCCAGGGCTGGGCAGGGTCAGCCGGAAGCGTGGACAGGCCACTTGCGGGGGTTGCAGATGACCTGCACTGTGAGTGTGGGGAAGCCGGCAGGGGCGGGGCGCCTGAGGTCCCAGGGCAGTGGCTGACCGGGCTGCTGTGGGTGCCGTGCATCCGGGAGGAAGCCGAGCCCCGAACAACGGCACCTGCATCCAGGAGGCACTGGCCTCGTTCGTCTGCCAGAAAGAGGAAACGGAAGGAGCCCGATGCCCAGCTGGGGCGCGGTGTTGCTTCACTCCGTTCCACCCTTCGGGCCCCCTTGGGCAAGCAGGCGTTCAGGTGGGGCGGGCCAAGAGCCGCCACTTTTGCTTCATTCCCTAAGTGGTGGCAAAGCGCCAAAGGGAGCAGGTGTGTGTGTGTGTGTGTGTGTGCGTGAGCACTCCTGTAGTCCCAGTACTTGGAGGCTGAGGCAGGAGGATTGCTGTGAGTTGGAGGTCAGCCTGGGCTACATAGGGAGACCCTGTCTCAAAATAAACAAAGAGGGGGCCCACAAAACCCCAAAGAGTATTTAGAACACAGCTACGCTTCCTGCCCAGCCCAGGGCTTCTGAGTGCTTGTTGTTGCCCCCAGTTTGTGATGGCCCCGTTCAGAAACAGGCTAGAGATGCCCAAGAGCAGGATACAAAATCAGCAGTGATTTTGTGTAGTGTTCCGCACACCCAGACAACTGAATGCTGCCTGGACATGTAGCTGAGGAAGCTTGTCCTTTCCAGGCTTCCATGCCCTAATCTAAAGTGAGGCTATCCAGGGACGTAGCTCAGTGGCATAAACGCTTGCCTGGCAAGCCTGAGGTCATGAGTTCAGATTCCCAGTACCAAAATAAATAAATAAATAAATAAAATAAAGTGAGGATAGTAAGAAATATCCTGGGTCACAGGCCGGCTGAGGGAATGACGGGAGACAGAACCACAGAGCTCTTGCAGCTGTGCCTGGCATATGGTTGTGTGTCACATGGCTATCATTCCCCCTCTTGCAAATAGCAATGTGTGTCACTTATTACTGTTTTGTTTCGTTTTACTTTCCTTCTTTTTTTTGAAATGGGTTCTTGCTATGCGATCCAGGCTGGCCTTGAACTCGTAGTGATCCCCCTGCCTCAGCCTCTTGAGTGCTGGGATTACAGGCGTGCGCCACCACTCCTGCTTTATTCATTATCTTCCGTGCTGTTTTTCTCATGAATAACATCTGATATTAACGAGCATTTATTGAGTGCTTTCTGCATACCAGGCATTATGCTAAGCACTTTACATCAACTCCTCTCGAGTTGTATAACCAACGCAGAAGGTACTGCATCCTTGCCTCTTTTTTTGTGGTGCTGGGGATGGAGCCAGGGCCTCATGTCTGCTAGGCAAGGCTCACCTTTGAGCCACACCACTGGCTGCAAATACTCATGTCTCTCTAGGGAATTGGATCCTTTTTATCAGCCATATAATATTTCAGTAGAGAATTTCATCCCTGTCCATAAAGGTTTAGGTTCTTTCCACTATTTTATCTTTAAAACCAAGGCTCTACCTCTACTTGGAGCTTTGGGCCTGTTATGGTTTGTGTCTAGGTGTCCCCCCAAAGCTTCATTCAGTGATGGGGGGGCTTCTGCAGAGGTGGCTCTGTCTAGAGTGTGTGACACTGGAATTAACTCATGGTGTGACTCTAGGATCAAGGGCTCTAGGATTAAGGGTGTGAGTGGTGTACCCTGAGTAGCCTGGATAAAATATAAGGGACAGAAAGTGCTGCGGTCATCCCTTGTTGCTTTGCTGTCTTCTGCCCACCATGAACTATTTCTCCTTTGCCATCCACCCTGTCTTGAAGCCATCTGACTACAGACTGAAACTTCCACAAACTGTGAACCAAATAAACCTTTCCTCCCTTAATTTGGGTGTCAGGTGTTTTAATAGACACTGTCCTCTGTGGTGTCAGTGACTCCTTCCCAGCTAGGGTGCAGAGGTTGAAATCTCTGTGTGTCAGAGAGGATGAGCCATTGTGTAGCCCAGGCTGGCCTCGAACTCACAGTAATCCTCCTGCTTTAGCCTCCTGAGTGCTGGTCTTACAGGTGTGCACCACCACCCCCAGCTTCATTTCATTTTCTTTCTTTCTTTCTTTCTTTCTTTCTTTCTTTCTTTCTTTCTTTCTTTCTTTCTTTCTTTCTCTGTTTCTTTCTTTCTTTCTTTCTTTCTTTCTTTCTTTCTTTCTTTCTTTCTTTCTTTCAGGCTGACCTTGAACTCACTTTGCAGCCCAGACTGGCCTCAAACTCACAGTGATCCTCCTGCCTCAGCCTCCGGAGTGCTGGGATCACAGGCGTGCACCACCATGCCCTGTAAGAGCTTCATTTCTTTTGCATGAGTTCTATGACCCTCCAACCTCACCTTAGCCACCTGCTGGCCTTGGTGACCTTCTCTAACTTTTTTTTTTTTTTTTTGGTACTGTGAATTGAACTCAGGACCTTGCACTTGCCAGGCAGGTGCTTGTGCTGCTGAGCTATCTCCCCAGCCCGACCCTCTCTAACTTCAAGGCCTTCCCTCTTACTGTGGGCACATCTACGGCAGTGCACACCCCGACTCCCGCCCGGCTGCTGGTCCTGTCCCCCTCAAAGACACTTTGTTGAGGCTTTGTTGGCCCCAGGGCATTGCCCTCCGCTCAGCTGGCTGAGCATACGCAGCGCCTCCCAACTTCCCTGGAACTCCTGGAGGCAGGCGTTGCTGCGGGGGTTAAAGGAAACGGGGGAGGACGGCTTTCTCCAAGCCTGGCCATTGCCCGCTGCTCCGCGGGCACCATGACCTCTCTTTCACCTTCCTCACTGACCCGTCCGTGTGTCCTCAGTGACTCCACTTGGGCTAAGCCATTGCTGACCCTCACCTCACCAGGACCATTCCAGTCTCTTCTTTCCAGCTTCCAAAAGTGCTCTTCTTAATTTGTATTTTTAATTTGGAGACAACGTCTTGCTAAGTTGCCTCGAACTTGTGATCCTCCTGCCTCAGCCTCCGGAATAGCTGAGATGATGAGCATGTGCCACTGTGCCTGGCAGAGGCTCCTATTAAAATGAGCCTGAGTAGCCAGGGGTGGTGGCACAAGCCTGTAATCCCAGAGGTGGGGAGGCTGAGGCAGGAGGGTGACAAGTTTGAGTCTAATGTGGGTAACTTAGTGACTTAGCCAGAACCTGTCTCAAAATTAAAAAAAAAAATTATAAAAAGAGCTGGGGATGTTGCTTGGTGCAGAGGCTCTGGGTTCAATACCCAAACAGCCTGCCTTCTAATCGGGTTCCCTCCAGCCCTCCTCCCCGCCTCACCAGGGAGAGCCTCTGTTACAAGCTTCCAGGGCTGGTGTGTACTCGAACACAAACACACCCTCGCCGAGAGAGGTGTTTCCCCTCTGTCGACAACGTGTTTGCCCACACTCTGTCCTGGTTTTCCTCCGTTACCTCAGTGTGGGGAGGGTTTTTCTTTGGCGGTCTCCCCACACCAGTAAATTAACTTCCTTTTTTGTGTGTGACTGGGGATTAAACTCCGGGCCTTTGCACTAAGCTACATCCCCACCCTTTTAAAAAATGTTTAAATACAGAGTCTGGCTAAACTGCTAAATTGCCCAAGTAGGCTCAAACTTGAGATCCTCCTGGCTCAGCTTCCCCGAGTGCTGGGATAACAGATGTGCACCATCACACCTGGCCCCTCATTCTTTTTGATGGTTGTGTAGTATTCTGTGGTCTAGTTGGGCCATGCTGAATTCAACTGGTCCCCTCTTGCTGAGCATGGCAGTTAGTGCCAGCTTTTGTCGGGACCCCGTGGCGGCCCGCACTGGGAGAGCGCTTCGCATCTGGAAGATCCTGGAAGCGGCAGTGTGCTGGACTCTGCGTGTTCTTTTCTGGTCTCGTGAAGTCAGCAGACCGAAGGGACAGGGTGAGGTCACGCCAGGAAGTGTGTTTGTAAGCTGGTGACAGTGAGAGTGGGGTAGGGACACCCCCTTTGCCTTCTGGGTCTGAGTCATCCTGCAGCCGGGGACGGCCCAGCAGGGGTGACTGTCAGCATCCTGGGATACCTCTGAGGGGACGTTCGAGACCATAATGACCTGCCGGGCCCAGAGTGGCCCATGGGAAGGAAGGAAGCCAGGGTGCGGGGCTGGGCGGTGGGGTGGTGCCCGAGGGGCTGCTGGCCCAGGGAAAGTTTTCATGCATCTCAGCTTTCTCTTTGAAAACTTCCAAAATTTCAGAAAAATTACAAGAACAGTACAAAACCTAGGTGTGGTGGTGCACACCTGTAATCCCTGCCCTGGGGAGGCTGAGGCAGGAAGATCGCCATGAGCCTGAGATCAGTCTAGACTATATAGTGAGTTCACTGCCTGTCTGAACTACAGAGCGAGACCCTGCCCCTACCAAAGAAAACAAAAAGAGAGTAGAAGTTTCATATACTTTTAACCTAATGTCTTCAAATTTCATCTGTCTCTCCACTATTGGTCTACTGAGCTGTCCTCTGTCTGTCTGTCATTCACGTCTGTTTATACGCATCTACTTCCTCTCTGCCTAGCATCTATTTACCACTGTCTATGTGGCCCCCACCACCCATCAGTCCACCCCCATCTTTTTCTGATGTTTTTGTGAGGGAGGGTCAGGCCCAGTGCCCCTGCAGCCGCTGAGCCCTCAGCGTCGTTGCCATGATCAAGGATGTCACCTCCAGGAGCCTGGCGGTGATGGATGTCGGGACGTCACCGCTCGACAGGACACTCTTGTGTCCAGCCTGCCCGTTGCCCCCGTGACACCTTCTAGGATGGGTAGACTTCCTGCTTGGGCTCCATACAGGATCCCCCGTGTGTGCGGTCCACACTGACTTTCTTTTTTGTTTAAATTCACATAATCTAAATTCACCAGTTAACCGGGCATGGTAGCACATGCCTAGAATCCCAGCACTTGGGAGGCTGAGGCAAGAGGATCACTGCAAGCTGGAAGACAGCTTGGGCTATAAAGTGAGCTCAAG
>NW_004955574.1:1228248-1231655 GCF_000276665.1 Chinchilla lanigera
AAGTCCAGGGGCTTTAGGAGGAGGTGGCCAGGGGCGGGGGGACCACGAGGAGGGAAGCCTTTCAATGTGTTAACAAATGCCACACCGCCAGGGAACTCCTGGCCCCGGTTTCCCCAAGCCCAGGAGGGCCGCGGGCCCAACAGCTGGCACGGGCTTCCAGCCCAGGCTTGCGGCGGCCGGGCGCAGGGGGCCGCACTCAGACTCGGCTGCCTCTGTTCCGCTTAGGAAGCCGTGGACTACAATTACAGCGACTACGCCACCCTGGCCCCCGACACGTCCGTGGACAACTACGTGGAGCGTCTGTCCGCCGGGGACCTCTCCGCCTTGGTCATCCTGGCAGTCGTCTTCCTGGTGGGCGTGCCGGGCAACGCCCTCGTGGTCTGGGTGACCGCCTTCGAGGCCCGGCGCAACATCAACGCCATCTGGTTCCTCAACCTGGCGCTGGCCGACCTCCTGTCCTGCCTGGCGCTGCCCGTGCTGTTCATGTCCATCCTGCGCTTCAGCCACTGGCCCTTCGGCGACGCCGCCTGCAGGGTGCTGCCCTCGCTCATCCTGCTCAACATGTACAGCAGCATCCTGCTGCTGGCCACCATCAGCGCCGACCGCCTGGCGCTGGTGCTCAGCCCGATCTGGTGCCAGCGCTTCCGGGCCGGCGGCCTGGCCTGGGCGGCCTGTGGGGCGGCCTGGGTGCTGGCGCTGCTGCTGACCATCCCGTCCTTCATGTTCCGCAGGACGTACAAAGAGGACTTCTCCTTCAAGACGCTGTGCGTCATCGACTACGGCCTCGGCAGCGAGCGCAAGGAGAAGGCTGTGGCCCTGGTGCGGCTGCTCGTGGGCTTCCTGTGGCCGCTGCTCACGCTCGCTGTCTGCTACACCTTCCTCCTGCTTCGGACCTGGAGCCGCAGGGCCACGCGCTCGGCCAAGACCATCAAGGTGGTGGTGGCCGTGGTGAGCAGCTTCTTCGTCTTCTGGCTGCCCTACCAGGTGACGGGGGTCCTGCTGGCCTGGTACCCCCCGATCTCGTCCACCTACAAGAGCACCAAAGCCCTGGACGCCCTGTGTGTCTCCATCGCCTACATCAATTGCTGTATCAACCCCATCATCTACGTGGCGGCCGGCCGCGGCTTCCAGGGCCGGCTGCTCAAGTCCCTTCCCAGCCTCCTGCGCAACGTGCTGACCGAGGACACCATAAACAGGGAGACCAAGTCCTTCACCCGCTCCACGGTGGACACCGTGCCCCAGAAGAGCGAATCGGTGTGAGGGGAGGCCTCCCTGGCCGCTGTGCGCTCAACCATCCCCACTTCCTTTGGGTGTCTCTCTCTCTGTCTGGAAACAGGGTCCTGCTATGTAGCCTCCTGCCTCAGCCTCCTGAGTGCTGGGATTATAGGTGTGTGCCACCACGCCCAACTTTTTTTTTTTTTTTTTTTCAACTTCTCACTGAGCTACATTTTCAGCTCTTTTTTATATTTCTTTTTGTTTCTTCCAATCAGATTTTATTGGTACATTTTAGGCATACACAGTGATCACATTCATCATCGAAGATTATTTTTTAAGACAGGGTCTCACTAAGTCACTAAACTGCCCAGGTAGGGTTTGAATTTGCAAACTTCCTGCCTCAGCCTCCCAAGTCTTTCTGTTTGCCATATCCTAACACAGACCTTGGTGAGTGGGCGTTGTTCTGGTGGACTGGTTCTAGCCCCTTCCCTCTTAACAGCCTGGTGCCTCCTCTTCACAGCCTCCCTCGCTGTGGGGGTATCCAGCCTGGTTCTCAGTCCTGTACTTTCGCAAAACAGACAGAAGGCAGCATCCCGGGTTACCTGCGTGCAGCAGCGTGCGTGTGGTGCATGTGCGCGTGAATGCCAGCTAAGTGTAAGGAGAGCGCACTAGAACAAACAGGATGCATGCAGGTAACACCAGTATAGCTTTTTTTTTTTTTAAGACAAGGTCTCACCATGTCGCTCAGGCTGGCTTCGAACTCACAGCAATCCTCCTGCCTCAGCCTCCCAAATGCTGGGATGACAGGTGTGCGCCACCATGCCTGGCTCCATTCTAGCTTTCAGAACATAGTTCTGTATTTATTTTCTGGAGAGCTGGGGGAAAAAATAACTGGCGTCTCAGGAGTTATCCCTCTTTAGGACAAAGCCGAAATGTATGAACCCATCTCAGCTTTGGTGAGTCCCTTTAAAGAAAAACATTTAAGTTAGAGTGTTACTTAAGTGAGTTTTTTGTTTTGATTTTTTTTTTTTCTTTTTTCTTTTTGGGACAGGGTCTCACTATGCAGTTCAGGCTGGCCTTGAGTTCACTTTGTAGCCCAGGCTGGTCTCGAACTCCCAATGATCCTCCTGCCTCAGCCTCCCAGTGCTGGGATGACAGGCAAGTGCCACCATGCCCAGCTGTTTTGATTATTTTGGAGATGGGGTCTCACTATGTTACCCAGACTAGCCTTCAACTCCTAGGTTCAAAGATCCTCCTGCCTCAGCCTCTGGATGTTACAAGCCTGGTTCTTTTTTTTTTCTTTTTAATGTAAATAAAAAAAGCAAGAGAAGATTGATTGAAGTGCGGGCGCCTTGGCTGGGCAGATATGTATCCAATATTTACTTCCCGGGAATGAGTTAATGAGACAGTTTGAGATTTTTACTTTAACTTTTTTTCTTGTGGTATCAGAATTCAAACTCATGACCTCGCACTTGCCAGGCAGGCGCTGGGCCGCTGTGCTACATCCCCAGCCGCTGTTCTTTCGAAACAATGGACTTTATTTGGAGGTTGTTGCAGAAAGGACACCGTGGTGACAGTTCAAGGGAGCCTGGATGTCACCGTCCGGCAGAGCTGTGTGAGCCGCTCAGAGCCACAGTCTGGCCGCGCCGCAGGCCAGTTCCAGAGGTCCCCACCGCCGCGGCCACGGCCCTGGGGCTCCCCTCTGGCAGCCGCGGCCCCCTCGCCCCCGCCTGTGACCCTGCAACCCAATCCGGACAATTCTGTCATTCTGAGAATGTTACTCAGTGGGATCCTGTAGTAACTAACCTTCTGCGCTCTTCGGAAACGACTGCACCCCGTGTGATGAGAATAAAAGAGGACGCGGGCGCTGCGTTGCCTGTAATGTTTAATGTCCGCCTGGACAGTGCGTGGGCCGGGCGTGCGCGTGCCCGCGAGCGTGGGGTGCTTTTGAGCTTTCTAGCGGCGCAGCGAGGCAGAGCAGGAGAACCGGGCTGTGGTGCAGCTCCGTGGTAGCAGAGCGCTTCCCTGCGCCGCGGAGATAACCCAAGCGCAGGAAGAAACAGATGCAGTGATAGTGCCGTGGTGTGGGTGTGTCGGAGGGTCCTGGGGTCCTGAGGCTCCTTAGCAGGGGCTCTTAAAGCAGAAGGGCTTGGAAGGTAGGTTTGTTGGTTTTTTGTTTGTTTATTGCTGGG
>NW_004955574.1:1232330-1234245 GCF_000276665.1 Chinchilla lanigera
CATGAATTTCTGACTTGAGATGGTCCCAACTTCCATAGCTTTATCTCAGTGTACCCCACTGTAAGCAGAGAAACAGCCGTGTGTGTTCCCACCATCACATGAGCGCCGTTAGTCCAGTATAGTCCTGCTGTGTGGCCCTCTGTGATAGCTGACATGTGAAATAACAGCAGTGGACTGAACCCTATTTTATTTAGTTCAGCTTATCCAAAATATTATTTTCAAACATGCAATCAATGTAAAAAAATTCCTGCTCCTTCCGTCTTCCCTCCCTGCTCCTCAGCGCTGAGGACTGAACCCGGGGCGCCCCGCACGTGGGGCACACTCTGCCCCTGAGCCCAGGCTCTGGACGTTATCATGAGGCAGGGTGTCACTGCGGTGCCTAGGCCAGCCTCGAACCCATGATCCTCCTGCCTCAGTCTCCTGCGTGTCGTCCTCCTCGGGCTCTCGTGTAGCCTCGCCCAGACCTTCAGGATCCCTCTCCCACACCTGTCTGCCGCCGTGTCCTCCCTGACCTCTTCCTCCCCGGTCTCCTCGTCCCCAGGACAAGCTCACTGTCCTTAGTGGCGCAGGCCTGGGGCCCCTCTGGGCTTTGCTTCCTTCCACTCCATCCCCATTTGGCCCCGACCTCCCATCTTTGTGCACTTGGGTCCTCCTCATCTCTTTTTCCCTCTCCTGGCCCCTCAGTCTGGTTTTCCAAGACCGTCTCCTCCCCATCAGGCCTTTGTGCAGGTACCGCCTCCTCCAGGAAGTCCTCCCTGACTTCCCCTTGGCTGCTCCAGCCTCCCCCATGAGCCCCTCTGTGTCTGTGGTGGTATAATGGGTTGAACCCAGGGCCTTCACACTGAGCCACACCCCCAGACCTTTTAAAATCCTTTGAGAAGAGTTCTTGCTAAGTCACCAAGTTGCCCAGGCCGGAGTCCAACTTGCGACCCTCCTGCCTCAGCCTGCCAAGTGCTGGGGTCACAGGTACGCACCACCACGCCCTGCGTGCCCACAGGCTGTGTTCCTGACCATCGCCTGGCTTTCCTGGTCTGGGGGGTGAGGAGAAGGCAGGGAGTCCCCCTGCGCACGTTCAGGGCAAAATCAAGGAAACACCCCGTCCTCAAAGCCGGCCCCTCCTCCTCCAGAGAAGCTCGAGGTGGGACCCCAGTGCCCGCCCAGGGCAGCCTCCAGCCGGCGTTGAGTGGCCCGGCCCGAAAGAGAAGTTGGCTGAGACATGGAGCAGTTGCCAAATCTGCGGTTTGGGGAATTTGCTGGGTCAACAGGGCCAGAAGAGGAAGTGGGAGGGGGAGAGCAGACGATGAGTGGGCGGATGAGGCCCAGGCCTGGCCTCCAGCTCCTGTACCTCATCAGCCGTCTGCTCTTCGTTTATTTGTTTGAGAGGGTCTCGCTTTGTAGTCCAGTCTGGATGTGAACTCATGGAGACCCTCCTGCCTCAACCTCCCATGTGCCAGGATCATGGATGTGTGCCACCAGGCCCTGCGCATCTGCCCTTCAGACCTTGGCCAAACCCTCACCCTCGAATCTCCCACGTCCCACACTGGACCGGGATCACTTTGGATGAGAGCGGTCTACATTTTCCAGCAGGCAAGAAAAACAAACAGAAAGATCACCTGATGTTAATTTTGGGCCTATAGTTTATTTAACCCAAGAGATTTATTTATTTATTTATTTTTGGTACCAGGTATCAAACTCAGGACCTTGTGCTTGCCAGGCAGGCACTATGATCCTAAGCTATATCTCTGGCCCTAACCCAGTAGATTTAAGGCAGTGTCTGATCTTCAGTATGTAGTTAATATTTTAAAAATTCTTAGGAGAGTGTCTGTGATAGAGTACTTAGCCTGTGTGAGAGCCTAGGGTCCAGGCTGGCATTGCAAGAGAAATAAACAAAAATGTCTTGAATGGTTTCATATAT
>NW_004955574.1:1236025-1283529 GCF_000276665.1 Chinchilla lanigera
CAAGGATCCTCCTGCCTCAGCTTCCCGAGTGCCGGGATTACAGGTGTGTCCCACCACGCCCAGCTCCTAACTACTTTTGATCTACAAAACTGGTAACAAAAAATGGCACCATCAGGCAGCAGCTTGATACCCTCCTAGGATGTTCTCATCCTGAGTTTCTCTCTGGAGGAAATGCCTGGCAAGTTGGAACCCCCAGGATACCCCCAGCCTACCGGGACCCTGTCCTTGGGCCACTGTACACCTGGCCCCCAGGGAAGACCCGCCTGCTCCAGGGATCCCAGGAAAGCTCTGACACCAGGGTCAGACCTTTGGAGCCTGCCTGCCGCGGCGGCTTCCATCCTTGTCTTTCTCTGGCCAGAAAGGGGTTCCTTGAGGACCTGGGGTGGCAGATGTGGGGATGAGGGCGTTGGTCCCCATGGGGGCCACACTCTGCCGGGACAGTGACACCCAGAGAACAGACCAGAGACATCTGGGTCACAGGGCCAGTCCCAGCTTCTTGACTTAGAAATGACTTCCTCTCCCTTTATTACTTTATCCCTTCTAGGCCAGCGGTGCATAAATGTATCCCTCAGTTCCCACAGCTCAAAGGGAGAAACGCAAGCGCCAAGAACTGCTGAGGGTGGAGGTTCCGAAGTTGGGGCTGTAGCCACTTCCTCTTGCTGGGCCTGTGCTGTGTGTGTCAGTGTATTTTAAGAATATTCCAGTCTCTGTTGTGGTTTTGGGTTTTTGTTGTTGTTGTTGTTGTTTAATTTTTATTTGTTTTGAAACAAGGTAGTTCAGGCTGGCCTTGAACTCACAATGTAGCATAGTCTGCCTTCAAACTTGGAGATCCTCCTGTCTCAGCCTCCCATGTGCTGGGATGACAGGCACACACCATGACACCCAGACTACAGGTACAGAATTGAGGCCTGGCATGGAGATCACACTGTGAGTGCTGGGTGGCTTCCAGGGTGTGCACGGGGCTGGGGCCACACAGGTAGGGCAGAGAGAGTCTCCTGCAGAGACCTGAACTGGGCCAAGACCTCCAGCCTTGAAGGCCAAACCACACATACACGCTGGCTTCCAGGAAGGCGACAACATGGAGACAGAGACAGGGGCAGAGGAGGACACGGTAAGCTCTCCACCCACCTCAGCCTGTCCAGCCCTGTGGCCACCCTGTGATTTGGGAGCATGTGAGTCACAGGAAAAACTCAGGACAAGCACATCCCGGTCTGGTAAGAGGCCTCTTCACGTTTTTCTGGTCAGGAAGGTCTGCAAGCTGTGGGGAACGCTGTTCATTTCCTGGAATCCGCCAGCTCAGGCTGGGCCAAGAGGCACCAGTTCCTGGGATCCTGCCCGTGGGCCTTGATGGTGCTCCTAACGGACGTCTGGCCAAACTGAGGAGCCTCTTGGAAGCCAAGGTAAGGCTGGAAGAGATAGGAGGGAAGGAAGGAGGAGGAGAGGTTTTATGATCTTGGCCTCTTGTTTTCGGTACCAGGAATCCAACTCAGGACCTTGTGCTTGCCAAGCTGGTGCCTGTGCCACTGAGCTATATCCCCGGCCTTCTGTTTGTTTTTTTGAGACAGGGTCTCACTGTGTAGTCCAGGCTGACCTGGACTCACTATGTCTCCCAGGCTGGGCTCAAACTCTCAGCAATCCTCCTGCCTCAGCCTCCTGAGTGCTAGGATTACAGGTGTGCGCCACCACGCCTGGCTTCCTGCAGGGACTCCTGCAGCTGGTTGGGAATCTGTCAAAGGGCAGCCTGCTCAACGAGCAACCTCCTGCTGTGAAAGGGAGCTTCCTGAGACCTCAGCTGAGGCCCCGCTACAACACAGAGCAGGGCCTAAGCACAACTGGTGGCTGTGACTTTTTTTTTGGTGGAGATGGAACCCAAGCCCCTAAGCATGCTAGGCAAGTGCTCCACCCCTGAGCCACACCCAGCCTTGTGACTCTCAGGAGCTGAAAGTTCCTGTGTATCCAGCTCTAGCGTGAGCCCCACCCCCACCCCTGTTGCCCCATAGAATACCTTTGCCTGTTTTTTTTCTTTCTGTCTTTTTAAAACAGAGTCTCGCTATGCAGGTGAGGCTGGCCTTGAGCTCAGTTTGTAGCCCAGGTTGGCCTTGAACTCGCAGTGATCCTCCTGCCTCAGCCTCCCAAGTGCTAGCATGAGAGGCTTCATGCTGATCTTTACAATAGCCTACAGCAGGTCCTTCCGGACTCCCTTTACAGGAACCAGAAGCGCAGAGACTTGCCAAAGGTCACACAGCTCCTGAGGGCCTGAGTTACTAAGAGCTGTGCCTATTTAACTCCAGGGGCCACCAAACAGCCAGCAGCAGAGCGCCAGGCTTGGACCCGTGAAGACGTGGACCGGCCTCCTCTGCTTGCAGTGTCCCAGCTTCCTCTCAGTCCTTCCTGTAGCGCCCTCTCCAGCGGCAGCTCTGGGCAGTGACAGGCGCAGAGCTGCAGGCCCAGAGTGCTGTTGGTGTCGGCGTCTGCACCTGGGTCCCGCCCTGGCTCCTTGAGCCACACACTTCCGGCTCGGCAGGGTCTGCAGAGGGAGCTGACTGTCCGTGCGGGGTGGAACCGAGACTCTGCTTGGGCGGTCGCAGGGCCCAGGCCGGCTCAGGGTCACGGCGCTGCTGCTGCTCTCAGCCCTGGGGACGAGGACGCTCCCGCATGTGGGGCTCGTGGTTTGACAAGTCAGCTCTTTTTTGTTTTTGTGGTGCTGGGGATGGAACCCAGGGACACTTTACCACTGAGCTACACCCTCAGCCCTTTTTCTTTTTTATTTTGAGACAAGGTCTTGGTGTGTAGCCCAGACTGGCCTTGAGTTCTCACCCATCCTCCTGCCTCAGGCTCCCAAGCAGCTGGGATCATAGGTGTGCTCCACCATGTGTGGCTGGAAACTCAGCTGCCTTCTGCTTTCCTGAGTGATCGTAGGTAAGTTACCAACCTCTGTGTCTTAGCTTGATCATTTGTACAGTGGGTTTAACAAAACAGTATCAAAATCATGGGTATCATGGTATCTTGTTTAAAGCTGTTTGGAAGCCAGGCGTGGTGGCCCACACCTGTCATCCCAGCACTGGGGAGGCTGAGGCAGGAGGATCGTTGTGAGTTCGAGACCAGCCTGGGCTACAAAGTGAGCTCAAGGCCAGCCTGAACTGCATAGTGAGACGCTGTCTCAAAAAGACCAAGAAAAAAAGCTGCTTAGAGCAAATACCTGGTAGGTGACTCCAAAGTGCTGTATAAACAGCAGCTTGTATGCCTGAAATCCCAGCACTTGGCAGGCTGAGGCAGAAGCAATGCCTTGAATTTGAGACCAGCCTGGGCTACACAGTGAGCTCAAGGCCAGCCTGGACTACATAGTGAGACCCTGTCTCAGAAACAAAAACAGCCAGGGATATAGCTCAGTGGTACAAGTGCCTGCCTGGCAAGGTCCTGAATTCGATTCCTAGCACCAAAAAAAAAAAAAAAAAAAAAAAAAAAAGCAAACTAAAAATATATGGATGAAGAAGAACTGAGACAAATACTTTTGTTGTGAATACGTATTAATGCTTTCCCCTCTTGGTGCACATTCAGATTCTAATATTTATTTATTTATTTTATTTTATTACATTATACTTTTTTTTGTACCAGGAATCAAACTCGCGACCTCACACTTGCCAGGCAGATGCTGTGCTGCCGAGCTGAATCTCCAGCCCCATACATTGTAATTTTTGAGACAGGGTGTTGCTATGATGCCCAGGGTGGCCATGAACTCCTAGGCACTAGCAATTCTCCTGCCTCAGCCTCCTGATTAGTTGGTACTATAGGCTATGTGTTTCCATGCCCAGTCACCCCAATATTTTAAATTCTAGAATTTCAGGCTCTAACAGGTGGATTTCTCTATTTCAGAATACTCTAGAATGTCACTCTCCAATAAGGTGGTCACTAACCATGGGCAACTTTTTTTCTTTTCCAGTACTGAGGATGGAACACAGGGCCTTTGCACTGAGGCACATTCAGCCTCAATAGATTTTTTTTTTTTTCAAGGCAAGGTCTCACTCTGCAGTTCAAGCTGGTCTTGAAATCACTAGGTAGCCCAGGTTGGTCTCATGGTGAGCCTCCTGCTTCAGCCTCCTGTTTGTTTTTTGTCTTTTTGAGACAGGGTCTCACTATACAGTTCAGGCTGGCCTTGAGCTCACTTTGTAGTCCAGGCTGGTCTCGAACTAACAGTGATCCTCCTGCCTCAGCCTCCCGAGTGCTGGGATTAAAGGCGTGCGCCACCATGCCAGGCTCTATACATTTTCTGAGACCAGGTCTTGCTAAATCACTTTGCCCAGGCGGGGCATGAGTTTTAGTCCTCCTGCCTCAGCTTCCTGAGGATCTGGGATTACAGGCGTGCACTACCACACTTGGTTAATGAATAGCAATTCACGTCATGTAGCACTGAAATTCAGTTTCTCATCTGCACTTGCTGCATTTCAAATGCTCAGCACCCATGAGGGCTAGAGGCTCACACACCCAATAGCCCTGGCACAGGACACAGCTCCCAACATAGAAAGTTCTGGTGGACATGCTGTTCTGGAATGTAGGTGATTACTGGTCAGGGTTCTAATAGGTTAGTGGGAGTCTTTTTGGTACTGGGAGTTGAACTCAGGAACTTGTGCTTGCCAGGCAGGCACTCGTGCCACTGAGCTATATCCTGGGCATAGTGTAGTGTTTTGTTTTTTGAGACGGGCTCTGGCTATACAGTTCAGGCTGGCTTTGAACTCACTATGTAGCCCAGGTTGGCCTTGAACTCACAGTGATCCTCCCGCCTCAGCCTCCCAAGTGCTGGAATGACAGGCGTGCGCCACCATACCTGGCAATATTTAAATTTTCTAAGGTGTACATGGGCTGGGCTTCCTTCAGGCCACATTCCCAGGCCTGTGGTTTCTCCGTGTTGTCCCTGTCCCTTCCAGGCATCTGGGGCCCAGATGGAAAACAACTCTCTCAGCTACGAGTTCGAGTACAGGGATTATGTGGACCTTCCAGATGTGCCCGTGGACTGCCCAGGCGCCGCCTGCCTGGCCAATGACGCCTTCCATGTGGCCCCGCTGCTGATCTACGCTGCCATCTTCCTGGTGGGGGTGCCGGGCAACATCATGGTGGCCTGGGTGTCAGGGAAGTGGACCGGCCGCAGGGTCAGGGCCACCTGGTTCCTGCACCTGGCAGTGGCTGACTTACTGTGCTGTCTGTCGGGGCTGCTCCTGGCGGTGCCCCTGGCACGCCGGGGCCACTGGCCATTCGGGGCACTGGGCTGTCGCCTGCTGCCCGCAGCCGTGCTGCTGTCCATGTTCGCCCGCGTGCTGCTGCTGGCGGCCCTCAGTGCAGACCTCTGTCTGCTGGTGCGCGGCTGTGCCGGCTGGGCCGGGGCCCCGAGGGCTCGCAGGGCGTGGGTGGCCCGGGGAGTGGCCTGGGCAGCGGCCCTGCTGCTCACGGTGCCCTCAGCCCTGTACCGCCGCCTGCACCAGGAGCACTTCCCGGCCCGGCTGGAGTGCGTCGTGGACTATGGCGGCTCCGCCACCGTGGAGGGTGTGGTGACGGCCATGCGGTTCATCTGTGGCTTCCTGGGGCCACTGGTGCTCGTGGCCGGCTGCCACGGCGTCCTGCTGTGCCGAGCGGCCCCGCGTCACTGGCCGCTGGGCACGACCGTCGTGGTGGCCTTCTTTGTGTGCTGGGCTCCCTACCACCTGCTGGGGCTGGTGCTGGCTGCAGCCGCCCCCCACTCGGCGCTCCTGGCCCGGGCCCTGCGTGCTGAGCCCTGGGTCGTGGGCCTGGCCCTTGCTCACAGCTGCCTCAACCCCTTCCTCTTCCTGTATTTTGGACGGGCTCGACTCCGCCAGTCGCTGCCAGCTGCATGTCACTGGGCCCTGCGAGAGTCCCAGGACCAGGAGGACAGCGTGGTCAGAAAGATGTCCACCAGTCAGGAACTGGTGTTGGAGATGGAGGTGTAGAAAAGGAGGACACCGGCTGGTCATCTCCTAGCACATCTCACACAGTTGGCACCAGGTAGAGCTGGATCCAGGGGCTCATCAATGTCTTCATTTCATTCATTTGTTCATTTAGTCAATCAACAAACATTCTTTATGTGCTTGCTGTGTGCAAGGCCCTGATAGAGGTGCTGTGGTACAGCAGTGAGCAAAACACACACAGGTGCTGACATTCTGCTGGAGAAAAATGGACAAGTAATGTGGATAGAATGTGGACTAAGCCCAGAGTGATCAGTGCTGCAATATCTGAAGCAGACAAAGAGGCATGGGTGTGGCAGAATAAGTCAGCCCCACAATGATCCTCAAATGAAGTAAAAATGGAGCTGAAACCTGAAGAAGAGAGAGAGGAGTCACATTTACATCTGGGGCAAAGTTGTTCCAAGCAGCAGAAATAGCATGTGCAAAGGCCCTGGGACAGGCTGGGTGTAGCCCTGGTGTACAGCTCTTGCCTAGCATGTCTTCTGAAACACTGGAGACAAACTTATACTCAAACATTCTGTGTTGTTTATCTGAATCTTAAATTTACTGAGCAGTCTATGTTTTTTTTTTTCCTAAATTAGGCAACCCAGCTTTGAGCGAAGTCCGTCAATCCATCTGCCTTAAATATTTCTTTTTTGTCTTTTTGAGACAGGGTCTCCCTATGCAGTTCAGGCTGGCCTTGAGTTCACTTTGTAGCTCAGGCTGGTCTTGAACTCAAAACGATCCTCTTGCCTCAGCCTGCCAAGTTCTGGGATTACAGGTGTGCATCACCATGCCCGACTCTGTTTTAAATTTTATTTTTTATTTATGTATTTATTTTGACCTTTTGAGACAGGGTCTTGCTATGCAGTTCAGGTGGCCTTGAGCTCACATTGTAGCCCAGGCTGGTCTTGAACTCACAACGATCCTCCTGCCTCAGCCTCCCGAGTTTACAGATTACAGTTGTGCGCCATCACTCTGGGCTCTCTGCTTTAAATTTTATTTATTTTTGTTTTGTTTTGTTTTGTTTTTTCTCCGGTACCGGGAACCGAACTCCCGACCTTGCGCTTGCTAGGCAGACGCTTTGCCGCTGAGCTAAATCCCCAGCCCCTCTGCTTTAAATTTTAATGAGGTCCTGTGCTTGCTGGAGGAGACCACACTGTGGTGGGGGAGGGGAGGAGCCCAGCGAGGAGGCTACCGCAAGAGTCCAGGCAGGAGGTGAGCGCAGGCAGGAGGTGAGCGCAGGCAGGAGGTGAGTGCGACTCAGACCAGGGTAACACAGCAGAGGAGACGCGAGGCTGACGGGAGGGAAGGCAGCATCCAAACCCTTGGGCTCCGCGTTCGAAGCTCTCCTGATGGAGTCCACGCTTTCATCTCTGCCCCTCAGACCCTCCTCAGACGGGGCAGAGGCCCCCACGACGCCTGCATCACAGCCCCCTGAACCTGTGAGGACGGGGCCTTACCTGGCCAGGGGCTTTGCAGGTGCGGCTCAGTTAGGGATCTCGAGGTGGGGCGTGGCCCTGGGTGGGCCAGCTGGGCCGGATGTCAGCACAGTGGTCCTCGAGAGGGGTCCGCAGCAGATGTGATCAGAGTGACACGAAGAGGCCGCCCAATGAGACGGCAGGTGGCCTCCATGGGAAAGCTAGGAATTCTCCCAGGAGCCTCCCAGAGGGACCCGCCCTGCTGCTGCCTGGACTTCAGACTTGAGATCAGAACACTTTAGGAGAACACGTTGTATTTTTTGTTTTGGATTTTCTTGAGACAAAACTCCCACTATGTAGTTCAGGGTGGTTTGGAAATCACTATGTGGCCCAGGTTGGCCTCAAACACAGTGATCCTCCCGCCTCAGCCTCCCAAGTGCTGGGATTATAGGCGTGCACCGCCATGCCTGGCTCTAGTAGTTGCGTTTCTGTTACTATAGCAACATCAGGCACAGGTTGCCAATGGAGAAAGAGGTTTGTTTGGCTCATGGTGTAGGAAGTTGGAAGTCCAAACAGCATAGGGCAGGCTTCATGAGGATCCTGTGGCCGTGAGAGAGAGTGCCAGGTAGGCATGCGCAGGAGCAGCTCCCTGTCCCAGACCAAAGAGCTGGGTGGGGCCAGGCTTGCTGCTTTTACCACAAACAGCCAATGAGAAGTAAGGACCTGCCTCCAATGACCTAAAGACCTCACACTTGGCCCCACCCCTTAAAGGTCCCACAGCAGCTCCCACTAGCACAACCCCAGGGCTAAGCTCTACTTACAGGAACTTTGGACATCAGGACACAATGAAATCATCCTCAGACGATCAGAAGGTAATTCTGATGGAATCTGCACCCACAGAGGGCTGGAGATTTAGCTCAGCAGCACAGTGCCTGCCTCGCAAGTGCAAGGTGGTGAGTTTGATTCCCAGTACCAGAAAAAAAACAACCCCCCCAAATAAAAGAATTTGCACCCACAGATAGGGTGCAGTGCTTCACTTTATAAGCTGAGCCCAGTGAGGGGATCTTATCTCCCCAAGATCACACAGCAACAAAAGTGGAAAATGAATTTGATCTTAATTTTACTTGACTCCAGTACTTATGCTTTTCATTACCAAAATTTTCCTTCAAGGCCTCACTCAAGTGATGCCTCTGCCAGGAAGCCCTCCCTGATTTCTTTCTCTTTGTTTTTGTCTTTTTGAGACAGTGTCTCGCTGTACAGTTCAGGCTGGCCGTGAGCTCACTTTATATCCCAGGCTGGTCTCAAACTTACAATGATCCTCCTGCCTCAGCCTCCCACGTGCTGGGATTACAGGGGTGCACCAGCATGCCCAGCAAGAATTTTGTTAACTCTGCTAAAATATTGTTTGTGGGCTTTGAACTTTTTTCATTTCATTAACATTATTATTATTATTATTACTATTATTTTGTCTTTTTGAGACAGGGCCTCACTATGCAGTTTAGGTTGGCCTTGAGCTCACTTTGTATCCCAGGCTGGCCTTGAACTTGCAACAATCCTCCTGCCTCAGCCTTCCGAGTACTGGGATTACAGGTGTGCATCACCATGCCCAGCTAATTAGCCTTTAAAAAAAGAATAAATCTTTTTTGGTACCTGGAATCAAACTCAGAGCCTTGCATTTGTCAGGCAGGCGCTGAGCTGCTGAGCTATCTTCCTAGCCCAAGAATAAATTTCACAAGTGCTTCCAAATGTATTTCTGTGCAGTTTTATATAAAATTCCCTTGATCATTAAAAAAAAATCTTTTTGTTTGTTGTAACTTTCCCTCATTTGTAAACTTTCTGACATTTGATTTTTTTGTTTTTCGGACTGAACCCAGGGCCTTCATACTGAGTGGCATTACTTCATCAACCCTTTTTGTTTCGTCCTTTAAGATTTTAAGGAAGGGTTTTGCTGCATTGCTACATTGCCCAGGTTGGGCTTGAACTTTCAGTCTTCCTGCCTCAGCCTTTCAGAGTGCTGGGATTACAGGCTTGTGCCACCACACCCAACTTTGTCTTTTTTAACCTTTGCAATTTCGGTTTCCTTGGATTTTCAAGGAGCCATGACTTCATGATTTTTCTAAGAATTAGTCTCATATATGCTACTCATGCTCCTCTTGATAGCTTGACCTCTCGATTTCATATTTCCTGTTTATTTCCTCCCTCTTTTTTTTTTCACGTAGTTCTTTTTTTTTTTTTTTTTTTTTTTTTTTTTGTTTGTTTGAGACAGTGTCTCACCATGCAGTCCAAGCTGACCTTAAACTCACTAGAGAGCCCAGGCTGACCTCAAACTCATGAGGATCCTCCGGCCTCAGTCTCCCCAGTGTGGCACCGAGCCCAGCCCTAAAAATTGTATTTGTTGGGAAATTTTAAGCGGAATATTAGTTCATCGCTTCTTTTGACAATGTGTCAAGTGGCTTCTGTGTGTTTGAGTTCTTCACGTGTGGTAACATCCAACTTCTTATTTAGTTTGCTTTGCATCTCCAGCGGCTCCAAAACCCTCAGGCACTGGCTCCGAGGTAGGGTTTGGGAGAATATTGCCCCGTGAGGAGAGGCTATAGCTGACTTGGGGTTGGAAGGTGGGGCCGCTTAGAGAGGGTCGCCGGGGGCGTGGCCCGGAAGTGTTGCGCACCCTCCCTGGCCCCGCCCCTCCCTGGCCCCTCCCCCCTGCTTCCTGGCCGCTGGGGGGAGAGCCCTTTTTTTTTTTTTTTTTTAAATCTGCCAGACCCTACCACCACGCCTTCCAGCTTGGTGCTGGCTGCTACAGACTGCGAAATGGTGCCGAATAAGCCCCTGTGCCTTGAAGTTGCGGGTGTGGGGTACCGTGTCCCAGTGCCTGCCAAGAAAGTGACTAAGACACCATTTTCCCTCCCCACTTGATGTCCAGTGCATATCTTAAATTTAATACAAGTTGAACATCCCCAGTGTTAAATCCAAAATCTGAAATGGCCCCAAGTCCAAAAAGTTTTGAAGGCTGACAAAACAGCACAAGTGGGAAACTCCACATCTGACCTCTTCTGATGGGTCACAGCCAAAATGTAGATGCACTTAAAATACTATTGTGTAAACTGGGTGTGGTGATGTGCACCCGTAATCTCAGCACGCAGGAAGGAGGATGAGGCGGGAGGATCTCCATGAGTTGGAAGCTACATAGTGAGTTCAAGACCAGCCGGAACTACGCAGTAGACCTTAAAAAAAAAAAAAAGAAAAGAAAAGAAAAGGGAAAACCAAAAAAACCATGTTGTGTAAATACCTTTTGGCTACGTGTAGAAGGTGTGCATGGACGTAAGTGAATTTTCTGTTTAGACTTCAGTCCCATCCGAAGATATCACCTTATAATCTATCCAAATACGGCAAAATCTGAAATTGGAACCACTTCCAGTCCCAACATCTTGAGAAGGGATCGCCAACCTGTGTGCTCAAAAGAGAGTCCTGACTGGGCGTGGTGGCGCACGCCTGTAATCCCAGCATTTGGGAGGCTGAAGCAGGAGGATCACTGTGAGTTTGAGGCCAGCCGGGGCTACATCGTGAGTCAAGGGCAACCTGATCTACACAGCGGGACCCTGTCTCAAAACAAAAACAAAAACAAAAACCAAAGTTCCAAAAATGCAAGGTCTTCCCCAACACCGCTCCTCCTTTCACAGCTGAACCCTCGGGTTCTGCCTCCCAAAGTCTTGTTCCCGCTCCTCCGCATCACCCACCAGCTGCCCTCAGGCCTCCACGCAGTGACCTTCCTGGGCCTCTTTCTCTTCCTGGTCCCCTACAGATCCGCCAGGGACAGAGGACCCTGCTAGCGTCTCAGGCAGCTCCGTCTCCCTCCTGCCCCATCTCTGCCGGCCGGCATCCGGGGCTCCTGCCCCACGCAGATGACAGCGTGTCCTGCTGTGATGACCGTCCCACTCTTTCAGCCCTGGCGCCTTCCTGACGTCCCTCCTTGAGCGCACACCGTGTCCCATGTCACCTTGTGCGCCTGCAGTTTCCTCTTCCTAGAACGCTTCCCCTCCAGGTGTCCCCAGGCGTCACATTTTTTTCAGCTCTCTGCTCAAATGCCACCACTCCGTACTGAGGATTGAACTTAGGGCCTCTGCACTGACTACATCCCTATTCCTTTAAACAATTTTAAATTCTGAGACAGGGTCTTACTTAAAATTGCCCAGGCTCGGCTTGAAATTGGGATCTTCCTGCCTCAGGCTCCAAGGGATGGGATTACAGGTATGTAAGCCTGGCACACCTAGGACTAAAAAGGACTCACTTTTCTCATTCATTTAGTCATTCAACAAACACTTGCTGACCATCCACTCCTCCACAGGCTCTGTCGGAGCTGGGGAATCCAAGACTCCCGATAAAGAAAGGTGCCCGGCATTGGGGGCTGGGGTACTGAGGTTGGTTAGCATAATTACTGCGTTAATAATGCCCGCGCTCCCTCTCTTGGTTAAAACCCCCAGGTCGCGCGTTCCTGGTGGGTGTGCTTGGGGACAAGTAAAGCTCAGGGCGGGGTAAACGTACTCCGGAGTTCCTACCGCAATGCCTCCTCCCCACCCCTAGTAGGCGCAGTTACTCGAGGCCCCACCCTCGGCGAGGTGGAGGGGCAGGAGGGGCTGTGCGCAGGCGCACGTGGGGCTTGCGGTGTGCGCAGGCGCAGGCCTGGCCTCTCGTGTCTGAGGGGCACTTGGGGCCGGAAGTTGATGCGCCCGCGCCTGTGGGCGAGGTGAGGGGCGGGGTGCGCGGTTGTTTGGTAGCGGCGGGGAGAGAGGGATGCGGGGGCCGTGTTTGGTGGCCGAGGAGCGGCCGCCGAGAGGGGAGCCAGAGACGAGAAACTGGGAGGTAGCCGAGTGCCGCAGGGAGCCGACGGGGAGAAGCCTGCGCCGCCCTGGCAGAGTCCGAGACGGGAGTTATCCCTGGATACCTCCGGGAAGCTGAGGAACCGAGAGGCGGGAGGCGGAGGGCAGAGGGAGGCGGAGAGCGAGGGAGAAGGGCCTCGGCGCTGGAGGCGCACGGTTCCCCCAGCGCTGGGGAGGCTGAGGCAGGAGGATCCCAAGCTTGAGTCCAGTCTGGGCTGCTTAGTGATTTAGCGAGACCCGGTGCCAAAATAAAACGGACTGGGGAGGCGGCAAGGGCCCTGGGTTCCTTCCCCAGTACCACAAAATACAAAACCAAAACCTAGAGAAACTGAGGGCGTGAGGTCTGCGGGTGCCCCTGAGGGGGGCTCATGGGGGCCGCATGGTCCCACCATGAACGTGGGCGATGGGAAGGTAGAAAGTCAGGGCGGACCAGAGAGTGGGTGATGGGGCGAGCTATGGAAAGGTGGAGACGGGGAATGGGGAGAACATGGTAAAAACGAGAGGATAAGGCAGGTGTGGTGTTGCATGCCTGTAGTCCCAGCACTCGGGAGGCTGAGGCAGGAGGATCACTGTGAGTTTGAGGTCAGCCTGGGCTACAAAGTGAGCTCAAGGCCAGCCTGGACTGCATAGTGAGACCCTGTCTCAAAAAAAAATTAAAAAAGAAAAATTGGAGAGGATAAGGCAGATGTTGTGGCTCTCGCCTGTAGTCACAGCGCTTGAGAGGCCGAGGCAGCGGGATCCAAGTGAGTCTGAAGCCAGCCCGGGCCGCATAGTGAGTTCAGGGCCAGCCTGGACTATGTAATAAGACCTGCATCCTTCCCCCAAATTGGAAGTGATGGAGCATCATGCTTGAAAATGGAGAAAGGAAATGGACTGTAGAATTCCCTTCTTCACCTGCCTCGACTTAACCTCCGTGACTCAGCACCTCCCTGTGCTGGGAGGAAAGTGTGTCCAGAGATGATTTAGAATACGGGTGTGGTGACACAAATAAGCAGTGTTAGCCGTTGTTAGAGCTGCCGACCACTGGGGACAAAGTATTCCATGGAGAGATGCGGAGATGGTTATACAGAGAAGACCAGGAAGCGAAAACAGAAGCAAGGAAAAAGATGCAGACCGGAAATGGGAAGGACAAGGGGAGTTCTGAAGAGAAAGACAGAGTTGGATTGGAGAAAATCAGACAGAAAAATAGCATCAGATGGATGAGGAGATGGGGCTGGGGTAGAGACGGAAGGGAGATGAGATGGTGAGGTAGATTAAAAAAACAGACCAAGGCTGGGTGTGATGTTGCACGCCTGTAACCCCAGCACTGGGGAGGCCGAGACAGGAGGATCACCTTAAATTTGAGGCCAGCCTGGCTATGTAGTAAGTTCAAGGCCAGTGTGAGCTACACAGTGAGACCCTGTCTTAAAAAAAACACAAAAGTTGGTTTGCTGATGGTCACACACTTCACTAGTCAGGAGGTTCCAACCAACATCTGCCTGTCTCCAGATCTAGCACACAGAGGAAGGCTCTGGACTCTTTAGGGGCCTAGGCCTTTTTAAAAATCATTGATACAAGGGAGGCTGAGGCAGGAGGGTCAAACACTTGAGACCACCCTGAGCAACTTAGGACCTGTCTTAAAAAGGGTTGGAGCTGGGTGTTGTACATGCCTATAATCTCAGCACTTGGGAGGCTGAGGGAGGCTGATCACCAAGAATTTGAGGCCAGTCTGGGCTACATAATGATTCAAAGCCAGCCGGAACTACGTAGTGAAACCTTGTCTCAAAAAACAAAACAAAACACAAAAGAGGATTGAGAAGCCCTGGGTTCAGTCTTCACCAAAAAAGAAAATTCTAGCTGGGTGTCTTTGTGCATACCACACACCTGTAATCCTAGCACTTATTCCCCTGAGTTTGAGACCAGCTAGGACTAAATAGTGAGACTGTCTCAAAATAAAAATCTGATAAATTTACCTCTAGAAAATTGCATATACAAAGTATGTTTTTTGGTTTTTGTTTTTGTTTTTGTTTGTCTTTTTGAGACAGGGTCTTGCTATGTAGTTCAAGCTGGCCCTCGACTCACTTTGTAGCCCAGGCTGGCCTCGAACTCACAGCAGTCCTCCTGCCTCAGCCTTCTGAGTGCTGGGATTGCAGGTGTATGCCACCACGCCTGGTTTAGTATGCTCTTTTTCTGTTCATTTTTTTGTTTTTTGTTTTTGAGACAGCAGCCTGCTGTATAGTTCAGGCTGGCCTTGAACTTACTGCGTAGGCCAGGTTGACCTCAAACTCTGGGCAGTCCTCCTGCCTCAGCCTCCCAAGTGCTGGGACTACAGGCATGCATCACCACACCTGGCATATGTGCTTTTTACCAGGGAGGGATTTTTCAACTGAGAGTCAAGAACCCAGCTTAAAGCAAAAAGGTGTTTTTTTGTGGAGTGAAGAGTAAAGAGTTAAAGTTGTGACCATTGAATGATGTCACCAAGCTTCTACCACAGCCATCCTCCATCATTGTACAGGGCCCACCCTTGCGTGTGTCGTGTGCTTCTTTGTGCCCAACACACAGGGTTTCTCTAGGGTAGATCTGGAAAAACCAAAGTTCTCCACAGTTACTACTACAAAGGGCTCCAGGTTTACGGGAAACTTGCCTAGTTACTACAGAACCATTCCTCCTACTAACCAGGTGTGAATTTTAGAGATGAGCCCTAATTGGCCCTGACTGGGTCATGTGTCCACTTCCCAGACCAATTACTGATTAAGGGGAAAGTAGAGTACTGTGATTGGTCAGGCCTTTGTCACTGCCCCCCTAATACATGCTCTCTGACTCAGAGGCCAGCGGGACCATGTGGAATTGAAGCAACGGATACTGTTAAAAAGAAGGGCCTGGGAAGTATGCTAGGCAGGCAGAAACAATGCAGATGTCACACTAACAAGGTTTTCCCTGTGTCTCAAGGGCTTCTAGTGTCCTGAAATCACGGACCTCTGTCGCTCTTCACAGTATCACACCCCTTGTGTTAGCTGCCTGTTACGGTTTATATCTAGGTGGCCCCTAAAGCTTCATGTGCTCACAGGTAGGGCTTTTGAAAGGTTCCCAAGCCAGGCGTGGTGGCACTTGGGAGGCTGAGGCAGGAGGATCGTTGTGAGTTCAAGACTAGCCTGGGCTACAAAGTGAGCTCAAGGCCAGCCTGAACTGCATAAGAGACCCTGTCTCAAAATGACAAAAAAAAAAAAAAAAAGGGTTTTTGGATCCTGAAGGCCAGGGCTGCCTTGCTGTTAGGAAGGGCCTGGTTAAGGGTGGCTGTGTCCCCCTGGCTCCTCCCTTTTGCTTGGCCAGGAGTGACCCCTGTTCTTCCTTAGGGTCTCAGCTCAAGGGTGCTCTCCTCGGGCATCCTTTCCTGCTTCCCAAGCACGGGCAGGCTCTGGGCTTCCTTGAGCGCAGCCTCCGTCGCTGCAGTGCTGCGGTGTGGGGGTGCGTGGGGACGTGTGTCTCCCGTGTGACCGCAGCTGTCCGTGAGTGTGCAGGTGGTACTGTTACCTCCTTTCCCCGGCCCAGTGCTTGAGAAATGTGTGTGTGGTAAATGTTCCTGAAAATGAACGGATGTCTTCTGTCCTCTTCCCCAAGCACCTGGGGCCTGAAAGCCCAGGCTGAGCTCGTGTCTGCTGGAGGTCGCTGCTGGAGTCCCGAGCGCCAGTCTCACAAGCTGAGCCCGGACACCTGCTGTCATATGTGGTGATCGCTACCAAGAAAGAAGGAAAGTCAGCTCTTTAAAGAGAAAGTGCTCCCTTTTTGCAAGGCCGACCTGTTACTGCTGCACTCGGGAATGGACGAACGAATCAGGTCCAGGTGACCAGAACTGAGGCCCGCTTGTGACACCGTTGTGGGTCACAGCATGGCTGCTCCCAGGGCCAGGGAGGCTAGGGGTCACCGAGACCACCGCCGGGTTCCCAGCGAGGAAGAGGCCCTGGAGAAGTGGGACTGGGATCGTGCGGAGACGCGGCGCCTCTTCGAGGACGCCTTCTTCCGTGACGAGGATTACATCCGTCAGGGCTCTGAGGACTGCCACAAGTTCTGGGCCTTCTTTGAACGGCTGCAGCGGTTCCAGAGTCTCCAGACCTCCAGGAAGGAGGAGAAAGACCCCAGACACCCCAAACACCGCATCCCAGCCCTGGCCGACCTGCCTCACACTTACGATCCCCGCTACCGCATCAACCTCTCTGTCCTTGGCCCTGACATGCGGGACACGGGGCGGGGCAGCCGGCTGCCCCCGAAACGAGTGTCTGAGTTCCGCCGGGCCCTGCTGCACTACCTGGACTTCGGCCAGAAGCAGGCGTTCGGGCGGCTGGCCAAGCTGCAGCGGGAGCGGGCCGCCCTGCCCATCGCCCAGTACGGGGACTGCATCCTGCAGACGCTGAAGCAGCACCAGGTGGTGGTTGTGGCTGGGGACACGGGCTGTGGCAAGTCCACCCAGGTGCCCCAGTACTTGCTGGCGGCTGGCTTCAGCCACGTGGCCTGCACGCAGCCCCGGCGAATTGCCTGCATCTCCCTGGCCAAGCGCGTTGGCTTCGAGAGCCTCAGTCAGTACGGATCCCAGGTCAGTGGGAAGTGCCAGGGCCCCGGTCGCTCCAGGCTGACTCTGCGGAGTAAGTTGGTTGTGCACGTGGCAGCATCAGTAAAACTAAGCCGCTGTCCTTTGACCTGGAGATGATAATTCTAAAGCTTTAGCTACAGGTTGGGCCGTATGTGGTCCAAATGACAAAGGCGCTACAAAGTACCTAGGATAGCACTCTTAACAGCAGAAAATAAGAAACATTATGAATGCTCATTGGTCATTTTTCTGAGCAGGCCTTTAAAAAATTTGTTTTTAAAATTAATTAATTAATTAATTTTTGGCTTTTTTGAGAAAAGATCTCACTGTGTAGCCCAGGCTAGTCTGAAACTCACTTTGCAGCCAAGGTGGCCTCAAACTTGCTGCAATCCTCCTGCTTCAGCTTCCTGAGTGCTGGGATGACAGGCATCACCACCACACCCAGCCAAAAAAAAAAAAAAGATTTATTGTTAAGGGCATTTCCTCCTTCTCTCCTTCCTTTTTCCTTCCCTCTGTCTCTCTCTTTTTCTCCTCTTCCCCTTTCCCTCCTTTCCATTTTTCTTTTCCTTCCCCTCATTCTTCCCCTTCTCCATCTTCCTTCTCTGCTGAGCATGGAACCCACACACTAAGCAGATGCTGTACTGCAGAGCTACATCTCCCACTTGACCCTTTCTTTCTTTTTTTTTTTTGACGCTTTTTTAATGGTGATCTCTAGGGTTCCAGTCTTGGTCCTGCCACTTACAAATGTTCTGTTGTTGTTGAAGTTACAATACTCTAACAGAAAAGAGTGCACGTGTCTGGGCTGAGGCTGTAGCTCAGGGGTAGAGTGCTTGCTTACCATGCATGAGTGCTGGGTTCCATCCCCAGGCTGCAGGGAAAAAAGTGCACACATCCTAGGTACATAGCTAGGTAAATTGTCAGGGGTTGAATACATTTATATAACCAGTACCCTTTAAAACCCTAAACATGTCTGTGAACCCTCCTGAACCTGCCCTGATATCCTGAGGGTCATGTCTGTTCTTAGTGATAATTATTTTCATGATCAATTATCACTTCTTAGTGATAGGAGGCTACAAATTATTTTTGAGACAGGGTCTAGCTATGTAGTTCAGGCTGGCCTCGAACTTGTGGCAGTCCACTTGCCTCACCCTCTCAACTCATGGGATTACAGGTGTGTGGCATCACACCTGGCTAAAATTTTGCCTACTTTAAGGTCCTGAGGAAGTTCTCCAATACTTTTTTTAAAGAATTTTTACATTTAGAGCTACAGTTCATCTGAAATCGAGTGTGCAAGTGTGTGCATGATGTGAGGTAGGGGTTATGATACATTTATTTCCTCTGAGTACTTTTTTTTTTTTTTTTTTTTTTTTTTTTGAGACAGGGTCTCCTTATGCAGTTCAGGCTGGCCTTGAGCTCACTTTATAGCCCAGGCTGGTCTTGAACTCGCAAGGATCCTCCTGCCTCAGCCTCCCGAGTGCTGCGATTACAATTGTGCACCACCATGTCCGGCCTGAATACTTTTTTTAGCTGTGTTATCTTGAATGATGACGTCAGTTTCCCCATCTCTGAAGTAAGGATAATAGTTCTTAGAACAGTGGAGGTGATGAGGACTAAAGGAGTGTAAAGCGTATAGGGTGGTTGCTGGCTCTTAGTAAAGACCGAAAGGAGATAATTACTACTTTTACAGTCAATAATGTTACACACCAGGCAGTGCCTCTGATAGTTTATGTAAGTTATCACACATAATTCTCACAGCACCTGGGAGAGGACTGACATCTCTAAGGGGTAGCATTGGTGCCCACGGGCAGTGGCAGTAAGTGGGCTTCAAACTGATGCCTCGGGGGCTGAGGATTTAGCTCAGCGGCACAGCGCCTGCCTGGCAAGCCCAAGGTCGTGAGTTCAATTCCCGGTACCGGAAAAAAAACAAACGGATGCCCGTTGGGCTCCAGTGTCTGACGCGTCAGCCTGGCATGACAGGTTTCCACGTCGGGCTGGGCGGGGGTCCAGCATCCTGGCCCAGGGTCCCCTCCTGATCCCGACACTTTTCTCCCTCCTCCCCCTCAGGTCGGCTACCAGATCCGCTTCGAAAGCACACGCTCGGCGGCCACCAAGATCGTGTTCCTGACGGTGGGGCTGCTCCTGCGGCAGATCCAGCGCGAGCCCAGCCTGCCCCAGTACAAGGTCCTGATCGTGGATGAGGTGCACGAGCGGCAGCTGCACAGTGACTTCCTCCTGGGAGTCCTGCAGCGCCTGCTGCCCACGAGGCCTGACCTCAAGGTGGTCCTCATGTCGGCCACCATCAACATCGCGCTGTTCTCCAGCTACTTTGGCAATGCGCCCGTGGTGCAGGTGCCTGGGAGGCTCTTCCCCATCACGGTCAGTGTCCCCAGTGTGGTCCCCCCACCCTGGGAGGTCTGCTTCCTTTATGTGCGTTACCACACATAATTCTTGCAGCACCTAGGAGAGGACAGATCTCTGAGAGGTGGCATTCTTTGTCCAGTTAAGGACATTCTCTCTTTGTAAGGCTGCTGCTTGAAAAAAAAAATTTTTTTTAAGTGTTTTGAACATTTACTTAGCACGTAGAGCGCTAAGTTAAAGTTACAGCAGAAGCTCTGTAACAGCTGCTAACTACTGTAAACAGTAATCCCAAAATATAAAAACCCAAGTAAGATAGACACTTATTTCTCTTTTATAAAAATCTGATGAAGCTGGGCGTGGTGGCGCACACCTGTAATCCCAGCACTCGGGAGGTTGAGGCAGGAGGATCCTTGTGAGTTTGAGACTAGCCTCGGCTACAAAGGGAGCTCAAGGCCAGTCTGAACTCCATAGTGAGACCCTGTCTCAAAAAAAATAAAAAAGGGGTTGGGGATTTAGCTCAGCAGCACAGCGCCTGCCTGGCAAGCAAGCGCAAGATTGTGAGTTCAATTCCTGGTACCAGAAAAAAAAACCCCAAAAAATAAAAAAATAAAAAAATAAAAAATAAAAATCTGATGACCAGGGGAAGTAGTGCATGCCTGTAGTCCCAGCACTCCATATAAGAGGCTGAGGCAGGAAGGTTACTGTGAGTTCTAGGCCAGCCTGAGCTGTATAGCGAGACCCTGTCTCAAAAAAGCCAGGAAAACAAAAACAGAATCTGCTGTGCCAGGCTGGTAGTCCACTCTCTCCTGTGGTCACCCAGGAGCCCCAGCACCTCTCTTTCTCTTCTGCCTCCCTGGGTAAGGTTTCTCAGTCGCGGTACTGACACTCGGGCTGGGTCCTTCCTCAAGTGGGTGGTCGTAGTCATGTTGCAGTTTGGATGTTCAGCAGCATCCTTGGCCCCTAACATTAGATGCCACCAGCATTGTCCTTCCTCGCTTGTGAGAACGCGGAGTGTCTCCAGGCACTGCCACGTCTCCCCTGCTGGCAAAACTGCTCCATTGAGAAGCACCAGCCCAGGGGGTTGTCCTTGTCTGTGTAGTTGCGGCCTGCAGGAAGGGCTCCCTTGTCCCTGTGGCTTCTGGTTCAGGGTGCCCATGGATGGATCTTAGAAGCAGCTCTGAAAAAAGCATGAGGCCCTTCCCGAGAGGTGATCTTCAGGGCCTTCATCAGGGTTCTGCTACTTAGAGATGCTTTTTTCTGGTTGCGGTGATCATACTGCAAACCCAAGAGAATGCTGGTATCATAAGTGTACAGTTCAGTTAATTTTCGTAGATTAGATACATCTTCATAGCTGGCATCCACGTTTTTTAAAATCAGCCATTGTCAGCGCTCCATAAGCCTGGCTGCTTTGTCCCTTCGTCTTGTCCCCTGCGTCCTGCACTCGGAGGGTGGCATCTGTCACCTGATGTCTGCCCCCGCCCACCACCGTCCCCATGCTGCTGCTGGAGTGACGGGTGGGGGCCTGCCCGGGCTGTCTCCTCACAGGTCATATACCAGCCGCAGGAGGCTGAGCAGACAGCCTCCAAGTCCGAAAAGCTGGACCCACGGCCTTTCCTGAGGGTGCTGGAGGCCATCGACAATAAATACGCAGCCGAGGAGCGTGGGGACCTCCTCGTGTTCCTCAGCGGCATGGCGGAGATTGGCGCCGTGCTGGAGGCCGCCCAGACCTATGCCAGCCGCACGCAGCGCTGGGTGGTGCTGCCGCTGCACAGCGCGCTGTCCGTGGCCGACCAGGACAAGGTATCCTGAGAAGCCGGCACCCGGGCGGGCGGGGGCCTCTCTCAGCCGGGAAGGTGAGGGGGCAAGGGCAGCTCCGCAGGACCAGGGCAATTCACAGATGCAGTTACACAGCCACCACATGGCTCTGAAGACACAGTATGGCGCCTAGGCTTTGTCCCAAGAGCACTGGGGAGCCATGGGAGGGATGGATCCGAGGGTATGAGACAAGAGGCCAGAGGGGAAGCCGCTGCGGGATCAGTGGGAAAGGGGAGGCCTGGGCAGGGAGGGCCTGGGGCTTGGGGAAAGGACGGCCAAGGTGTTCTGGGGGCCGCAGGGGAGGGTGGATGGTGACCATCTTTGAGTGGGGGGACTCGGGAGGAGAAGGACTAGCAGAGGATGCCAAGGCCACTGTGGGGCACATCCCCGCGCCTCCTCCCTCCCCCAGGTGTTTGACGTGGCGCCCCCTGGAGTCCGGAAATGTATCCTCTCCACCAACATCGCAGAGACCTCGGTCACCATCGAAGGGATCCGCTTCGTGGTGGATTCCGGTAAGGACTGCCCCTCCCTGAGCAGGGTGAGTGCCTGATGTGGGCAGCGCCTTACTGCATTCAAGCTGGGCGGTGGCAATGGGGGAACAGGCCAGAATCTCCCGTTCCATGAGGAAGTGTTCAGAGTGCCATCCGTTAAACCCTGACATGCTCTTGGTTTTAAGGCACATCCCATTTTCACGCATGGTAAGATGTGAGAAAGGTTGGTGTTACAGGGGTGAAGTACCTGACCTGTCCTGCCCCGCCCTTTGCTCCTGGCCGTGTCCCTGTACCTCCCCGGCCCCGTGTGGCAGGTGCTTCCTCCCGGTGTGTAGCTGCCCGAGCCTCTGCAGTGGTCTAGGAGAGAATAAGTGAGAGGCAGCTTTCCTCCTGCCCTCCTCCTGGCCGGGAAGCAGAAGAGGAAGAAGGGCGGGTGGGTCCCACTGTCCCCTCCACTGTCCCCTCCACCCTGTCCTGCAGGGAAGGTGAAGGAGATGAGCTACGACCCGCAGGCCAAGCTGCAGCGGCTGCAGGAGTTCTGGATCAGCCAAGCCAGCGCCGAGCAGCGCAAGGGCCGGGCGGGCCGCACAGGCCCCGGCGTCTGCTACCGCCTCTATGCTGAGTCCGACTACGACGCCTTCGCCCCCTACCCCGTCCCCGAGATCCGGAGAGTGGCCCTGGATGCCCTGGTGCTGCAGGTGAGGTCTGGCCAAGCGGGCTGTGTCCTGACCGTGTTGCCGGGGAAGAAGCTGGGCGGTGTGCAGGTGGGAGCGGGCCGCAGCGCAGGGCAGGAGCAGCAGGGCTGGCCAGCCACGGATGGGATCGTCCCTTCCAGAGGCTGAAACCTGGCTGAGGGGAATCACGGGGCGACACTATGACTGAGAATGGCTGCAGCTGTAGCCTGAAACCCCACAGGAAGTGGCTTGCGCTTTTTTTCGCTTTTGTGGTGCTGGGGATGGGCGTAGGGCCCATTCGGGATAGGTAAGTGCTCCACACCAGGCTGCAGCCTCAGCCCAGGCTGTGGGCAGTTGCAGTTCCGGCCGCGCCTGCTGTGTGAACTCTCTGACCCCTCAGACCTGAGCTGCCAGTTAAAATGATGCTGGCTTTTGCTGTGCAGAGAATCTGCACTTCCTCAAGACCAGAAGCCCCAGACCCCAGATGCGGCTATGGAGGTGGAGCGAGATCCTGTGGGTGGGGCCTCTCTGGCCTCTGTAAGCAGCGCTTAGGATGATAAGGATGAAAAAAAATTGCCTGGTACTTTCTGGACCAGCACCGTTCTATGTGTTTTATGTATACAAAACTTTTGCTCCACATAAAAACTTTATAGCCGTGTATGGTGGCACCTGGGAGGCTGAGGCAGGAGGATCATTACGAGTTCGAGACCAGCCTGGGCTACAAAGTGAGCTCAAGGCCAGCCTGAACTGCATAGTGAGACCCTGTTTCAAAAACAGGGGCTGGGAATTTAGCTCAGCAGCACAGAGCCTGCCCAGCAGTCTCAAGATCGTGAGTTCAATTCCTGGTACTGGAAAAACAAACAAACAAACAAAGACAAAAACAAACAACTATAGGAGTGAGGACGAGCACACACAGCAGAACCTTGCCCCTGAGTGCCATGGGCATCCCTTCTTCCTCTTGGCCTCCAGAAGCGAAGGCAGAAGCAGGGAGCTGCCCTTTGTGGGTCTAAACTTTAAGGCCCTGAGAACTTTACACTGGAGGCCCTGGCCAGGCCCCTCCCATCTCTCAGCAGAACGGGGGCCCTGTGTCCACCCCTGTGTGTCCAGTGCTGTCAGGGAACGTTGAGTGATGGGCCCAGCTCACGCTGCCGTGCCTGGCCACTTCGATCCATCCCCTTGTCCATCTGTGTGAGGGGGCCCGGGGAAGATGCTGGCGCCCAGAGACTGCCAAGCCCCCTCCCCAGCCCTGCATGGTGGACTTGGCGGGGAAGCTTCCCGGCCTGCGTGCCCCTTGGCCACAGTTGCTCACGGTTCCCATCCAGGGGCTCTGCTTCTCACCCGCAGATGAAGAGCATGAGCGTGGGGGACCCCCGCACCTTCCCCTTCATCGAGCCGCCGCCCCCAGCCAGCCTGGAGACCGCCATCCAGTACCTCCGGGACCAGGGCGCGCTGGACGCCTCTGAGGCCCTCACGCCCATCGGCTGCCTGCTGGCCCAGCTGCCCGTGGACGTGGTGATTGGTAAGGACCCCAGCATGGATCCCAGGGGCACCGCTCCCTGTCCACGTGGCCCCTGTCCATGTGGCCGCTGCACAAGGTGCCCTCGTGGCCACTCACGTGGCTCCTGCCCTGCTCCTGCCTGATCCTCCCCTCACTGGGCTGGGTCTAAGAGTGTTGGAACTGGGTGTGGTGATGCGCACCTGTGATCTCAGCACCGTAGGAGGCTGAGGCAGGAAGGTCGTGAGTTTGAATTCAGTCTGGTCAATTTAGTGACTCAGCAAGACCATGTCTCACAATGTAAACAAATAAAGGGCTGCGGGCACAGCTCATCGCGGAGGCCCTGGGTTCAATCTCTAGTCTTGAAAACAAAAGAGGAAAGTGTTGGGAGGAAAGAGCCAGGGAGGGGTGGAGTGCCGGGGCGCCTGTCAGCTGTGGGTGAAGCGTAGCTGACGGCCGTGGCCAGCACAGCTGCACAGCCCGGGAGGCAGGGCCGGGCTCACTTTGGCCGGCAGATGGACAGGCTGGGCTCTTGGACCCGTGGGTTTGAACCTGACCCCGGGCTCCAAGGCCTCTGTGGTTGAGCTGGGCTGGGCCGGGAGGGCGGGGTCCTGGAGGCTGAGGCAGTGCCGCCCCCCAGGGAAGATGCTGATCCTGGGCTCCATGTTCAGCCTGGCGGAGCCCGTGCTCACCATCGCCGCTGCCCTCAGCGTGCAGTCGCCCTTCACACGCAGCGCCCAGAGCAGCCTGGAGTGCGCGGCGGCGCGGCGCCCCCTGGAGAGCGACCAGGGCGACCCCTTCACGCTCTTCAACGTCTTCAACGCCTGGGTGCAGGTGAGGCTGGCGGCCGCCCTCTGCCTGTCCGCTGTCTGCTGGTCCCCGCCGCGGGGTGCCCCGATGCCGCAGGTGCTCCCTGTGCTCTGCCATACCCTGGAAGGACCCCGAGCCCTCCCCGGGGACCCTGTCTTGAGAGGCCAAGGGACAGAATGTGCCCAGGGCCAGCGTCAAGAGGGACCTGGGTTTCTAAAGCGTGAGGAAAGCCAGGTCCCTCTGGAGCAGGTCTGCCGCCGTGCGTGGCATCTGTACAGCCGTGTGTCCCGAGTCCTGGTCCCTGCTCTGTGCTGGGCACTGCTGTCCCTGCCCCCCAGGTGGTCAGTCCAGGGCAGAGACAGACATGCCTCCGTCAGTGGCAGTGCCGGGGGCTGGGACCAGGAAGGCGGGGAGCGGGGGCTCTGAGACCGGCCGCCGGCCCCACCTCCCTGCTGGGTCTGGGCAGCCTGGCCGTGGTCACCGCAGTCGCCGGCTGGCCAGGCCCGGACGCCTCCCCGCCGCCCTCCCCCCAGGTCAAGGCCGAGCGCAGCCGGAACTCGCGCAAGTGGTGCCGCCGGCGGGGCGTGGAAGAGCACCGGCTGTACGAGATGGCCAACCTGCGGCGCCAGTTCAAGGTGACCCAGCTCCCCTCCATCGCTGGCCAGCCCGGGCCGCACCGCAGCGCAGGCCCGGGGCCGAGGGTGGTCGGGGAGGCGGCTGGGGCGTCCTCTCTGAGGAGGAGCTGGAGATGGAAGCAGCACTGCCTCGGGTGAGGCTCAGGAGCCTGAGCGGTGTCTGGTGTGCGGTTCCTGTCACTGCTGTTGTCCTCCTCTGCGTGGGGACGGGTTTCTGTCACGGGCGGCCCCTCCTGTGGCCAGGCGGTTGGTTAATGCTCCAGATTGCCTCTGTTTCGCAAGGGAGGAAGCCCTGCCGCGGAGCGCGCAGGCCGCAGCCTGACGCCATCCCTGTGGTTGCGGACAGCGGCTCCGAGTGGTGTCACCTAGCCGGTACACCCCCCGGTTCCCGGGGCGCCAGGCGGGGGTAGCAGATGTCCTGACCGCACCATCTCTCGATGGCCTCAGCTTCTACAGCAACATTTGGTGTGGGTTGGGCCCAGACACAGAACCCAGGGGGAAGTGTGGCTCCTTTGCACACCACACACACTTGCCGACGTGCGTGCACGTTAGCACACGCGCACACGCATCCCGTGTCCTGCAGCCGCCATGGGTGGGGCTCACGGGGAACTGCCCGGCAGACTGCGTCACTTGAGGACAGTGACAGGCGTGGGCAGGGAAGAGGAGGAGGGGACGCAGGTCTCCCGTGCCTGAGTCACTCCAGAGTCTGCATGATGCGGAGCCCCACCCGCACCCCCAGGGTCAGACTCGCAGAGCCCTGGGTTGGGGGTCCAGCAGTTGTCCAGACGTCCTGGTCACAGGGGCTCAGGGGCAGTAGGGACTGTGACCAGAGCCTGGGGACAGCCGTGGAAGAAGGGAGCCTGGCTGGGGCCCCAGGGAGAGTCCCAGGAGCAGCCACCCGGACCTCTTCCTGTGTCCCTCAGGTGCCCCCAGGCCAGCAGCGATGCCAGCGCCCCCACAGGGCTTAGCCCTGCCCCATCCCCTCTGCTCCCACAGCCCTGCAGGCGGTCCTGGGCGGGAAGTGGGGGCTCCGAGGGGACCCACTCAGCCCGCCCTGCCAGCCCCCTCCTGTCCTCAGGAGCTGCTGGAGGACCACGGGCTGCTGGCTGGGGCCCAGGAGGCCACGCCGGGGGACAGCTACAGTCGGCTGCAGCAGCGGCTCGAGCGCCGGGCCCTGCACCAGCTGAAGCGGCAGCACGAGGAGGGCGCGGGCCGCCGGCGCAAGGTGCTGCGGCTGCAGGAGGAGGCGGATGATGGCTCCAGCGATGAGGACCGTGCTGGTCCTGCTGCCCGGCGTGCCGACGACAGCGTGGACATCCAGGTGGGGCTCGGAGGCCGTCGAGTTTGCTGAAGAGGGGAGATGGTATGTCCGGGGCTCTGAGGGTCCCTGGTGTCATGTCCAGGAACAGTCCTGGGGACCGGCCCCAGCCCTGGCAGTCTGCAGGAGGCCCGGGCCCGTGCGTCCGCCCGCCCGCGGTAGCCGGCAGGGGCAGCTCCTCAAGAGCCCCTCACACTGTGTTCCCCCAGGACGTGAAGTTCAAGCTCCGGCACAACCTGGAGCAGCTACAGGCAGCCGCCAGCTCGGCCCAGGCGCTGACCCGGGAGCAGCTGCTCCTGCTCAAGCTGGTGCTGGCCCGTGGCCTCTACCCGCAGCTGGCCGTGCCTGACCCATTCAACAGCGGCCGCAAGGACTCAGACCAGGTGCGCCCCTTCCCCTGCTCTGTTCGTCCTTCAGCTCTGTGCTGGGACGGCGTGACGGAGACCGTGCCCCAGGCGGCCAGCCTAACTGGGTGGGAATCAGGTGGGCTCCCTGGAGGAGGAGCTGGGGAGAGGCAGGAGGAAGTGTGGCTGGGGATCTGGCAGAGCCAGCCTGGGGGCCTCTGACCCTGGCGCCTGCCTTTGCCCGCTGCAGATCTTCCACACCCAGGCCAAGCAGGGAGCCGTGCTGCACCCCACCAGCGTCTTCGCCAGCAGCCCCGAGGTGCTGCACACAGAGGAGCCTCCCGCCACGGGGGCCGGAGGGAGCCGAGGTGCGGGGGCCCAGGCGGGACTCAAGGGGCCAGGGACAGCGACCCAGCGGCCTGGGGGCCCCATCTCCGGGTTCCCTGTGCTCCTATACCCCTCGGGGCAGCGGCCTGCCGGCTGGTCCCTCATTAAGGGGCCAGCGTGGCTGCTCCCAGTTGTCCACGTGGACAGCACGGCTCTCGTGGGGTGCTAGGGTCGGGCCGCCTCGTCCTCTTCCTCCTGCTCCTCCTCCTCCTCAAACCGGAGCAGTGACCCTGCTTTCTCAGAGTGATGAGCACTGACCCGAAAAGATAAGGCACTGTGATGCTGGGGGAGAGCGGGATCTTCCTCCGAAATTTCTGGCCGTCAGTCCCTCGTCTCTTTCTTCCTGTTCTTTAGCCTTGAAAATGCCAGAGATCATTCAAGTAGTGTGCGATGAGCCCGACGGACGCCCTCCCGTCCGTGACTGCCATTGTTGTGCTGTCCTCGTTTCTTCTGTCGCTTCATTCTTTTTCCTTCCTTCTGCAGTCTTATTTCTGGTCTTTCTTCTCTTTTTTTCTCATTCTTTTTTTCTGGAGTTTTTTTTTGGGGGCCCGGGGGGCCAACGTCTGGCTACGCAGTTCAGCCTGGCCTTGAACTCACTGTGTAGCCCAGGCTCCTGTGAACTCGCAGTGATCCTCCTGCCTCAGCCTCCCCAGTGCTGGGCTTCTAGACATGCATGCATCCCCACGCCTGGCCGTATCCCAGGCGCCCTGTGGTCTAGGAACAGCAGTACCCAGGAACGTTTGCGTCACTACAGTGCTGCTGTCATCCTAACAAAGTGACAGGGGCCCCGCCCATCCCCGGCAGTCCCGTTCGTCTCCCACCCGGCACCGTCCTGCGATGACCTGACCGGGTGGCAGGGGTGGCAGGGGTGGCCGAGTGCGCAGAGCTAGGCCTGAGCTGCCCTCCACCTTGCAGATGACAAGGACAAGATGAGCAGCAAGCACCAGCTCCTCGCCTTCGTCTCCCTGCTGGAGACCAACAAGCTGTACTTGGTCAACTGCGTCCGAGTCCCTGCTCTCCAGGTGGGTCTCGGCCGCCTGCTGTGCGGGCCGCTGGCCGGAGGGTGACACAGGTGACCCAGGCACGGAGCTGAGGGTGGCAGGAGGCGGGCCTGGGTTGCTGCGATGGGTGGGGGCACTCGGAGATGGTACAGGATGGGTGTCCCGCAGGGACAGGGCCGCGCTGGTCTTTGGGAAGTGCGCCCAATGGGGCCATCGTGTGCAAAGGCCCAGAAGGCCCTACAGGGGCGAGGCAGCAGGGTGCCCGGGGCAGGGCCTGTGAGGGAGGCGGCTGGGCCCACGGTGGGAGAGGCGAGGGAAGGGGCTGTGGAGCAGAGCCAGCGAGGGGGTGGCGCTGGCCCGAGGTCGGCATCCCCGGACTCCTACACAGGCGCATGTGTGGGGGGCTGGAGGGCAGCACAGTCCACAGACCCCGGCCCTGCCCCAGGTGCGCCCCAGCCCGCCCAACCTGCACAACATCCCCCAGCCCTCTCTGAACAACCCGTCGATGCGACACCCCCACCCCTCGGGCCCTCACCCGCTGTGCAGATCTGCAGCCACACCCTCTCCCTGTGCCCCTGCCGCTCCGCCTCCCGCCCTCCGGGATGCTTCTTAGGACACACACTGTTTTACCCTCTGGTCGTCTGCGGCTGTGGGGATCAGACCCGGGGCCTTTGAACTGAGCTACTCGCCCAGTCCTTTTTATTTTCATTTAGAAACAGGGTCTTGCTAAATTGCCCAGCAGGGGCTTGAACTTGTGATCCTCCTGCTCCAGCCTCCTGGAGAGCTGGATGCAAGTGTGCGCCACCACACCTGCTGTCTTCCTCTGTGGACCTGCTTTTCTCTTCCTGAGTCAAGTGGTGCAGACGTTGTCTAGTCCTCCGTCTGGAGAGCAGCCGCGCGGAGACGGGTGTTGCGGGGGTGGAAGACGGGGGTTGCACTGGGTGGACAGAGGGCCGCCTCAGGTGGGCGGGCAGGGGGGTGGCGGCCAGGCTGGGCAGGGCCCGTCTGTGATGGCCTCGTCCCCTCTCCAGTCCCTCCTGCTGTTCAGTCGGTCCCTGGACACCAATGGAGACTGCTCCCGCCTGGTGGCCGACGGCTGGCTGGAGCTGCAGCTGGTGGACAGTGAGGGCGCCGTCCGGCTCCTGGGTGCCGCCCTGCGTCTCCGCGCCCGCTGGGAGAGCGCCCTGGACCGGCAGCTCTCACACCAGGCCTGGCAGCAGCAACGGCAGCGGCGGCAGCGGCTCGAGGAAGACGAGGAGGAGGCTGCTCCCATCAGCCGCACGGAGGTGGCCGCCCTGAGCAGGGAGCTGCTGCAGTTCATGGCCACCAAGGTACCACTGTGGCCGGGGCGGCTGCACCCCCGGTGCCTAGATGCAGGCACAGGGAGGCTGAGTGACTGAGCCAGGCTCACACAGCTGGTGGGGGTGGAGCTTGCCCCAGAGTGCTGGAGAGAAGGTCCTACCCTGTGCCACGCGTACTGCTTCTTGGGCAGATGCTTATTAAGCACCTTCTGCGTGCACGGGTGCTTTGCCCAGTTAACGGTTCAAGGCATGCAGCTGTAGGGGGAGCACCAAGAGCCTTTGCTGGGAGGGCTTCAGGCACGACTGCATCCAGGCGCCTGGTGCTGGCTCCCTGAGTCTCTCCTGTCTCTCCTCCCTTAGGTTCCCTGCAGCCTCCGGCGCCTCACAGGGCTGGAAGCCCAGAATCTCTACGTGGGACCCCAGACCGTCACGGCCACCCCCAGTCTCCCTGGCCTCTTCGGCAGCTCTACCCTGTCCCCCCACCCCACCAAGGGTGGCTACAGCGTCACCGATTTCCTCACCTACAACTGCCTCTCGGTGAGCGCGGACCCCCTGGGCCCCCCCGAGCTCCTGCTCTGGAGACAGGACGTTAGGAACCCCACACAGACCCTGCCGGCCGCGTTCCCGCATCTTTCAGGGCTCTGGGAGGGGCTGCAGCAGGGGCCGGGCTGAGGCTGACGTGCCCCCCTCCGCAGAGCGACACGGACCTGTACAGCGACTGCCTGCGCACCTTCTGGACCTGCCCACGCTGCGACCTGCACCTGCCGCTCACGCCGCTGGAGCGCGTGGCCCATGAGAGCGCCTGCGCCGCGGGCCTGGACGGCGGCCCAGGCAAGGAGGCGCGGCCCGGCCTTGCAGCCCCGCGCTGGGGCCCCCTCCTCCGCCTCTGTCACCTGTGGGCTGTGACCCTCTTCGTGTCTTCTGTCTCTTGGTGTCTCTGTGGCCGTGTCCTGTGTTTCTTTCTCTGCCCCGTGCCCATCTCTCTCGGCCACGTCCCCCATGGTCACCGAGGGGTGCCGCGCTGTCTGCCACGGTGCACCCCCCGCGGCAGGGAGCCAGCAGTCGGGCCACCTGTCTCTCCCGCTGTCTCTCCCTGGCGGTGACGAGGTACAGACCAGCCTGTGTGCGTAGTTACCAAGGAAGGCTTCCTGGGGGGCTGCATCTGGGTTCCCCAAAGGTGGGCAGACAGCGGGAGCCCGGCGCCCTGAGCCTCCCCTCCCCACAGGCGCCGAGGAAGCCGCCCCTGAGCAGCCCCAGAAGCCGTCCGCCCTGCAAAGGCCCTACCGCTGCGACGCCTGCCACAGGGACTTCCTGTTCACGCCCACCGAGGCGCTGCGCCACCGCAGACAGCACATGTGAACTGTCAGCGCCCGCCTGGCCCCGCCTGGCCCCGCCTGGCCCCGCCGGGACTCCTGTGCCGGCCAGGCTCGGCGCGGTCCGGGGGAGTAAAGCTCATCTTATGCCTGCTCGCGTCCGCCTGGAGGAGCCCCTGCCTGAGGGTGTCTGTCCCCGGAGCCCCCCACACCCGGCCACCGTGGGTCCTGCTGCTGCAGCGCCTCTCCTCTTCTGGGTGATGCTGTCCTCGTGGCCAGCTTCCCCGTGACCAGGAACCGGATGCGCTTGGCCGCGGCTCCCCTGGACTCGCTGTCTGCCTGCCGTGCGTTGCTCAGCACCGCGTGGCGGGGCTCCCTGCCTGGCCGGTGGGTGGCAGTTGGGACAGAGACTGGGCCTCACCTGCACCTGAGCCTCAGAGCTGCTGTGCCCTCTGTGTCCTCGGACATACGTCACTGCTGCGCCTCGGGTCCCTTCTCTGTGAGACAGGGTCATAGCTCCCGCCTTGGAGTCAGCACAAGCCCCCAGGCCAGGGTCAGCTGCCCGGCTGTGCAGCTGCTGTTCATTTTTATGGGTGAGATTTTTTTTTTTTGGTACTGGGAATTATGGTGATTTATTTTGAGACAGGGCTTCGCTTTGTTACCTAGACTGGCTTTGAACTCCTGGGCACAAGTAGTACTCCTGCCTCAGCCTCCTGAGTAGCTGAGACCATAGGTGCATGCTTGTTGCTGGTGTTTAAGATCAAAGTCGCATGCTGGCCAGGAGGTGTGGCATTGGCACACCCAGGGGTGGCCCCTGGCTCCAGCAGGAAGGATGTCCCCAAACCTCCACCGAGCTCACACAAGGGACGCCACCCTGCCCCACCCTCCTTGCCTGACCCCGAAGACCCCCCTGTCCAGGGCAGGGTGACTTCAACAGCCTTTTGGTCTTTGTCTCAGGAGTGGCTCAGGGCCAACCCCCTGCTCTCGCTGCAAATGCTTCCATTTTGGGTGTTTTGTTTTGTTTTGTTTTGTTTTTTTCCGGTACTGGGGAGTGAACCCAGGGCCTTTGCTCTGAGCCATATCCCTTGTCCTTTTTAGTTTTTGAGGCAGAGCCTCACTAAGTCACCAAGTTCCCCAGGCTGGCCTCAAACTTGAGATCCTCCTACCTCAGCCTCCCAGATGCCATGATCACAACTGTGTGCCCCATGCCTGGCTGCCAAAGAGCACTTTGAGGAAACAGGTTGTGTTTTGCTGTCTCCCCCGTCACCATGTTTGGTTCACCATGCTGACGATCTGTGGAAGGTGACGCGTCCCGACAGGAGTGGTGTCCCCATCTCAAGGTCCCCTGGTCCTCTCCTGAGCAGTGCTGGATCCAGCTGCTCTTTCCCACCACCCTGGCTGGCTCCGCCTCCTTCCTCTCGCAGCTCTGCTCGGTTTCCAGGACTGCTGGGACCGAGAACCACAGACAGGGCGACTTCCGGCTCCTGGTTCTGGAGGCCGGAAGTTCAGGAGCAAGGTGTCCACAGGCGCGGGCTGGGGCGGCTTCCTTGGCTGCTTCCTGCGTCTCAGCCCTCAGATGCTTGCAGACGGGGCCCTGTTCCCAGCCGTCTGTCCCGGTGTCCGCAGGCCCCTGCGGGGGACACTTAGGCCGGACCAGGTCGGGCCCACACGTCTTAACTGAGCAGCTGTAGTTCTGTTTCCAGGGCTGGCTCGGAACGGGAATGAGCTTGGACGTGTACTCCGGGGACAGGAGCAGCCTGCAGTGTCCCCCTGCCCTGCCCCCGGCACATATCCCCCTGTGCCCCGCCCCTGCTCAACAGCTGTCCCAGGGCGGGAGGGATTCAGCGTGAAGTGAGGTGTGGACTCCTGCCCGCAGGGTGGTCCTGGAAGACAGGCTGTTAAGTGACAGAAGCAGACACACCCGTGTCCACTGCCATGAGATGTTCAGCCAGGTGTGCGGGCTCAGGCTTGTAATCCCAGCCCTCTGGGAGGCTGAGGCAGGAGGACCACAAGTTGGAACCCAGCCTGGGTAACTTAGCAAGACCCTGTCTCAAAAGAGGCAGAGGGTGTAGCTCAGGGGGAAGGCCCAGGGTTCAACCCAGTACTGAACAAGAAAGGAGGGAGGAAGAGGGAGATGGAATGAAGGAAGGAAAGAAAAAGGAAAAACAAACCTCAGAACAGGGAAACCCATGCAGAAAGTGGCTTAGCGGGCGGCCAGGGCGGAAGGTCGCACTGTTACAGGGGTTCTTTGAGGGGGTTCACGGGTTCTAAAGCTGGCTGCGGGGGTGCTGATGTACAACTTCAAAATGGGCGAGTTTTGCAGTAAGCAAAGTACATCTCAGCCATGCTGTTGCCCGAGGGGGAAAGACGCCCGTGGCTCCCTAGCACCCCCTGGAGGGCACCAGGCTCACTGCTGCCCGTGCGGCCCCTTCGGCCTCTTCCGCGGTCCGTGTGCCCTCAGCGCCGCACCCGTCGCCGGCCCTGCCCCGGCGCAGGCTCGGGCCCCGCGTCCCCGGATCTGAGGCTCCTGAGCTGATGAGGCGGAGCCCCGGACCCCGGCTCAGGAGGACGGAGACGCAGCACTGCCTGGGACGCGGCACAGCGGCCACGGGTCCCGGACAGCTGCGGCCCTGGGGTGGGGTGCGGGAGACAGAGCCACGCGAACCCAAGGTCCCCCGACTCCGCCGCCCGCTCCACGGGGACCCCAGTGCCAGCCTAGAGCCCCACCCGCTGGTCCCACAGGGTTGGATTCTTTCCTTTTGCTCAGTGAGTCCTGAGTCCCTTGGGGGAGCCCAGAGGAAGCCGGTGGCGGGGGTGGCGGGAACTCACGTGGTCCCAGGTCCCCCGGGGACCCCTCCCCTCCTGGGGTGCTGGGCTGGCCGCAGACCGGCGCCTGGGCCTGACCAGGCCGCAGCTCGCCTGGCCGGGATGCAGGTTAGATTCACGTTCCTGGCCCAGGACGCCTGCGCTGTTGGCACTGAACGGCGCAGCGACGGAGCTGGCTTCTGAGAAGCGCGTGGGTGGACAGCTGCACGCAGGGACGTTGAGGAGAAGCCTCACAAATGCAGAAGGTGCAGGTCCTAGGTAACAGCATTTTTTTGGGGGGGGGTACTAAGGAGTGAATCCAGGGCCTTCACACTGAGCTACATAGCTACGTCCCTGCCCTTTTTACTTTTTTTTTTTTTTTTTTTTGGTCTTTGAGACAGTTGTGTTACCTAGTTCAGGCTGGCCTTGAGCTCACTTTGTACCCCAGGCTGATCTTAAACTTGCAATGATCTTCCTGCCTCAGCCTCCTGAGTGCTGGGATTACGGGTGTGTGCCACCATGCCCAGCTTTACTTTTTATTTTGATACAGGGTCTCAGTCATTAAATTGCCCTGGTGGGGCTTGAATTTGAGATGCTCCTTCCTCAGCCTCCCAGAGTGCTGGGATTTCCCATGTACACCACCATGCCTGGTGCTAAGTGATGTCATCTTCTGTATCATGGTTGTTGATGAGCTACTGTCCGGTCGTTCAGTGGCTGCTCTGCCTCTGTAAGCAAGGTGACCCCTCCCCGTGATGGGGCCAAGGGTGCACAGGAAATGGCCCCCGAGGACTCAGACACCTGTCACTTGGGGGCAGCTTCAGCCAGACGTACATAGTATGGAGACTCATGTTCACAGATGTGAACTCAGCCCATCTGTGTCCCAGCACTGCCAGAGCGACAGTCATTCACGGTGACACAGTGAAGGGCACACTGGGGACATGTGTGGAGGCTCCAACAGCACTGATGCTCCCACAGCTGCACACTCACGGAGTGCTCTGCTGCGGTTGCCCCTGCCCCGCAGGTTTCCTTCCTGGGTGATGCCGCCCACATACAAGGCTCCTTTCCCCAGAAAGCAGGGAAGTAATTTCAGTGCCAACATCTGCCAATTTCCATCTCGGATGGGGCCTCCAAATGGGTGTAAGTGAAGAGGATTGAGTGGGGGTGTTTCCAGTGATGGAGGAGGGGGTGCACAGGGTCTCCCTACGTAGCCCAGCCTGCCCTCGAACTCACTATGTAGCCCAGGCTGGCCTTGAATTTGTGGCGATCCTCCTGCCTCAGCCTCCTGAGTGCTGAGATTACAGGTGTGTGCCACCACACATGGCCAAATCCTACACAACTTTATCCATGCACCCGCCGAGTCTGTCCTCACAGGGAACGCTGGAGCCAGTTCCTGAACACACAGCAGCTCCCCCGGACAGGAGTCCTGACTTGATGTCCCAGGGCAGGGACTCGGCCCAGCCCTGAGGGGTGCTTGTTGCATGAGTGAAGGAACAGGGCTCCCCTGCAGTCCCAGTGACTCTGGAGGCTGAGGCAGGAGGATCACAAGTTCAAGGCCAGCCTGGGCAACTTAACAAGATCCTGTCTCAAAATAAAATATAAAATAAGGCTGGGGGTGTGGGTCCCATCCCCACTCCCCATGGCCTCCTGGGCACCTGCTGTGCTCCAGGCCTGGCAGAGGCCTCAGGGCAGCAGGAAAAAGAGGAACAGCACCAGCTCTGGGAGCTGAGGTGACAACAGCAAGAAGTGAGCGAGGGAATCCGGGGCAGGAAGTGGGGACGGAGCAGGGTGACAGTGGAGATGCGCACAGCTGGGCTGGGAGGTGCGGGTGCGGGGGTCCCGCCTCTGCAGAGGGGAGCGGGGGCAGCCGGGCCAGGCGGAGGAACCTGAGCCGGCACCTTCCTGTGGCACTGTCCATGTCCTCGCAGGCGAGGCCCTGCCTGGGGCTTTGTGGTGCCCTGGGCCAGCAGCAGTCAGACTGGAGCCACTGCTGTCAGTGCCAGCCCTGCACCCAGCCTGGCAGGGACAGAAAAGAGCCATCGGGCAGAGCAGGGAGCAGCTCTCCCAGGCTGAGGAGCTCAGACCCAGGAATGAGTCCCTGGCCAGACCATGAGGTCCGGGGCTGCCAGAGTGGCCTCTGTGGCCCGGGGCACAAAAAGCGCGGGGCCGGCTCTGCCCCGCGCTGGGGCCACACAGCATGCTTCTGGGTGGCGCTGAGTGACCGCGTTTCCTGAGCTTCGTCGGGGCACCAGCAAGGCCACGTGCTGGCTGTGGGTGTCACCCCGCCCAAGTCCTACAGCGCCCCGGTGTAAGTGTGAACACGGGTGTGTGTGCACTAGAAGGAGGGTGCAGGTGTCAGTGTGAGCCTGTGAAAGTACACGGGCTTGCACAAGTGTGCGTACAACTGCGAATGTGTGCTTGCCCGTGTGTGAACTTTGTGCAAGAGACCAGATTGGGGGAGATGAAGAAGGCTGCTTGGATGGGCCAGGGGCTGAAGGGAGACAGAGGGATGTGGCCCAGCCAGGAGGGACAGTGGTGCTGGACTTGGGGGCACAGGGCTCTAACCCCAGCACTCAGGAGGCTGAGGCAGGAGGACTGCCCTGTGTTCAAGGTGGTTAGCCTGTGCCACACAGAGAGACGTTGTCTCAAAACAGGACACAGCCCATTTGAGAGGGACAGAGGGACACAGCCCACACAAGGGCTCTAGCGTGGGGTGTGGTAGGGACACATGAGACTGGAAACCGTGGGGCAGAGCTGGGAGAGCAGAGTGGAGCAGAAGCCTCCTCCACACTTGGCTCCAGGGAGAGGTCAGACCGGGCTCTGAGCCTCAGTTTCTTTATTTACAGCCTCTAAGGAAATAACCTTGCTTTTTTTCAGTGCTGGGTGGAACGTGTGTTGTGTGCGGGCCAGCAGTCACTGAATCACCCCAGCCCTTCAGAGCCGGCTTCCCGCTGTCAGCCCCTCCCTGCAGCCCTCAGGGAACCCCGCACTGGGGCCCCCCACCGCAGTGGGCGGCGCCACCTCCCATCCTAGCTGTGGAAACTGAGGCCACGAGCGGAGCCCCTCGCCTGGGGCCAGAGCGGTGGGGGCCACCGCTGGGCCCTGAGCCTCGCTGCACCACCCGTGCACCCCCAGGACACAAAATGCAGCCCCTGAGCCCCAGACGGAAGCTGGATCCAAACACAGCCGCTACCCTTCATCCTTCAGCTGTGTCTCGCAGCACGAATTCACAGCACCCCATGTGCCCCCCAAAGAGGGAGGCACTTGCTCTTCCCTAGAATCTGGCCGTGCGGCCTTGGCGCTCCCCACGGCCCAGAGCACCTCACTTCCATGAGGATGCGCGGCCCAAGGCCCCGGCAGCCCAGCCCCACCCCTGGGAACAAACTGCAGCTTCCTGTTAGTGAGCGCCTCTGGGTCCTTCGCCCTGGTTGTCCCTGTGGTCAGCCAGCCCCACCCACAAGCAGGGCCTCTGCTGACCACCGGCTGACAGCAGACACGCGGAAGGCCCTGTGAGAGCCAGCAGAGCTGCCCGGCCCTGCCTGGTATAAAATACCAGCCCCCGGCATCATGACGTCTTGCAGTTTAGGGCGGCTTTTGTGACACAGCGCTAACTAAACGATACACAAGGGAGCTCAGCAGAGCGGAGGCTGCAGACTGTCGGTGATCATTACCGTCTGTGGTTCTCGGGCTGCAGTGCGAATCTGAACTCTTGGAGGAGACGCAAGAACTCTAACTGGAGGGTTTGCGTGTTTGCGGTTTTTATCACTAAAAAAAGGTAGAAGACATCAGAGAGGGGCGGTGGGGGAGGGAGGGGGCGCGGTGGGGGCGAGAGTCTCCCCACATGTCAGATTCTCCTTCCCCGATGGCCCCTGCCCGCTCCCAGTGCCCTCTCTGTCCCACAGCTGGGGCCCCAAGCCACTGGCACCTGCAGAGAGGCCCGGCCCTGGCAGACAGAGTGGGGGGCAGGGCTGGGGCCACGTCTCTGTCCTTGAGAGGCCCCCAGGTGGACGCTCGGGTCCCCGTGTCCACGTCCCGGGGCCCCAGGGAGGTAGGCGTTGAGCAGAGGGGCCCGGAGAGCTGGAGTCCTGGAGCCCAGGGCCCGTGGGGACCGAGCAGGCGCCGGCCGGCGGTCGCAGTCCAGAGGCAGGGTCTGTGGTGAGGAAGGAGGGGCCGGTCAGCGGGGAGGGGGCCCAAAGGGACGCGGAGAGAGGGCACCGGGAAGGGACAGTGTGGCAGAGGTGGCGGAGGCAGGAGAGGTAGAGACAGAGGAGCAGGACGGAGGCAGGGGCTGCGGAGAGCTGCAGAAGGAAGACGGGGGAAGCGGTGGAAGAAAAGATGCACACAGACCCGCGGCACAGACAGAGGAGCCGGCCGCCGCCCGCCTGTCCTCCCAGCACTTCGGAGGCTGAGGCAGGAGGATTGAAAGTTCAAGCCCAGCCCGGGCAACTTAGTGACTTAGTAAGATCCTGTCTCACAATAAAGAACGTGAAAGGAGGGGGCTGGTGACGTAGCTCAGTGTGAGGGCCCCGCACTCCGCCCCAGCTCCTGAAGAGGGAGAGGAGACAGAGGCGGAGAGGGAGGCGCGGTGGAGGCAGAGGGGAGCGGCGAGGAGGGGAGGGAAGAGAGGGCTGGGCGTGAGAAACCCCATCACTGAGGACCGCAGACGCCACCTGCCGCTCAGCGCCCGCACTGCCGTCCGCCTGCACCAGCCGACTGTCTCCTCCCAGCTCAGGCCCCAGAGCCCGCGGGGCGCAGCCGTGCTCCTCTCTCCGTGTCCCCTGAACCCATCGCCTGCCTCCCGGACCGCCCGCCTGGCCCAGCCCAGGTTCTCCTGTGTAGGGGGAGGGGCACGGCCCCTCGGGTCCTACGTGCCCTGGGCCTTCGCAAGTCCTGTGCCTGCTACTGGGCACCCCCATTCTCCAAAGCTAGGCCCCTGGACCCCTCTTGGACTCCCATGGTCTGGGTGAGACTCCCCCTCCTCCAGGAAGCCCCCCAGCCCTCCTCTTGGCTTGGATCTGCTGGGCCCTGTGGGCTCCTGGGCCAGCACTCCGCAGTGCTGCCTGCCGGGGGTCATCACTGTGGACAGGTCCGTCCACCCCGCAGAAAGCCCTGTGGGACAGCTGGGCTGCCTTAGCCACTGCCGGACAGAGGGGTCTCAGATGTGCACTGGGCTCATGGGTGGATGGATGCTGGGGTACAGCGTTTGGTCTCTGCCCAGAAGACACTAGGGAGCCACAGAAGGTTTAATCCTGGGAGAGTCAAGATCTGATCTGTGCTTAGAAACTCCTGGGCATATGCTAAAGGAAACTCTGGGCTGAAGCTGCCTCCCAGCCCCAGCCTTTGGCACATGCTGTTCCTGCTGCTGTTCCTAGCAGGGTGAGCCTGCACAAGCGACTTCTCTCCCAGAGCTTCCATTTTCTTATCTGTAAAATGAAAACAGAATAATCTCTCCCTGTCGGGCTTGTCTGAAGCACTTCCATGATGCCAGACCACAGCAACTCTGAGACATGGGATCGCAAATGATCCCACCCACTACCTTCACCCCCACTTCCAGCATACTCCTAAGCATCCTACAGTGACCCATTTGGAGACTGATTCCCCTAAGTGGTCTCCCTGCTACCTCAGAGGTAGTGGTGATGGGAAAGTGATGTTTTATTGTTTTAGCTATGGCCCTGGATTGTCACTGCTGTCTGCTGTCCACTTCCGCACAAGTGGGTGGATGGATGGGTGGATGAGTGGATGGGAGGATGGATGGAGGAGCAGGTGGGTGGATGGATGGATGGATGGATGATGGAAGGTAGGTGAATGGGTGGGTAGATGGATGGATGGATGGGTAGATGGAGAGATGGACAGGTGGACGGATGGGAGAGTGGAGGGTGGATGAATCATCTTCCCACCACGTCTTGGAGAACCCTCCTTTCAGGGACCCCGGCCCCCTGTGGAGTCGGGAGGTCTAGGAAGGTGTGTGAGGTGCGCAGGCCCACCGTGTGGACACTCACGCTTGTCCTGACCGCAGGCTCTATAGGTAATGCCACTCTCCTTCCAAGTTTAGATTCATTCCTACTGAGCCTGGGAGACAAAAGAGGAGGGTTAGTGGGTCTTCCCACCCACAATGTCCCTGAGTCCCTTCCACCCCTTCCCGCACCCCTTTGCGGGAAGACCAAGTCATATTTTAAGAGGGTGCTGGCCCTTTAAAGAAGAGTGGAAACCTGGGTGCAGTGATACTTGCAGTCCCTGTTACTGGGAAGCCTGAGGCAGGAGAGTCACTTGTGCCTCAAAGCTGGAGACCAGACTAGGCAACATGGTGAGACCCTCTCTCGAAATGAGAGTGTTGGGGCTGGGGATTTAGCTCAGCGGCACAGGGCCTGCCTGGCAAGCACGAGGTCATGAGTTTGATTCTCGGTACCGGAAAAAAAACAGAACAAAAACACTCAAAATGAGGGTGCTGGGGGTGGTGGCACATCCCTGTAATCTCAGCACTTGTGGGGCTGAGGCAGGAGGATCTCTAGAGTAGCCTGGGTTATACAAGAGTTTTAGGCCAGTGTGAGCTACATAGCGAGATCCTGTCTCAAAAAAAAAAAAAAAAAAAAAAAAGGCGAGTCGCGTCTAGGGTGTAGCTGAGTGGCAGAGCATGTGCTTAGCACGCTCAAGGCCCTAGGTTCTATTCTAGCACCAAAAATAAAACAGAAAGAAAAGAAAAAGCAGAGACTTCCAATGTGATGGGTTGAGCGCAGAAGTGAGCTTTGTAAGGAAAATATGGGGACCAGGAAAATGGCAAGGGCATCTTCTGTTTGTTCCCCGTATGCAAATGAGATATTTATTATTCATAAACCGAATCTGAAGATGGGCCAACTCCTTGACAGACGGAGCCTGGCTACTGGGCGGAGCTCACTGGGGGCGGGGCTTACCGGGCGGCCGGACAGTCACGTGCGCCTGCGTCTCAGTGTAGCCCGCCCCTGGCTGGCCGTCCGGGCTGAAGGCTGCACCCTGCCCTGCGAAGGGGTGGGGCGCAGGCTGAGCCCCCAGGTTCGGTCTGCCCGGCCTGGCTCAGCGCCGCGGCCTCCCCGCCCGCCGCCCACCTGTGCGGTTGGACTGGTCGATCATGGGCTGCACGATGCGTCTCCGCGCGTTGATGAACCTGGGGAGGCGGCGGAGTCGGAGCGGTGCGGAGGGCGCGGCTCGGCGTCAGCACCGCGGACAGCGCCCCCGCCCGCCACTCACCAGTTGTTCACTTGCAGGATGGTGAGCCCGGTGTCCTGCGCCAGCTGCTTCTTCTGCTCCTCGGAGGGGTACGGGTGCTGCGGCCAACACAAGAGTCACCCGCCTGGTCCCCCAAGGCAGGGACTCCGCCGCGCCTCTTCCAGTGACTGGGTGACTCGCCCGGGAGGGGGCGGGGAAGGGGCAGTCCGGAGTCTCCCTCCCCGGCTGCGCCTCTCCCTGTCCTGCTTATCCAGTGCCGGGAACTGAACCCAGGGCTTTCACATCTCCAACTTTTTTTTTTCTATTTTGAGACCGGGTCTCAATGAGTCACCGGGCTGAGCTCAAACTCGCAGCCCTCTTGCCTCAGCCTCCTGAAGTGCTGGGGTTACCGACTCACGTCCAGCTATGTCTCTGTCTGGCACTGACCGGCCCCTGTCCATCTCTGTGTCTTTTCTCTTTTGCACCCTCTCTCCGGCTGTTTTTCTGCCTCTTTCCAGGAGCAGTGTGGTGCAGCGGTTAAGGCCAGACTGCCCGTGTTTGAACCCAGGTCTGCCTGTGTGGCTTTGAGCAAGTCCCCTAACCTCTCTGGGCAGGCTCTAACAGACCCTCTCTCCCTCCCCGGTGTGTGGGTGGGTGGGGGAGGTAGAGGTGATGGGTGATGTGCGCATGCGCGGCAGCTGGGCCGTGGGAAAGACTGGACAACCCGGGGTCCCCTAGTAGCACTTGGCCCTCAGGGAAGGCTCAGCTGTGCTCTGTCACCCTCCGGTCTCGTCTCTGGGTCCCTCCCTGCTTGGTCTCTGCGGCCCGGCCGCCGCCCTGCCCGCATCCCGGGGCAGCAGGGCTCACCGACAGGTGCTGGAACAGCCAGGCCCGCATGATGTTGGTGGCGGCTTTGGGGAAGATCCCTCGCTTCTTGTTCCGCCGCCGCTCTGGGTCCAGCTCCTCATCCTCTCCCGCAGAACTGGGCGAGGCCACGCTCGTGTCCAGCCCGTCTCCTGGAGGGGACCACGGGCACAATGCACCAGTGGACAGCCAAGAGCGGGGATCACGGGGTCCAGGACCGTCGCCCATGGCCCTGTCCTCACTGTCCACGCCTTCTGCCAGTCCCACTCCTGGTCTAACCTCAAGCCTCACCACCTTCCTCCACTGCCTCCTAAGTTTCTCACCTTGGTCACTGGAGTTGTCCCCACTCTGGGAAGCCAGGCCGCCGCTGGATGGACCCGGGGTCCCCAATTGTACAGACCCACTGTCCTCATGGTCTGTGATCCATGTATTATTCTAGAGAACAAGAGTTAGGGGGTTAGTGCCAAGGTTTGGGGCGATGCACGGCACTGACCGTAGGCCCCAGAGCTGAGACCCCTGCAGGGGAAGCTTTTTTTTTTTTTTTGAGACAGATCTCGCTGTGCAGTTCAGGCTGGCCTTGAGCTCACTTCGTAGCCCAGGCTGGCTGGAACTCGCAATGATCCTCCTGCCTCAGCTTCCTGAGTGCGGGGATTACAGGCGTGCGCCACCACACCCAGGAATTTTTTTTTTTTTTTTTTTTTGAAGTTTCTGCTTCTGCTCTTTCCTGGCTGTGTGATCTTGGGCAAGTCACTTCACCTCTCTGTGCCTGTTTCCTCAACTGGAAAGTGCGAGACGACAGTAGTGCTCACTGTTCTGTGGTAAAGGCTCAGCAAGCTAATTCGGGGAAGGCGTGTGGCAGTCACACAGTCTGCACCCCTTCACAGAGATCCTTGGGGTAGGCGCTGGATGCTGCAACCACAGCAGACAGTAAAGGAGCACACACCCCACTATCTCCCGACCACCCCGCAGGGTCTGGGCACAACCCCGTCACCAGACTCATTAACATCTCCACAGCAAAGTGAATGAATACTTAACTAAGTGGAATAAATAAAGGCTATAAATAGCCTCTCATTAGTTCAGGTCAGATCTTGCTGCCAAGTGATTTTGCACTAAACTTATGGGGGGGAAGAAAGTCTAAACTGAGTTTTCAGAGATTCTAGGATCTCAGAACTGCAGATAAGGGAGCCTGGGGCTGTATTTTCTGTACCCAAACTGGGACCCACTTTGAGGAACTTGACACTGTGCTGGACCCGCCCCCTGGCTTGGTTCTGTGCTCCAAGAAGCCCACCCACCCACTGCTCCCACATCTGGATCACTTTGTGCCTTGGTTTAAGATGGGATTCACAGCTGGACATGAGGGTGCACATCTCTAGTCCGGCTCTCTGAAGGCTGATGCAGGAGGATTGCAAGTTGAAGTCCAGCTTGGGCAATTTAGTGACTTAGCAAGACTTTGTCTTAAAAAAAAAAAAAAAAAAAAGGTCTGGAGATGTAGCTCAGTGTGGAAGCCCTGGGTTCAATCCCAGGCACCACAAGAAAATAAATAAATAAATACATACATAAAATAAAGATGGGGTTTGACCTCTGCCAGGCGGCTGCAGGCTAAGTATGTCCTTTTACCAAAAGCCTGCGCCACCATCACGCACCGCACATCCTCTCCTCGCTCTGGTTCTGCCAAGTGGCCTATTTCTCACCACGGCAACCTGGGGACAAACACCTGCCCTCCGTCCTGCTGCTGTGACCTCCTCGCTCCTCGTGGGGACACGTGTGTTCCTGGTGAGGCTCAGAGGAGCTCTCTCCTGGGGCCGAGGGGCTGTGCGGGGTCGTGGCTGGGCTGTGTACGCTGTGAGGCGACTCGGGTCTGAAGGCCTGTGAGCGCGGCCATGGCTGTCACTGAAGCTCTCACAGCCTGGAGTATGACCGGATGCCATGGGTGACGCGTGGAGCTGAGGTGATGCGGCTGGACTTTAGTGTGGCGCAGAACCCTCCCCCCAGTGTGAGTTGGTGAGTGTGGCATGGTGTCCCCCGCTGACACATGGTGGTGGCCGAGGCGTGCTGCGGTGTGTGTGTGGTTGTCCTGGACCCCGGGGTGCTGTGTGGCCTGGGTTTGAGGGTGGCGCCCTGGTTTTAGCCCTGTGCATGTGGCAACTGTGACACCCACACAAGGGGGCTGTGACTCCACCCAGACATCGGGTGGGCGTGGGCACCAAGGACTCTCACACAAGTGTGCCTGGGGCTGTGAGGGCTGAATAGGAGCCTGCCAGGGACTTGTCCCCAGTGGTCACATGCGACGGCTCTCACTGAGCATGAGCCCATCTGACCTGTGTGCACTGACTATGCTCTGGTCCTGCATCTGACCTCATTGCCTGTGGTGACCCTTTGACCACCGGCTGTGGCCTTTGGGGTTTTTTCCCCAAGTGTCACTTCTTTTTTGGAGACAGGGTCTCCTTGCTATGTAGCCCAATCTGGCCTTGAACTCACAGGTATCCTCCTGTCTCAGCCTCCCGAGTGCTGGGATTACAGGTGTGTGCCGCCACGCCCAGCCTCAGGGGTCACTTCTCTATCTCCATGTAAGTCTCTGGAGAGTTGGGACCCTCACAGCTGTCCTGTGTGTAGCTCCTCGACGAGACTGTGCCTCGGCCTCGTGCGAGGCCTGATTGCTGTGCACAGCAGCCCTTGGGGGGGGGCGTGCTCAGTGGGGTCCGAGCGTGGCTGTGTTTGAGTTTGGTGACAGGAGGCTGTAATGTCACCGGCTGTCACTCTAGAACACTGGTGCTGAATCAGCGACCACGTCTGCCCTGCTGCCCCGGGGCCTGGTGTTTCAGGGCACCAGAGGTGCTACTGTCTGCTGTGTAGCTGGGTTTGGGCAGCTGCGTGGGAGCCGGCGTGGGCGCAGCTGAGCCCGTGGGTGGTGCCTGCAGCTGCTGGTGTGTGTCCGTGTGTGCACTTGCACAGCTGTCGCGTTGCTGGCGTGTGACCTTGCGCCATGCATGCCCCGCGGCCGGGCCACAGCCGGGGCATTGTGACCCAGGACGCCCGGTCTCAGACCCACCTGGTCTGGGAGGCTGGGGCAGGAGGCTGGGTAGTCCTCGAGATCCTCCCTGCAGCCACTGTCCCGATCCTCGATGACCAGGTCAATGGGCATCTTTCCCTTGAGGCAGGTGATGTAGCGGTGACAGAAGTTGTCGCACAGGTCGTGGACCTGGGGGGGCACCGGGGTACTGGGGGGGCCACCCGGGGGCCAGGGCTGGGGTGCTGGGGACCGGGTAGCACGGGGCTGAGGGAGCTGGGCGGCGGGGCCGGGGCAGGTGAGAAGCACTCACCTTCTCCAGCTCCAGCAGGTGGAAGCGCAGCACCTGGATGGCCTGGATCATCTGCGAGCACAGAGAACGGCAGCTCAGAGCGACAGAGACAGAAGGAGAGGAAACGCAATGGGCAGGGAGGGAGACAGAGACACGAATCCAGAGTTACGAGGGTGAGAGAGAGACAGAGGCAGAGACAGAGGGAGAACAGAGAGAGAGAGAAAAGTCCGGCTCAGGAGTGGGTTGGGACACAGTGCGCATGCGCATCTCGCCCCTGCTTCTGCCCCGCCCCCAAACTGTATTTCCCAGAGTCCTTTGCCAAAGGTTCCGGTGAAGCCTTGCAGGGAGCTCGGGGCCAAAAAGGTGCAGTCCCAGGATTTGTCCTTCCCTCCTCCCTCTTCTGCTCCATCTCTCCTCCCCTTCACGGAGAAGGACTGAGGCCTAGGGAGGTAGCACCGCATACCCCAGCTCACAGAGCCAGAGTGGCAGAGTCAGGATTTGAACTCAGGCCACCGAGTCCTGTTCTCAGACTCTAGGTTCTGCCGTTTGTAAATGGGCAACAATGCCGCAGTGTGAGGCGAGGACCAGGGCCTCCCCTCTGCCCTTCCAACCGTCCCAGGGATACGGAGGAGGCCCGGGGAGGGCCCAGGGCTCACCAGATTGTCCAGCTCTGGGTTGGAGGAGAAGAGGGGCCTCTCGGAGCGTACCTTGGGAGAAGAGAGAGACCAGCGAGGTCACCACCCGTGTCTTGCCTGCCCCGTGGCTCTCCTGGCGCCCTGTGGCTGGATGGCCCTGCTCACCTGCTTGGCAAAGGCAGCGATGTCCTCGTTGAAGGAATCGGAGGAGCAGACATCACCCCCAGGGGGTGCGCCCAGCCCAGCCCCTACCCCATCTCGGGGTGAGCACGTGGCCAGCTCACATTTCTCAAAGACCAGGGCCAGCAGCGGGAAGAGCGGGTGTCTGGGAGCGGGGAGAGCAGAGGGCTGGTGAGGGCAGGTGCGATCAGGTGCGGTGGTGCATGCCTGCTGTCCCAGTCAGTACTTGGGAGGCTGAGGCAGGAGGAGGATTATAAGTGTGAGGCCAGGCTGGGCTACATAGTGTGTTCAAGGCCAGCCTAGACTACATAATGAGATTTTTCTCTTTAAAGAAAAAAAAAAACAAAAAACAAGACAGAAAGAAAGAGAAAAAATGAAGACAGGCATGGGGGGGGGGCTGGGAGGAAATGAGACCTGGAGAAAACACGTGGACAGAGACACAGGAAGACCAGACACACAGAGAGGAAGAGACCCAGAGACGGCAACAGGGACTGGGCACAGGGACCCGGGGAGGCACAGGAGCTTTCGTGTGCCACACTCACCCATAGATCTCATCCTTTTCCCTCTTCAGACCATCACTGTCCAGGCCTGGAGGTGGGGGCGGCCGGTGCGGGCCATAAGGCCCAGGGGCTCCGGGTGCTGGGGGCGCTGCCTCTGAGAAGCCAGCCAGGGCTGCCGTGCCGTCCACAAGGCCTGGGTAATGGGGCAGCTCATCGTACTGGGAGAGGCGAGAGCGGACCCCGCAAGTCAGCGCCACACAGCCAGAGCCAGGGGAGGTGCCCTCTGTCACCTGCGACCTGGCCCCTACCCTGAAACCCCAGTGCCCCAAGGAGCTGCGGGAGGGGCAGACCAAGCAAGCACCTTCCCAGGGCTGTTCCTGGTGCCCTGGGGTTTGGAAAAACGTCCTCTCAGGATTCCCGACTGTGGGAGGAGGGCCAGGAGGAAGACCCAGTGAGGTGGGTGAGGGGGCGGGATGTCGGGGTGGGAAAGGTACAGAAATTCAGAGACGCAGAGAGACGGGGTCCCCGGGACATGTCCTGTGGGACGGGAGCATGTCACAGATGTCAGATGTGCATGCCTGAGTGTGTCTTCACACGTCACACCCATTCACCACGGGACTCCACCACACACGGAATCACGTGCACGTGTGTGTGCGTGTCTCACACACACGCAGGTGCACATCAGGACAGGGAGGCTGAGGGCCACGCCCCTGGAGTCACCCGCAGCCCCACACGCAGCCCACAGCCAGGCAGAGGGACATGAGCACCGTGCCTGGCACACAGCAGTAGACGCGTGTGGAGGGACAGGACAGCGCACTCGTGCCCGAAGAAACAGGAGCCTCGGGGTTGCACTTCCCAGTCCTGTGACCCCAGAACACTCACGGGGAGGGCACAGGGTCCTTCCATCACCTGGCCAAACCCTGACCTTGGCGATGAAGACACGGAGCCTCCGAGGGGCAAAAGGAGGGTCGGGCCAGCCTCCCCGCCTCCGCCCCTGGGCCGACCTGGGCCCCCAGGCGGGCTCTGCCTGTGTCTCCGTCCTCTCCCCGCCTGCTGCTCCTCTCCGAACTTCTCCAGAGCGCCGAAGTTGAATCCAACTGCTCCCCGCCGCTCACCACACTCCCACGACACGGGCCCTCACCTCCTCCCGCCATCCTGCCCGCCTCCAAGCGGGGCGCGGCCCCCCTCGGCTCTCGCCTCCTGCTACGGCCCAGGACCCACAGCCCGCGGGCACCCGCAGGCCTGGGGACTCGCCGCTCCCACACGCCCCTCCCCTAGCCCGAGGGGGCCGGG
>NW_004955574.1:1284285-1310468 GCF_000276665.1 Chinchilla lanigera
CCTCCTGCCGCCTCCCCTCGCTGCCCTCGCGCGTCCCCCCTCCTGCCCCAGCGCCTCTGGCCCACAGCCGCCCACCCCATGGCCTTTGTATTCGAGGCTCCCAGACAACTAGCCCTGTCCTCTCCTTGGCCCTCGGTCTCCGCCTGGCTTCGCCCTCCCTCCTGCCGCCTTTCCTGTCTCTCACCCAGTCTCCATGGTTTCCCTCTCTGTGAGACAGGCTGAGAGAGAGCAGAAGGCAAGAACCCGAACTCCTATATTTTAGTTTCTGTGCTTGCCCTGGCCCCCTTCCCTCCCTCCCCTGGGAGATAAGGACGGTGTGCGCACATGCGTGCGTGTGTGCATCCCCCTGTCCCTCTGCCGGCCTGACCCCTGACCCCTGCCTTTAGAGGGTCCTTATCCGGTACTGGTGGCGCACACCTGTGATCCCAGCACTAGGGAGGCTGAGGCAGGAGGATCGTTGAAAGTTCGAGACCAGCCTGGGCTACAACGTGAGCTCAAGCCCAGTCCGAACTGCATAGTGAGACCCTGGCTCAAAAATAAATAAAGAAAAAAAAAAAATAGAGGGTCCTTAGCTCGAAGTTCAGGCAGGTGCTGCAGGGAAGTCATGGGGTCTCCAGACTCGAGGGGAAATCTTTTTTTTTTTTTTTTTTTTTTTTGGTACTGGGAATCAAACTCACCACCTCTCCCTTGCCAGGCAGGCTCTTGCGCCACTGAGCTATATCCCCGGCCCTTGAGGGGAAATAGTACATGTGGTTGGGTGCATATGGGGCAGGCTCCCGCAGCGCTTATCTGACCCCAAGACAGCTTTGAAGCGGGCATCCCAGTGAGATAAAGGCAAGGATTTGTGCAGGGCAATTTCCTGAGCACCTACTAGGTGCTGGTGGTGTTCTGGAGACATTTCGGGGAGCAGAAGACTCACTTCCGGCCGCGTGGTGCTCAGGGTGTACGCAGGCAGGAGGAGGGGAGAGAAAGCCAGCGAGCAGACTTGTCAGTGTAAGCTGCGGCCCGGGAGCGGCCAGCGCTCTGAAATCGTGCAGAGTAGAAATGGTTGGGGGCTGGACAGGGCAGCCCTCAGCCACAATGGCCTGTGGCCTGTGAGTGGCCTGGAGAGGAGGCACAGACCCAGGCCGAGGGGACAGGGACACAGAGAGGGAAGGAGTTCACAGAGGGGGCTGAGAGGGCAGGGGTCGCCCCTCACCTTCCTGCCCAGGCCCAGAAGCGGCAGGAGGGACAGCGGGGCTGGGTGTGGTAGCCACAGCACTTCCGGGGCGGCCCAGTGAAGGTTGGGGGGGGGACAGGAAGGGACGCCGGCCTAGTCCTCTTCAGGCCCCTGGGCTCCCCTCCCACAGGCTCTCAGGCTCCCTCTGCGGTGTCTGTCCCCGCTGCTCCTTCACGGTCTCTTCTCCCCGCTGTCTCTCCAGCCCTCGGGAGGAAAGCGAACTGCGGCTGGCCCCTGGGCCCCTGGGAGTTGCCGGCCTCCTTAGCCCTGTCTCCGAGCTGCAGGGCAGAGAATGCAGGGCGGGCTGGGGGCTGGGGGCCTGGCCCAGGCTGCGGGCCCCCCCACTGTCCTGCAGGAGGTGCTGGCCCTGTAAGGAAAGGTCTGCGGGGGCTGAGGGGGGCTGATCCCTGAGGTGCACGACCTCCCAGATGGGAGTTTCAGAGCAGAAAATTAATTGAAGTCACTTTTTAATTAAAGATGTAAAGCTCTTCTGCCTGCCCTCCCCCGCCCCCTCAGCTGAGATTCAGGGCGGGACCCAGGGTATCTCTGTGGGGTGGGGGTGCGGAGGCCCCTTGTCTCTGCCGGGCTGACTCTGAGCACGGTGGCCTCGTGGGACGGTTCCAGGCCCGGTGGGGGAGTGGACGGCGGGCTGGGGGTGGGTGGAGGGGCTGCTCTGCCCGGCTCAGAGCTCAGAGCACCCTGCAGCCCCCGCTAGGAGCAGGGCGGGGCCGGGCATAAATCTCTGCGATGAGTGACAGGGGTGCGTCGCTGGGGAGGGGAAAGAGGCTGGGGGCGACCTGGAGGGAGCGGGAGGCGGCGTTGCGACTGTCTGTCACGCGCGCGCGCGCACACACGCACACGCACACACACGCACGTGCGCACACACACACACACAGACGCACACACGCGCGCAGGCCCTGCTGGTCTGCTCCTCCTGAGCCGGCTCCCTCGCTCAGTTCTCAGACCTTTGTCTCCAGGGGACGCAGGTGGCACGGGCCCGGCCGGGAGCGGTGCGCCCGGGGTCTCCCTGCGGGCTCTGGAAGCGGCTTCGGGCCTGTGCTGCCCTCCGCGCGGCTGGGGGTGCACGCGGGCCAGGAGAGGGGCCGCCCTCTGCCGCCCCGGCTGCAGCACGACGGGAAGGCCCCAGGGCGCCCGCCTGGGCAGCACCCTCCTGTCCCACTCGCCTCCCCCTGAGCTTAGGCGCCCCCCAGGAGCCGCTGTCCCGGTCCCCAGAGCCCCAGGACCGGCTCTCTAAGGCCGTGGGGACGGACGCTGCTCAGGGCCCCTCCTCTCCTCCCTTCCTCCTGCCACTCTCTGCCTCGGTTTCCCCTTTGTCCACGGCTCTGGGTCCCTCACCCTGGCGCCTCTGTGCGCTGAGGCTGGGTCTGAGCTCAGGCCGTGGGGCGGGCCCCTCCCCGGCCTCTCTCGATGGCTGGGCCGAGGTCTCCTCCTCCTTTCTCATCTCGGCCTCTTTGTTTTCCGTGCTTTCCGTCTCACCGCGCCTCTGCCCCGACGCCCCGAGTGTCCCTGCACCCCGCCGCCAGGCCTTCAGTGGAGACGCGGCCTGTGCCCGCCCCGCCCCTGCCTGGCCTGCTCCGGGAGAAGGACGCATTCATCTCGGGTCCCCTCCCTCCCGCCCCTGGCCGCTGCCGGGCCATCCATCACAGCCGCCCGGACTCGCGGCTCATTTATCACCGCCGCCCCCTCCCCTCTGCCTGCCCGGCAATCATACCATTCGCCACGGCCGGCAGAGGCCGCGGGAGCACCAGGCCGGGCGGCGCTGTCCCCGCCACCCTCTCCCTGGCTCCGCGGCTGCCCCCGCCCGGTCCTTTCCGTCCGGGTCTCCTCCACTTGCCCCTTCCTCTCCCACGTCTCTCCCTGTCGCTGCCCCCCTCGTCCCCCTCTCTTCCTGACCCCTCCCAGGCGCTCCGTGGCTGCCCCATCTCGACTCGCCACCACCTCCCTGAGGATCTGGCTTCTCTCTCGACAGCTGGGACATCTCTGTCCTCTGTCCCTGTCTCTGCTGTGGGCTTCCGGTTTTATTCCATGGCCCAGCTCCACCTCCCTCCATCCCCTGCTGGCCACAGCTGCCCCTCTCGACCCATCATCCCTGCCGTGGCCCCTGCACCCACGGCAAGGGTCGCACAGGGAGAGGACAGGTGTGCACACAGGGGGGATCAGACAGGGGAGGGCGTTCACGTGGCCTGGGAAGGCGCCGAGGACCTGAAGTTTGTCTTCTCTCCACCAGCTTCATGGGCTCAAAAGTCTTTCCTAGAGTTGTGAATAGTGGCAAATGTTTGTAATCCCAGCACTCTGGGAGGCTGAGGCAGGAGGATCCAAGTTGAAGCCCCACCTGGGCAACTTTGTGGTTTAGCAATTCTAAGTCTAAAAACAAAAAGGGCTGGAGGTGTAGCTCAGTGCAAAGGCCCTGGGTTGAATCCTCAGTACCAGAAAGAAAGAAAAAGTCCTCCCTGAGTCTCCTTCGATCCCTGGGGGGACAAGGGTGGGCTATGGATGAGGTGGAAAGAAGTGACCAGTGCCACACATCTTCCCTCCAGAAGCTGGAGGCAGAAAGCGCCCCTGGCAGCATCTGCCACTGCCCTCCCGAGCACCCCTGGCAGGAGCCCCGCCACCACTGGACAGGAGTCAGTGGACCCGGCCTTACTTGGCCTCTGAGCTCCTCAGGTCCCCAAGGGCACGGCAGGATGGAGACCCTGTCGCCTTTCCCCCGGCATCCGTCCCTGTGTCCCGGGATCGCCTGCCTCACGCTGGCTTCTCCCGAGCTCAGCGGAACACGGTGGCCAGGCAGGGACCAGCTGCCCTCCCGCGATGGCTGGACACTAGGCCAGGCCACAAGGCTCAGGTGTTTGCTCAAAACCAGGCTCAGTCACGCTGTAGGAGTATTTGTATTTTTTATTTTTATTTTTTAACGATTATCAATTTATTAAGACAGCTGCCGGGCTGGGGATTTAGCGAAGCGGCACAGCGCCTGCCTGGCAAGCGCAAGGTCGTGAGTTCGATTCCAGGTACCAGAAGAAAAACAAAACAAACAAACAAAAATAAAACAGCTGCCTTAGGCATCTGCCATAGTGACTTCAGCCGCTACTCCTGGCTCCTTACCGAAGGGAGTAATCCGTTTAACAACCTCAGAAGCACTGTGCAAATCAATGAGTCGCTTGTGGATTCTCATCTGGAAAGGATGCCGCTTCTTAGACCCTTCCCTACAGGGCGTTTCTCTTGTAGTGAGTCTCAGGGTCTTAGCAGGCATGGAACGGGGCCTTTCACTTTGAGATTCTTTTCCTGTGCACCTCTGACCAAGTCAGCACACAGCTTTTCCAGCGATTTCACGTCGCGGCTGGCGAGGTAATCCAAACGCGGTGAGTTGCCACCTCGGGTTCCACGGGTGTTTTCCCAGTATCTTTTTGTTTGTTTGTTTGTTTGTTTGTTTTCCGGTACCAGGAATCGAACTTACGACCTCACGCTTGCCAGGCAGGCGCTGTGCCGCTGAGCTAAATCCCCAGCCCCTCCCAGTATCTTTAAACACGGCCGCTGCGGTGCAGCTTCCTCCGCGGTCACGTCAGCCCCGAGCTGAGCCCTGGCTGGCGCGCAGCACTCCGGCTGGGCTGGGCCTGGGGACCTGGTGGCCGCCGTCAAGTCTGCACGGCCCCTCTGAAGCCCGCAGCTGCTCCGCGCCCACCCTCCGGTCTGCACCTGTTCAGATGCAGGCGTGCCTCGTCCCTTGTGTACGGTGGCCTTGCTCCCTCCCATCCGCGCCCTTCCCGCTGTGGGGCCCGGGGCAGTTGCGTCACCTCTCGGAGCCCTTCCGGCCCTGGGAGCCGGCGACGCAGGGCTGGCAGCGGACTGAGCGCTGGAGCGGCGGGGTCCCCGCCAGCTCTGTGGTCACCGTTTGGTGACCTATGTTATCTCCGCTGCTGGTTTCACCCTTGTGCTCAGGGCCTCCTGCACGACCGCCCTCCCCACCCTGGGGACAAAGCCCGTCCCGCGCTCTCGTCCACATCGCCTCTTCCACAGGGCCCGCTGACTCGGTTTCCCCACCCGCTTCCCGCTCACCCGGGTCAGCCTGATTCTGCCCCACCCGCTCCACCAGGCGGCTCCCCCAGGTCCACCGCTCCTGCCCGGGCCGGGTCCTGCACACCCTCTTCTCTCGATTTCTCCGTTCCTGTCTCCCGCTTCCTCCTCCGGCTTTAACTCTCCTGCTGTCCACACCGCCTGCACGTTGGTCGCCTCGAGGCGCTTCCGTGTCCCACGCTCCCCGGGCAGTCTGTCTCTCCGCTCACCCCGCGACCCGTGACTCCTGCGCCCCCTGCTGCTCTTCCTAGGCACTGCGTCTCCCCCTCGTCCCCACGCCTGCTCCCTCCTTAATGGGCCTTGCACAGGCTGCTTCTGGACTACTCCTTTATCTCCCTCACAGCCCCCGCCCTTTTTTTGGTGCTACTGGGGATTATCGGACCCAAGGCCTTCGGTCTGAGCTACATCCCCAGCTTTTTTATTTTTTAAAAGTCTCACTAAGTTTCTAAATTGCCCAGTCTGGGCTTGAATTTGGGATTCTCCTGCCTCAGCCTCCCAGACTGCTGGAATTACAGGCTTGCGCCGCTGCACCTGGCTCCGCCTCTTTCTTTTGAAGACACCACCGCCCTGCCGGATGCTTTTCCTGGCTCTCTCAGCCGGCCAGATCTCCACCCCTCTTCTCACCTTGTTCTCCCCCAGCTAATCCACCCCTTTCTGCTGTCTGGGTGCCTGCCCCAGCCTCTCCGCTGCTCTCAGACCTCGGAAGACCGCAGGTAGGCAAAGGCTGGTAATATCAACCAGATAAGATCAACTTTAACCCCCTCCAATCCTCCCATTCAGACTCGCGCCCTTACTTCTTAAATGCCAAGCTCCTTAGCGTGGCTGGTAAGGTCTCTTATAATCGAGCCTCTTATGCGCTCTCACTCCTAAACCCCACTCCTCGGGCTTCTGTTAGGCGCTTGAGGGATTCTGCAAAAACCGTGAGCTCGAGCGCCTGCACCACCGCAGGGCAGAGCCCTTGACCCGGCACGAGCGCTGCCCGCCACGCCTAAGCGTGCGTCTAAGTGTTTCAGGATCCTAACAGCGCTGCTGTACGTAGGAAGCTCCGCCGACCCTAGCCCTCTCAGGTTCCTCTGTTTCATTCCCAGGGTGCCCCAGAAGAGGAACAATTAGCGCGGATCAATGGGGGCGTGGCTGAGGGCAGCCCCGGGAATGGAGGGGCGTGGCCACCGGGCGCCCCGGACTCTGTGGGCGTGCCGTGCGGGGGACTCTCCAAACGCAGATAACCGGGTTTATTCCACAGTTGCCCACACCCGAGTTAGACCGACTTCACCAGCCCCCTCTTCCCGAGCCCCCACTTCCCACGGGAAGACTTTTCCAGGCAGAATTTCAAAGTTTTATGGCAACTTGTACAGAAATCACAGAGAAGAGACAGTGGCGGAGGCTGAGAGAAGGGGCGTGGTAACGAGGCCGGGCGTCGGGGCGGATGCACAAAGGGACGGTAGAATGCAAAAAACCTGTGGGAAGCAGGAGGTTACGGGGGTGGCAGGGTCCTCCCGGGGTTGCAAGGAGTGGACAGCACCCCCCGCTCCCCAGGCGGTGTCCTTTAGGCAGGAAACATCGACAGTAAGAAAATGCAGACGGCCTACCGGCAGACGGCGGCCCTCAAAGTTAAAAACGCTCACCCCGCCCCGGCCCGCCCCCCGCCCGCGCCCCCCAACAGGCAGAGATGTGGCAGCATTTGCTGGCTTGTAGCGTCGGTCCTCGGGGACCCTCGGGCTCCTCCTCGAGGGTCCTGCCCGGATTGGCTGGCACTGAGGGCGAAATGAGCCTCCGAGGCTGTCCGGGGAGACTCCCGGGTGTCTCCCCACAGCCGGTCCGCAAGGCTGAGGGGGTCTGCTGCCCTCTCGAAAGCAAAGTCCGTCACCCCTTCCCACGACATGCACCCACCCGCGTCCCCTCCCCGCACACACTATGTACACGCACGCAGAACCTCCCTCCAGGCGCGGGGCTCGCAGAGGTAGTGGAGGGCAACAGGGGCGCTGGAATGTGAGAAGTTGCGGGTCCCAGACGTGCCTCCTCCAGCGAGCCTCGGTTCCCGCGTCTGAAGTGCAAGCAGCGGGGGAGCTGTGCGTCCCCGCGCACCCCCGCTGGTCCTCCCCGGGCCTGGGCGGGGCTCCCTGAGGGTGGGGCAGGGCTGAGGTCCGTGCGCCCGGGGCCGGGGAGAGGCCCTCGGTGTCGCCAGGGGAGGGGAGACCTCGGGGAGTGTCCGGCGAACGGGGCGGGGTCTGGGGGTGGGCCTTTCCCCAGGGCCGAGGCCGGCGCGGGCCTGAGTGCCCGGGAAGCGGCTCCCCGGGCGGGGCGGGCGGGATCTCGGCAGGAGAAGGCCGACCCGGAGCTGCGTCCGGGCGAGGCTGAGTCCGCGCGGGCCTAGAAGCCGCGGATGTGGCAGTACGCCTCGAGGCTGGCGAAGAGGATGTAGAGGAACCAGAGGCCCAGGAAGAGCGCGGTGGTGGCGAGCTTGGGCCCGCGCGGGCCGCCCAGCTCGCCGCCGATGTGCGGCCGGCGCCGGTACAGCAGCACTGCGATGCCCACGAAGGCGAAGACGGTGAAGAGCGTGACCGAGAAGGCCAGCGTGCCGGTGCGCACCTCGAAGGGCCGGCCCTGCACCGCCCAGTACACGGCGGCCACCGACCAGGCCACCCCCAGGCCCAGGAACACATTCACCGCGTTGGAGCCCGTCACGTTGCCGATGGACGCGTCCGCGCACTGGTCCTGCAGCGCCGCCACCTTGCTGGCGAACGTGTCTGTGGGGACACGGAATGCGCTCAGGACTCCGCACGACCAGCACCCGCTCTGTGTGGGGCAGGTCTGCCTGGAGCGCGCGCCACTGCTGTGTTTTTAATTTTTGAGATAGGGTCTTGCTGCGTAGTTCAGGCTGGCCTTGAACTCACTATGTAGCCCAGGCTGGCCTCGAACTCAGTGATCCTCCTGCCTCAGCCTCCTGAGTGCTGGGATTACAGGTGCTCCTCTGTGCCCAGCTAGTGCCTCTTTTAAGCAGACTAGCACGGCTCCATGAGTCACAGTCTTTTTCTTGGGGAGCTGCCCCGCTTCATCCACCCCTCTACCCGGTGTCTCCGGACGCCCACCTCTTTCTGTGTGACTGGACTGTGTTCAGCTGGCTCCCTGCCAACATTCTGTGAGTTTTGCTTTTTTGCCTTGTAGTACTAGAGACTGAACCCAGGGCCTTCACACGGAGCTGTATCCCCTGCCATTTTTGGTTTTGAGACAGGGTCTCACTAAGTTGCCCAGGCAGAAGTGGAACTTTGCCATCCTCCCGCCTCAGCGTCCCATGAGCTGAGATTACAGGTGTGTAGATAGCAAGTAGAGTATATCACGGCCTGCTCCACGTCTGGCTTGTACTGCTCCCACCACTTTAGTGCTAAGGGACATTCCATCCACTTGGTTTGGGGCAGGATTCATTTCACATATTGCACCCACAAGACCCCTTCCTAGCTTCTTTTCCGCACCCTGACATGTTTCTCAGACATTCTTCCCTTATGTGGCCCCTCCCGAGACCCTGACCCAAGAAGCGGTCTTCAGGGAGTTACCGGGTATGGAGGTGCCCAGGGCCACGAAGACAACTGCATTGACAGAGTCCTTGAGGCCCACGGTGCATCCGAAGTGGGAGGCGAGGTCCCCGATGAGGGCGGTGAGCAGGCCGATGACCAGGATGCAGACGCCGAAGCAGGCCCAGCCGTGGCAGTACTCGGTGGGCGGCACGCAGGCGAACAGCACCTTCCAGAACACCGTCAGGAAGTGCATCACGTAGTCAAAGCAGGACGGCAGCCGCTCCTCCCGGGACCCGTCCTCTTCCTCCTCCTCATCCCCTGTGGGCACACGACCCAGCTGGGGCACAAACCCGTGCTTCCTTCCTCACCTACACAGGCCCCGTTTTATTTCATTTCCAGATAGTGAGTCCCACAAAACTTTGTTTTCCCAAAATCCTCTGCCGCTAGGTGTGGCCGTGCCAGCAGCTACGAAGAGTTACTTTCCCAGAATCCCTTGCAGCTAGTAGAGTATATAGGCCAGGTAACAATACTTTCCCAGAACCTCTTGAATCTGAAGGAGGCCATAGGTAGCCTGCTAAAAATACCCAGCTTCGCAAGATCTCTGGCTGCTAGGGATGGCCGTATAGCATCCTAACTGAAACTATTCCTCTTCCTAGAAGCCTTTACCACTACCCAAAGCCATGTCCACAGGTATAAACAGTCGCTCCTCAGATTCATTGCAGCTGACTGTGGCCACATACTTAGCTAAATGTATTCACTTTCCCAGGATCTCCTGTACAAGGAAGAAATATAAACCCAGCTAAAAATTAGTCACTTACCCACAGTCCCTTGAGGCTAGCAATAGCCATGTCCTCAGATAAATATATTCATTTTCCCAGAGTTCTTTGCAGCTTGCAGTGCTAAATATACGCCTTCCCAGAATGCCTTGCAACACTAGCCATCTCACCCAGGCTGGCACTGAGACCTAAACAGACGGTGGTGGAGGCTGTGGCTTTCCTGCTGTGGCACTGTGCAGGGCTGTGTCTTCTGAGTTTTGTATAGGACAGTATGCCCTGTTGTGGCTCGATTTGGGCTGCATTTGCCCTGCAGCAAGTTGTGTGATGGGAAAACACAAATGAAATGCCCTGGTAGGTTCTGAGTTCGATCCCCATACCAAAAAAAAAAAAAAAAAAAAAAAAAAAATCACACAGTTCAACTTAGCCGGGTGTGGTGGCACACGCCTGTAATCCCAGCACTCAGGAGGCTGAGGCAGGAGGATCGCTGTGATTTCGAGGCCAACCTGGGCTACAAAGTGAGGTCAAGTCCAGCTGGAGCTACATAGTGAGACCCTGTCTCAAAAAGACAAAAAGAAAAGAAAAGCCGGGGGGGCGGGGGGAATGCCCTGGCAACCTCACCTAAGCTGAGAAACACAGGGTGGCACATGGAATGCAGCAGTGTCAGATAGCCCAGCGTCACATGTGGATGGACGCTGATAAGAAGCATCCCTGGCCCTGACCAGTCACGCGAGCAACTCAAGCAGCGAGCAGAGGACAGCTGTGGCGTGGAGGCAGGGAGAGGCTAATGGATTCAGGAACTCAGTTCATGTATTGCCTCCCCATGTGTCTCCTAGCCATTTGGAATAAGTGTCTGAATTTGTAAATGCTTAACCAAGGGCTCTGCGGATTCCGCATGCTGCATCTCACACAATCAGGTGGCTCCTACCACACCAAGTAAAATGAAGTTAGAAACTAAAGTTAGGGACTTCAGCTCAGCAGGCACTGCCCCTTCTTTATGCTTGGAATGTGGGCTTGACACCTGGAGCTGTGGCAGCCATTTTGCAACCACGAGGGCAAAAGCTGAGAGTAGGAAGGCAAAACAAAGAGCTGCGGGAGCATTTAACGCCATCACTGGGTTACTACACCAGCTCACAACTACAGATTTTTCCATGAGAAAAAGAAACATCAGTGTGCTTGGGCCACTTGCACTTTTTGGTTGTTTGCTGCTGAACTTGTCCCTAATGGATCGGAATCCACAGTGCACAGGCCAGGGTCAGGGCAGAGGCCGTGCTCCCTGGGGACTTGTCACTACCTCACAGGCTTTTCCCTGCACTGGCTCCCAACGACCCTCAGCCTGAACTGACCTTGGCCTGGTACTGCACCTCTCTCCTCAGCCCTCCCCGAAAGGCCTGTACCTCGCACTTCCAGATGTGCTCCCCGCCCCCCGCGTTGTCCTTCCTGGAGATTGACAGCTGGCCTCATCTGAAGACACACGGGCACCTTCTCCTCCTCCGGAAGCCCCTCTGGCCTCCAGGCTGCGCCAGGCACCCCATCTGGGCTCGCCTTGGGGTCCTCCAGCCCAGCCCTGCCGCCCACGGTCTGTCACTGTCTTGTAACATACCTGTCTCTGCCACAGGACAGGGCCAGGGCAGTCTCGGTCACTTCTGTGTCCCCAGCAATGTCCCGCGACAGAGCTGGGCCCACCGGATCACTCAGAAATATGCCGTGACTTCCAGGGGCGACGCCTCCCGGCTCTGGAAGGCCCAGGAGCTCTGCTGCCTCCAGCTGCACCCGCGCCTCCCCCACCCCGAGGCCTAGTTTCTTTGGACCCCACGTGTTCGCGTCCCCAGCTGGGCCCTCCGTGATGGAAAGCCGATGTGTGAAGGTCAGATTCCCTGAGCTCCGGCCTTGGTCCCTTTCTGGACTCCTCGTTGGGTTTCAGTCAATCCCTCCTCTCCCTCAAGGCCTCAGTTTCCCCAATCTGTATCACAAGGGATCAGTGTTGGTGTCAAAGATCAAAGCGGCGGTTGCAAGGGTCATCGTGCCTCTGACCACACGGGGGCGCTGCAGATCTGCACCCCGAGCAGGGTGGGGACCAGGCAGGTGGGAAAGAGCCTGGTGCCCTGGTGACGGTCTCCGTGGCAACAGAGGAGCGGGGCTGTGTCTGGGGGGGCCGAGCCATTTCACCCGTTTTCACCCCACCCACCCCTGCCTGATGCCTGGAGAAAACCCAAGCCAGGACCCCTCAACCCAAAGCCAATGCCCTCCCCACCTCGGCCCTGTCTGGGCCACCTTTCTGTGTCTATGTCCACCTCCCCTCCACCCCCTGCCCCTGGTGGCTCGCTGTCCCTTGCCAGTGTGCAGGAATATTCCTTCTGTCCCTGTCCCTTCTCTGCTGTTCTGTACACACCTCTGTGTGCTGGTCTCTCCCCTCTGGTTTTTTGTTTTGTTTTGTTTTGTTTTGTTTTTTGGTCTTTTGAGACAAGGTTTCACTATGCAGTTCAGGCTGGCCTTGAGCTCACTTTGTAGCCCAAGCTGGTCTTGAACTCACAACGATCCTCCTGCCTCAGCCTCCCGAGTGTGTGAATCTCCCCTCTGTGTGTCTGTCTCTCCCGGCACCTGCCCTGTCCTTTCTCTTTGTCACTCTGTCCTTCTTTCCCCGTTCCTCTGTCTGCCTGCTTTTTTCTCCCCTTTTCTCTGTATCTTATTGATTGAACCCAGGGCTTCTGCACTGAGCTATTGCCTCAGCCCTTTTCTATTTTGAGAGTGGGTCTTGATTAATCACCAAGTTGTCCAGGGTCAGCTCAAACTTTTGATCCTCCTGCCTCAGCCTCCCGCAGTGCTGGGATTACAGGCGCATAGCACGCCAGCTCTCCGTCTTTCACCCTTCTCTCTTCTCTCCTTCCTCATCTCTGTCCACTTACCTGCACTGACTGTCACTGCTTCTAAAAACTGCTCCCTCCAGGAATGGGTTCCAATCACCAAGGCCAAGTTCGTTTTCTTGATGAGTTTATCCACCGTGTTCTGGGGGAGAGAGGACGAGGAGGAGCGTCAATGCCCAGGAGCACCCCGGGCGGCTCTAGTCGGGGCACGGGGTTGGGTGTGAGCAGGGCAGGGCTCCTGCGCCGGCCACACTCACACACGCAAGAGGACGGGAGGCACGCGCTGTCCGTGGTGCTGACGCCGGCGCGGGATGACGGCCAGGGCCCCTTGGTGCGCTGCGCCTGAGGTCTTCCGGGCTCCCCGCTTCCTGGCCCCTCCCCATGGAAATGCCCAGGCCAGACTCCCGGAAGCTGAGGCACCAGCGAGTCACCTTAAAGTCATAGGACTCCTCGATGATGACCTCCAGCCGGCAGTTCTCCCCAAGAACCGGCTTGCCCATCTCTGCTATCCTGCGAGCCTCCTCCTCCTCGGCCGTCAGCTTCCTGTCCCCATCCCCTGCAGCACGAGGGGTGGGGTTAGACTCCCAGGAGGCCGACCCACCGGGCCTGGGGTGCTCTTACTACTGTCCCTTCAATAAAACCCTGCTTGTCCTCTGGGAGGCCTCCCCGGTGATCCCTCCCAGCTCCATATGACCACCCTCTCCTTCAAGCCCCTTGAAGTTCAGTTGGTGGGGCCAGGGTTCACATGGTGGAGGCTGTGTGACCTCTCTGTGCCTCAGTTTTTACATCTGTGAGATGGGCACAAGAATAACACCTACCTCATAAGATAGTGTGAGAGTTAAATAATCTTATTCATGTGAAGTGCTTAGCACAGGGCCTGGCACACATAAATATCCAATAAGTGTTACTTTCTTATTATTATCACCACCCTTGAGGGAGGACTCCAGGTTTCTACATCCAAGCTTTCAAAAGATTCTAGGGTGTGTTTGAGGTGCTCGGGAGAAGAGGGAGATACCCAATTTGAGTGCAGACCTTGGACTCAGGCCCACCTACACCCTCACCCTAACATCACGTAGCTCCCCAAACACTTTGGCTCTTCAAACCCAGCTCCAGCTCTGGTGCCCAACCCCAAGCCCGGTTCTACCTGTGGCCCTGAATAACTCCATCGCCAACCTTGCCTTCAACCCCATCCTAACCCTAAGTCCCCATCCCAATTCTAAGCACCATAATCTAGCCCCTCGGTAACCCCAAGCCCAGTCCCAAACTCTAACCCCAGACCGCACTGCAGTCACACACGACCCCAAACCTCAGTCCCAATTCCCAACCCGAGAACCATCAATAACAGAGAACTTGACTGTATGGCAGAGACTGCGGTGTGTTCACCCAAACCTCCTTTCTTTCCCTCCTGGGCGAACAGCTGAACTACATTTCCCAGCCGTCTTTGCGGCTGGGCTTGGCTTCGTGACTGAGTGACAGCTAGCAGAGTGCAGGCAGAAGGGACGGACAGTTGGCCCTCAAAAACCTCCCATGTGTTCCTCCAGACTCCCTTGCCCTGTTTGCCGGATGGAAGCAGGGGGCCAGCAACAGTGCCAGAGCTCCGTGGCACCATGCAGCCGCATGGAATAGCCACATGGCCGAGGAAAGCCACCCCCCAACAGGGACTCTCAGAAAACTCTGAGCGAGAAATAACTTGTGTTGTATGAAGCCCCGAGGCCTATGTGCTGCAGCAGCTTGTATCACTTACCCTACGGAACACAGTTTAACCCTGATCCTAACTGTAAACTCTACTTCTTATCTGGCTCCAAAGCGACTCTGGTGCTATCTGCAGGACGTCCTAATCTCTCACCCCACCCCCTCAAGATCTGTGACACCAAACTCCAGCTGCACCTTTCACAGAAACTGGGCCCTAGCCCGGCGTGGTGCCGCACACCTGTAATCCCAGCACTCGGGAGGCTGAGGCAGGAGGATCACTGCTAGCTCAAGACCAGCCTGGGCTACAAAGTGAGCTCAAGACCAGCATGAACTGCACAGTGAGACCCTGTCTAAAAGACAAAAAAAAAAAAAAAAAGAAAGCAGGCCCTGATTCTGCTCTGATCTCACCACAGGCCCAGGAAACCACCTCCACTCTAACCTTGACCCCACGGGAACACTGATCTCAAATCCCAGCCCTACCCCGGTCCTGACCAAACCCAAACCTGATTTCCCCTGGTCCCACCACAAACCGAGATCTCATTCTGTGGGGTTCACTTCCCCCAGCTTTGACCACAAGTGCGTTCTTGACCTCCACACCTCTAACGGTGACCCCAACTCCAAGGCCTCATGCCCTCCAGGGCCAGCGGAGCCCCGGCCCCACCCCAAGTCTCCCTCCAGCTCCCCTCCACCCTGCCTCACACCCCACCTGGCCTCTGCCTCCCCCCGCACCCCTCGGGGGCTCCTCCCCTGCGAGCCCGGCGGTGACCCCACTCACCTTGATTGAGGAGCAGAGCTGGGGAGAGACAGAGACAGGGACACAGTGAGATCACTTCCCCAGGAGCGGGCTCAGCTCAGGCGCCCGCCGCTCAGCCCCAGGGCCCCCAACCCTGGACCCCTTTTCTCCCACAGCCTACCCGTCGCCCCTCACCTGAAATCCCTCGCTTAAGCCACTGGGGCTGGCCCAGCTCGATGAAGAAGTTATCCTTCTTCTCGTACTCCTCATCATCCACAATCTTCACCTGGAGAGTTTTCCTGGGTGGGGGGCGAGTGGCGGTGTAAAGCCCCCCCCAGCCCGGACAGCCCCCGGCCGCCCCACTGCGCAGTGCCCGCCCCCGCCCCCCCCACAGCTGCATTCTGCCCTCCCAGCCCCCATGAGGGATCTGTTGCCGTCCCAGACCCAGACACCTCGAGGAGGAGGAAGGGTTCCAAAAGGGAGCCAATCTGAGCTCTTGGAAGCCACAGGCCCAGGCCGCCCCTATCCGTGGAGTCCTGAGTCCAGCTATCCTGGCCACTGTCACCTCCCAGCTGGGCCACTGCTCTCACCTCTCCCCGGACTTGCTGTGGCCTCACCGCCCATGGCCTATGTCCCCACAGCAGCCAGGCTGGACTGGCTCCCTGCACTGCTCCAGATACATGGACAGCTTCCATCTTGCTCAGAACAAAAGCCCACATCTGAGGATGGTACACAGGACTCCATGCAGCCCAGCTGCTCCCCTCCCTTCTCAACACAACAGGGCTGCTTGTGCCGCAGGGCCTTTGCACCGGCTATAGCTGTCACTCTGCCTAGACCACACCTCCCCAGACTCACTTCCTCAAGCCCGTTCTCTCCACACTTCTCCTGAGGTCCGCTTCCGCCCCTTCCGAATGATGAAATCCACTGCCCCTTCCCAGCATCCTTAGCTCTCTTACATTGCTTGGTTTCCTTTTTTTTAATCCCCCCTTCTAATACACCATCTAATATATTTATTTATTTTGTTTACTATTTGCCATTTACTTCTTCACTTTATTTATTTATTTTTGTCTTTTTTTTGGTACTGGGAATCAAACTCAGGACCCTGCACTTGCCAGGCAGGTGCTTGTGCCACTGAGCTACATCCTGGTCCTTTTTCTTGGTCTTTTTGAGACAGGGTCTCACTATGCAGTTCAGGCTGGCCTTGAGCTCACTCTGTAGCCCAGGCTGGTCTCAAACTTGCAACGATCCTCCTGCCTCAGCCTCCCGAGTGCTGGGATTACAGGCGTGCACCACCATGCCCGGCTTTACTTCTTCACTTTAAAATGTAAGCTCCACTGGGCCGGGGATACAGCTCAGCGGCATAAGCACCTGCCTGGCAAGCGCAAGTTGTGAGTTCGATTCCAGGTACCAAAAAATAAATAAATAAATAAATAAATAAAATGTAAGCTCCATTTACATCTTTGTAAGGTCATTCACATTCTTTGCTTTATGTCCCACACCCTGAACGGTGTCTGGCACTTAATATACCCTCCATAAATATTTTGTCAACTGAAATCCATCAGCATGGAAAATCCTCGCCTTCCTGCCCTCTGTCCAGACCACACTGGGAGGGTTAGCCAGGTGCTACTGGCCTTTCTCAGCATCTGTGCTCCCATGGCAACCAGGTATGTTGGGGAACAACTGGGCATCACCTGTCCCATCGGGCACAGAGCCCTGCGAGGGCAGGCCCCAAGCCCAGAGCACCTATGGCTCTGCCGCTAGCAACTCTTTTAGCTGTAGAAGCCACACAGCCCCGCGAGACCTGGCCCCAGCACCCAGCAACACAAACACCAGCCCACACAGTCACCAGGAGAGGAAGCACAGCCAGCCACACCGCCTACGCCCCGCACCATCACACCCTCAGCCATTCCCTATGCGGTGGCAAAACTGCACAGGCCAAAAAAAAAAAAACAAAAAACCAAAACTGCACGGACCAGATGCCTGTTAGCACGACACCCCCACCATAGCCATGGCGACATCGCCAGCCCACAGGCCGCCCAGAGACACCGTGCCCACCCTCCTTCCCTGAGCCTCAGGGTCTGCTTATTCCCTTCCGTGTCTCTGCCCGCGTCTCCGACTCTGTTCCCACCTTCCGGCCCCTCTCTGCCTGTCTCAGCTTCCCCGAGCCTCCACCCCTTACCAGCTCTGACTGTGCCTCGGGCCTGCTCTGCCTCAGTCTCTCCTCTCCTCCCTGCCCCTTTTATCTGTTCTGCCCTCTGCCTCTGCCTCTGAGCGCCCGAAGAGTGGAATCATCGCGATGAGCTCAGTCACGCAGGGATGTCATTCACGGCGGCATCTCGACACGCAAACGTGCACGCGACACGGCGACATCCGCGAAGGCCGGGACACACAGGACGGCCACGTGGGGCGCCAGGCCCCTTCGGCCTCCTGCTGCCAGGGTGTGTAAGATCTCCCGGGCTCGGGCTCGCACAGGCCGCCCCACCAACCCCCGGGCCGGCGCTGTCCGCGGTGCTGAAACTCCGCCGCGGGGCGGGGGGGGGGGGTGGCCGTCCTCACGGACATCCCAGACAGCTGCTGGCACAGTGACACGCTGACACGGTGACGCACATGGCTCCGTCGTGCACTCGCTCGCTGGCAGCGTGACTGACAGGCGGTGACAGGCGCATCACCTGGGGGACCCAGGGGGAGAAACACAACTGGCAGGGAACAGCAGGAGAGACTCGAGCTAGCCGAGGGAAGAACTTCCCGGGGTCTAAGGAAGGAAGCAGCCAGCCCCTCGCTCAGCCTCCTCCCCTCAGGCCTCCTCCCTTTGTCTAAGTTTCCGTCCTGTGTCTGTCTCCTGCTCGGTCTCTGCTTGTCTGTCATGCTGTCTCCCATCGTCCTGTCTCTGGCTCTCCTGTCTGTCGGTCCGTCTGACTCCTCCTGTCTGTGTTGGTCCTGCCCGGGCCTCCGCTCCCACTTGGCTGCTTCGCAGCGCTTGTAATTAGCGCCTGCCGGCCTGTCACAGGAAGGACGTGTTTCCCTAGACGCTAATTAGCCTCCTGTTCTCGGTCTCCGAAGCCACAGCTGGAAGCTGGGACGGGGGCGGGGCGGAGGGTGTCCCAGCCCGGCGCCTCGAGGCTGCAGGCAGGAGGAAAGGGGGTTGGACGAAGGAAAGACTGAAGCGGCAGAAAGACAACTTCCCCTTACCCCCACCTCTAGGTGAAAGCTGTGAGAGGTGAGGCTGGGATCCCCCCAGTTCTCAGTAACCCTAAAACAGGAACCAAGGCAGAGACAGCGATGGAGGCGTAAGCGGAGTCCATGGCTGAGCTATAACGGGAGTGGGAGCGTTAGTCACCGCGGACAGGGAGCCGGAGATTAAGATCCAGAGACCGGCAGAGAGACTGCCCAGGACCCAGAAGCGAGAGCGCGGGAGAGGCACCGAGGAAGGAGGGGCGCGCTCGGGGCGCGGTGGGAGGCGCGTGGGCGGCGGGAGGAGGGAGCAGACGGCCGTGCGGGGGCGGCAGGCAGCGGGCGAGCAAGCGGGAGGCGTCACCGGCATCCGGGCAGGCGGTGGGGGAGCGAGGCTTCCAGGCTGCGGCACCGGGGGAGCGGCTGTGCCAGCGGCCCTGTGCCAGCGACCCTGTGCCAACGGCTCACCTGCGTCGTCCGCGCCCGTGCATCCGTGCGTCTGCCCACCCGACCCCCAGCCCTCCGGAGCCCCGCGCCCCCACGCTCTGCACCATCTTTTCCCTAAGCCTCCACCACCTTCCCGCGATCTCCCGGGGTACCCAGGTTTTCAGCTCTCGCCCACCCTGGCCCTCCTGTTTCGGCAGCCCAGGTCTATTTCCAAGGCCCTACCAGGCCTCATCCATCGCCTTCGGGCTTCCCCTCTCCGCTTCTGCGGGCGGCGCCCCACCTCGCCTGCTGAGCCCCGGGTCCCCCTCCTCGGGCCACGCGCCAACTCATCCAGATATTCACCAGGGCTACACCCCACTCTCCTCAACCCCCACCCCATCTCCTTTCGTCCACCTCCTCCCGTGGCCACCCAGGTCTTCTGGTCACTTGTCTGACCCGGTCTCTCAGCCTAGCCCCACCTCTTTGACTCAGGGTCACGGCCCCACCCACGCCCGCCCATCTCCCAGTCAAACTTCATTTCTCAGCCTTGGCCCACCCTGCCCACGCCCACCCAAGGCACGCCCCGTCTCCACAAAACCCCGCCCCACTATTTACAAAGCCCCGCCCTGTCCCCCCATGCCCTGCCCTCTCCCTCACTCAAACTTCACATCTCAGGTTTGCCCCATCACCAAGACCCCGTCCAGTCCCCAAGGCTCCACCGCGCTCTCCTAGCAAAGTTCCACCTTGGGCACGGCCCCACCCAGCTCCTTCTCTCGGTCAAGAGTCAAATTACTTAGGCCCCACCCACTCACAGCCCCGCCCCTTTCCTTTCAAGCCCCACCTCTCATAGGACCTGCTTGGTCCCGCCCACTCCTAGAGCCCCACCCCCTCCCCAGCAAGCTCCAGTTTCTCAGGTAAGGCCTAGTTTATCTCCGCCCCTCGCCACAGCCCCGCCCCGATCCCTGGCCCCGCCCCGCCACGCGTGCGCAGGCCGCTCACATGGTCTCGTCGTCGCCGAACTCCAGCTCGCCGCACGCGTCCTCGTAGTGCACGCCGCCGCCGCGCGCAGTGCCGTCCACCGTGCGGTAGGGGAGGCGCACGGTGCCGCGCGCGCCCGAGCTGCGCACGACGCGCACGTCCACGGTGCCCATGCACTCGCTCACGTGCAGCAGGCGGTCCTGGAAGGAGAAGATGCCCGCGTGGTCGTCGTCCAGGATGGTGACGGTGGCCAGCAGCGGCGCCACCAACCGCCCCTTGGGCCGCCCGCCGCCGTCGGGCTCGAACATGCCCTGCGCGTCGCCCACGCGCAGGTTGAGCAGCCGCACGAAGAAGTGCTCGTCCTCCTCAAAGATGTCGTCGTCGATGATGCCGATGCGCAGCTCCTTCTGCGTCTCGCCCGGCTTGAACACCAGCGTGCCCTCGCTGGGGAGGGCGAGAGGAGAGGACGTCAGGCCGGTGCCGGGCGCAAGGGTGGGGACGGGGCGGTCCTGGCGGCGGGCGCTCGGCAGGGGCCCGAGGCGCACACCGGCTCTGCGAGGCAGTCTGGTTCGGAAACACCTGGGTTTCCAGAGTGCATTTGTAACTCACGCGGATGCGGGTGCGGACGCATGTGTGTGTGCGCAATCTGCTACTCAGGCCACCTTGAGTAGCGGGGATCTTGGAACTGCCCATGTCGCTCTGATAAAACCTTTCTGTGCTCCCAGGTGCCCCCAGAGAAAGCCTGCACTCTTTATGTGAGTACCATTCATTCATTCAACAAACACTCTCCCAGCTCCTGGGCCCCGAGCTGCGCGGTGCTGGGGACACAGTGGTAACCAGCCTCTGTCCTCATGGGGCGCTTAGCCTCATGGGAAAGCTGTGTCACAGTGACTGACAGTGACTCACTTAGTGGTTGAATTATAGTTCGTTCCTTCACTCACTCAACAAACACAGCATCGGCTGTCCTGCAGGCACAGGTGTAAGCGTCCGGGACACAGCAGTGACACTAGGTTGGGGAGGCCTTTGAGAGAAGGGAGCCGCAGGCAGATCCCCGCAGAAGCTGTCCCGAGAGAAGCAGTGCCGAGCTCCCGAGGCAGGAGCTGGCCCACTGTGTTCATGGGACAGTGGGTGCAGCAGGTGCCTGCAGCAGAGGGAGTGAGGGGCAGGAGACAGCGACAGACCTCCCAGGGCCTCAGTGAGAGTCCTCAGTGCTTTACTCTGAGGAGGTGGGAGCCATGGGAGGCACTGGAGCAGACGAGGGAGGATGCCAGCTTAGGGTCTGCAGCACCTAGAGGGCGTCCAGTGGCACGAATGAGGCTGTAGCATCGGATTAGTCAGGGTGACATGCTGAGGGGACAGGGAATGAGCAGGCACCCCTGGCAGGGCTGCAGAATTGCCAGCCCTGGGAGATGTCACTGACTCTGCAGACCATCATTTCCCGTCTCTCCCAGTCTAGTCTTCACGTGAAGCCCGGCGCCTGTCGGGGCACCTGACCCCGCCCCAGCCTCCTGGCATTGTGTGACGGCTGAGCTAATACAGGGAGATCCGCAGCAAATGTGAGCCAGTGACACTCGCCTATTAATGTTGGAAGCTTAGAATCTGAAGCCTCAACTGGTGTGGTGGTGCATGCCTGCCCGGAACCCCAGTACTTTAGGAGGCTGAGGCAGGGAGATCACAAATTTGAGCCCAGCTGGGGCAATTTAGTGATTTGGGGAGGACCTGTCTCATAAAAGAAAAAAGGGCTAGGGATGTAGCTCAGCGGGAAGGACCTGGCTTCGACTTCTAATACTACTCCCACCCACCCCCACACAAACACACACACACACACACACACACACACACACACACACACACAGACCCAGGATGTTAGAAATTTAAACTATTTTGGTGTGTGTGATACTAGTGATACAGTTTGAACCTGGGCCCTTGCATTGTTACACTGCCAGCCCTTTTTATTTTTTAATTTTGAGGCAGGGTCTCACTTCTCATTAGGTCTCTAAATTATCCAGGCTGGGTTCAAACTGGCCATCCACTTGCCTGCCTCAGCCTCCTAGAGTGCTGAGACTGCAGATGGGTGTCACCGTGCCCAGCAAGGAAATTTAAACTTTTTTTTTTTTTTTCTCTTTTTGAGACAGGGTCTCACTATGCAGCTCACGTGGGCCTTGAGCTCACTTTGTAGCCTAGGCTGGCCTCGAACTTGCAACCGTCCTCCTGCCTCAGCCTTTTGAGTGCTGGGATTACAGGTGTGCGCCACCACACCCGGGGGAAATTTAAATTTAAGGGAAGCAGAATGCAGTGAATTAGTATCACCTCTGCCAAAGATTGAGCACCAAGTTTACCAAACAGTTAACTTGGTATCGCCAGTCACAGACCAGCAGACATCGCTTGCCTTCTGCTATGTGCCTGGGGGAGGGGCCCCTTCCATGGGTCCCTGCCAGGACTGCACGATTTCAGAGTGAGAAGACATCGGACAGACTCGCACCAGGGCAACCGGCCTCCATCTTCAAAAACTCAGGACACAAGGGTCACAGGAAGGTTGAGAGGTGGTCACAACAGAAGGTGACCAAGGATATGTAACAACCAAATGTAATGTGTGGTTCTGGGTAGCGTGGGAGGAGAGGGAAGAGCGACACCGTAGGAAGCCGCAGATGCGAGGACACACGGGATGACGGTCCCTATGTGTGTCACTGCTGTGTCACTGTAGGACTCGTCATTCTCAGGACACACACTCAAGTGTTTCTGGGGGAAGGGCCTGTGACCCACCTCATTGACGGTCACATTCTTTTTTTTTTTTTTGGTTTTGGTTTTTCTCCGGTACCGGGAACCGAACTCATGACCTTGCGCTTGCCAGGCAGGCACTTTTGCCGCTGAGCTAAATCCCCAGCCCCACATTCTTAATATTATTTATTTACTTTTTGAAGCAGGGTCTTGCTAGGTAGTCCAGGCTGGCCTCGAGCTCTCCATCTTCCTGCCTCAGCCTCCCAGAGTGCTGGGATTATAGGTATGCACCACTGCACCTGGCCAATACTATTTTATGTTAAGATGTGAAAAGCACAGCATGGTGGTGCATGCCTGTAATCCTAGCATTCTGGGAGGCTGAGGCAGGAGGATCATAAATTTGAGCAGTTTAGCAAGACCCTGATTTAGAACACAAAAAGGGCTGGGGATGTAGCTGAGTGCAAAGGCCCTGGGTTCAGTCCCCAGTGCCCTCAAACAAGCAAAAGACAGAGAGAACAGGGTGTGAACAGCCCATGGTTCTAATCAGGGTTGTGGGAGTTGGGCCACCTGCCCCTGCAGCTCTTCTGTGGCTATGAGGCTTTCAAAATAAAAAGCTGGGGTGGGGTAGGGATAGCGATGGCTCTAGGGGGCCGGCAGCAGGTCACAGATGGCTCTAGTCACGGGGTTCCTGTTCCAAAACCGGAGGCGAGCTGGGATCACTCGGGGTGGGGGCCTGGCTGGGCAAGGGTTACAATCCCAAAACGTACTACAATCTTAGAATCCCACAGCTGCAGTACTCAGCGTGTGAGTGTCACAGGGCTCCGACGCTCAGAACGTGGGAGCAGCTATGCTGTTTGGGGGCCTCAGAGATCGAGTTTAATTTGGAGAGACTGAGGCCCACAGGGCTATCCTAGCATCAATGGGAGAAGTGCTCCCCTCCTGCAAGGCACCTGTTTCCGTGAGTCAGACATGTCTGCAAAGAGACGTGCAGCAATTTGTTCACACCCAGGAAGTCACAGGGTCCCTTCCATGGGGATGGAGGCTGGTGCATTTGACTGCATATGGGGTGCTGTGTCCCTTCCATGGGATTTGGGCTAAAAGTGCACAACTTGAGTCTAGTTTTAAGGAAGCATTACACAGATTGGGACCTCAGATGTGGTTCCCTCATGCAGTGCACAACCTCAACAACTGCGCTTAGCAGCCTTAACTGTCCAGCTTCCTCTGCTCCTTGGTAAGTGATGCCAAGACTTGAATGCAGATGGGATGGCAGAGTCGCAAGTACCAAGACAGTGAATGCAGCTCCCTCCACGGGGAGAGGTGGGACAGGTGTGGGGCCGGGTTCGGGTGATGGCAGGGCACCTCCGAGGGCGGAAGGCTGCTGGACTGACCGAGCCAGAGGGCCGAAGCCTCAGACACCCCTGCAATGGAGAGAGGTGGCCCCGGGCTTTGAGGTCTTGGCTGAGGTGGCCAGTGTGTGACACGGGAAACTGAGTCCAGCCGGAGAAGGGCTGAAGGGACAGGGAGGGGCCCGGGGCTGCGGCTCGATGGTAGGACCAGGGCTCTGAGGGCCGCTGAGGGCCGCGGGACGTGGCCGGCTCCCCTCTGCACAGCTGGGGCCTTGCTTTAGTTGTCTTCACGGTTCTTGTCACTATCTGCACGTTTGGGGCCCCAGGGGCCGTCCTTCCCAGGGGAGAACAAGGACGTCACGTGCTTTGCCACTGTTCGTTGTCTCTGTCAGACTCATCTCTGGTGCAGAGACACCTGCTAAATGTTGCTCTAACAGGAAACGGGGCTTGAACAGGAATTAATAAAACACACTGTAAAGCTCTACATTGTCAGAGAGTCTGGTCTGGACAGAAGAACTACAATGAACTGGGCGTAGTGGCACATGCCAGTAATTCCAGCACTCGGGAGGCTGAGGCAGGAGGATCGTTGTGAGTTCAAGGCCAGCCTGGACTACAGAGTGAGTTCAAGGCCAGCCTGGACTACAGAGTGAGACCCTGTCTCAAAAAACCACACACTAAAAACAAAACCCCAGACAAAGGCCATGGGAGAGATGGCATGAAGCCCTCCCTGTACTCCCAACACTCTAGGACGCTGAGGCAGGAGGATCGCAAGTTTGAGCCCAGCCTAGGCAATTTAGAGACTTAGTGAGACTCTGTCTCAAAGTATAAAAGGGCTGAGGATGTAGTTCAGTGCTAAGGCCCTGGGTTCAACCTCCAGTACCAGGAAAACGAACAAACGAACAAAAGAACAAAAAAACAAAGGCAGGGGTCAGACTCGATGTAGCAGGTGATAAACACAGGAAAGCCAGGACAGGGAGACAGCACCGTTTCCACAAGGAACAATGAGCACTGCTACAGGCTCGGTGTGAGGTCGGGAGCCTTATCTGTCTCAAATTGGCTACACAGTAGGTGCTCAATAAGTATACTATGGTATGGGGAGGGGCAGCTGTCCTCCCAGGTAACACACAGTACAGGAAGTAGAACAGCGCGGGCCTGGAGGGGGCGGGGGCCATGCACAGAACCCGGATGCTGGGACTGGGGGAGGAACCGTGAGTGGAGTAGGGTTGGTGCTCACGGGGTGCCCCCAAAATGGTATTTACGCCGGGACTCGGGAGGAGACGGGGCGACAGATAGTGACAGAGCCGTGATCCTCAGAGGGCGGGCACACGCGCTGCGCTGCGGCGGTGGCGTGGGTAACACGGCCCAGGCCAGGGCCACCGCGAAGGCCCCGACTGCAATCAACAGGGAGGGCTCGTCTATTGCTCCCCGCAGGGAACGCTCCCCTCGCGCGGGGCGGCACCCAGAGGTGCAGCAGGCACCCAGCAGGCGCTCAACCACGGGTGGATGGGCCAGGTGTGGTGGCACATGTCTGCAGGAACCCAGCCTGGGCAAACTGGCGGCTTAGTGAGATCCTGTTTCAAAACATACCTGACATCCCGGTACCCTGGGATGCTGAGGCAGGAGGATCACAAGCTCGAGCCCAGTCCGGGCAAGTTACTGCTGTGGTGAGACCCTAACTCAAGATGAAAATCTAAAACGAAAAGAGCTGGGGATGCGGCTCAGGGCTACCTAGCATGCACTAGGCCGTGGGTCTCACTGCCGAGTTGCAGTGGTACACGCCTGTATCCCCAGCAGTCTGGGAGGCTGAGGCAGGAGAATCGCAACTTTGAGCCCAGCCTGGCCAAATCTGCTCAAAATAAATACTAAAAATGGCTCGGGGCATAGCTCAGGGCGAAGGCCTGGGTTGGATCCCCGGTCCTGGGGGTGGGATGTCGCGGATGGACGGCGGCGCGGGGCACCCACCTGTACTCGTAGTCGGAGCCCGCCTTGGCCGAGCCGTCCTCGGTGCGGTAGTCCACGTAGAAGGTGCTGTTGCCCTCGCCGCCCTGGCAGGCGACGGAGAGCAGCACGGAGCCGCAGTTCTCCAGGCAGTGGTACAGGCTGGGCTCGAAGAAGATGCGGCTGGCGCCGTCGTCCTCGTCCTCGCCGGCGCCCTCTTGCGGCGCCGCCCTGCGCGACGCGTCCGCCGCGTGCCTCCGCAGCACGTTGCCCGCGCCGGTCATCAGCCGCGTGGCCTGGATGCGGTAGAAGGCGCGGCTCTTCTGCTGGTGCAGCAGCGCGTAGTAGTTGGCGATGCCCACCAGCTGCTCCAGGTCCTTGTCCGGGTGCTTCTGCTTGAGGTCCTTGAGGATCTGGATGACCTCGCGGCGGCTGGCGTCCAGCTCGCGCGCCTCGGCGGGGCCCGGGCCCAGCGCGCCCAGCTCGCCCGGCGCCTCGGCGCCCACGAACGTGCCGTCCAGCTCGATGCTCTTGGGCGGGTCGCCCTCGGCGCCGATGATGATGCCGCTGCGCGGGTCGGTGCGGTAGCGCTTGTACACGTACTTGTAGAAGAGCAGCCGCTTGTCGGCCATCCAGGCGAACACCACGCACACCGGGAAGAAGACGAGCGTCAGCAGCGCCTCCCACACCTGCGGGCCGGAGGGCGCCGTCAGCCGGCCGCCAG
>NW_004955574.1:1310568-1318919 GCF_000276665.1 Chinchilla lanigera
CCCCCCGCCTGTGGCCGCCCTCGCCGCCTCGGCCCCGCACCCATCCGCGCCGTCCGTCCCCCTCCACCGCTCAGCCGCCCGCCTGTTCCTGGCTGCCCATCTCCGCCTCTCCACGTCACTGTGTGTGGCTGGCTCTCTCTCTGTCTCACTTGGTGCTTTTGATCATTCCTTCTCCTGTCTGTCTCTCTGCAGCTCCAGGTCCTTTTTTATCTTTTTGAAGACACCCAGCTCCCTCCCTAGAAGTCTTCAAAGTTGTTCGCTTTCTTAATCAACGTATGTCTCTCCAGAGAGGGCTGTGTGTGTGTGTGTGTGTGTGTGTGTGTGTGTGTGTGTGTGTTCTGGGAGGGTGGGAATGGGAGTTGAACCCAGGGCCTTCTGCCCTGAGCTACATTTCCAGCCCTTTTTTATTTTTTGATTTTGAGACTGGGTCTTGTTATGTCACTGAATTGCCCAGGTTGAGCTGGAACTTGCAATCTTTCTGCCTCAGCCTCCCAGAGTCCCGGATCACAACCATGTGGCACCACACCCAACTCCGCCCACCTTTTACATGCTGAGAACCACGCCTTCCAGGGGCCAAGAACCCAAACATCCTCAGCAAGTGACAAATGTCCTCACTCTGTGGGCCCAGCCCATCTCAGGGGGCAGATCCTGTGTCTCTTCCTGCCTACCTTCCTCCATCCTTCCTCAGGGGCCCTCTCTGCTCACCAACATTCTCTCCAACCCATAGATAGCCACTGGTGGTTGTGGTCTTGCCAGATTCTCCCTCCTTTGATTTATGTGGCCCTTAGGGACTGGACTGTGACTCTCACAATGCCGGGCATGGAGGTGCAGGCCTGTGATCCCAGCACTTGGGAGGCTGAGGCAGGAGGATCACCTCGATTTTGAGGCCAGCCTGTACTATACAGTGAGTTCAAGGCCAGCCTGAACTACATACTGAGATTCAAAAAAGAAAAGAAAAAAAAAGGGAAAGGAAAAAAGAGGAAAAAGAAAAAGAAGTGACTTGAAGAGGGTCATTATGATTACCACAAGCCGGGCATGGTGGCGCACGCCTGTAATCTCAGCATTCGGGAGGCTGAGGCAGGAGGATCACTGAGAGTTCGAGACCAGCCTGGGTTACAAAGTGAGCTCAAGGCCAGCCTGAGCTGCATAGTGAGACCCTGTCTCAAAAAGACAAAAATAAAATAAAATAAAATAAATCTGATTACCACAAGCCTGACTGTCTTTGGCTCCCTGAGGTCTCAGATCCATCTTCCTGTGCCCAGGAGATACCCACCAAGCCCCGCCTGCTCACCTTGTGCAAAGACTCAAATGTTATCTTTATCCTTAAAGATAAGGAAGAGAAGGGTGAAGGATATTTACGGTCCCAGGGACCCGGAAGTTCCTTGTCCACAGCCTGGCAGGGACAATATCTTTGAAGATCCAATCACCACATCCATGGTCACTGTTTACTGACAGCTCTGAGTCAAGTCAGGACTTGGAAGTCAGAGCCGCGCAAAGCCACTGGGCAAGTCTGTGCCGGGAAGAGGAATTTCCAGTGCCTGGTGTGAGACCAGCCCACTCCCCCGTAGGAAATCCACACACACCGTGTGCTGCTGGGAGCTCTCTGCTGCTCGAACAAAACCCTCCACCTCCTGACCTGAATTTCCTCCCTGCAGGTAAAGAAACAGTGGTCTCAGCCGGCTCAGGCTGTCCTTCTGCCCCCCGGAGGAGGGGACTGGGGCTCCCTGAGGTCCTCGTTGAGGCAGGATGCTGCTGGTTTGTCATTAGAGAGGGGAGGCAGTGTGCTCCTGGCCATTAACGGTTGGTGACACCCAGTGATTGTTAGGACAGCCCCGCACAAAACAGAATTCTCCCACGTCCTGCCTCCCTTCAGAATATTCCCCTGCATGAGCTGCGAGGGGTGGTGCACGCCCATGATCTCAGAACCGGGAGGCTGAGGCAGGTGGATGGCAAGTTCAAGCCCTGCCTGGGCAACTTAGTAATTTAGCAAGACTGGGGGTGGGGAGCGGCTGAGGATATGGCCCAGTGTAAAGGCCCTGGATTCAATATACAGTCCTGCAGGAGAAAAGAAAAAGAAAAGAAAAGAAAACAAAAGGAAGAAAAAAAAGGGCTTCTCAAGCCGGGCATGGTGGTGCATGCTTGTCATTGCAGCACTTGGCAGGCTGAGGCAGGAGGATCGCTGTAAGTTTGAGGCCAGCCTGAAATACATAGTGAGACCCTGTCTCAAAAAAACCGCACACACACAGGTCGCCAGGCGTGGTGGCACATGCCCGTAATCCCAGAACTTGGGAGACTGAGGCAGGAGGATCGTTGTGAGTTCGAGGCCAGCCTGGGGTACAAAGTGAGCTCAAGGCCAGCCTGAACTGCATAGTGAGACCCTGTCTCCAAAAGACAAAAAAAAAAAAAAAAAGACACCAGAAAACCATACGATGCCTCTTCTGCACTTTTCACCATGACAGCCAGGAAACTCAGCCTTCTAGTTCTGAGTCAGTTGTGTAACTTTCTCCCTGCCTGACTCACCCTCCACCCGCCTTTCCTTGCCACCATCCCGCCTTACACATCACACTCCAAGCATTTTTTATCTGTAGCCTTGGAGCCTTTGGGAAGAAACCCTATGGCAGCGAGTAGATTACACACAAGTGTGAATGAAGCCGGTGCTGCAGATCAATTATGCATGTGTGTGAACGAATTAGGCCGGGCCCATAAATAAATTATGCAAATGTAAGCGGCAGCCCAGGCGTTGCGAGGAATAAATGAACTGTCTGGCAGGAAGACTGTGTGGGGACCCAGGTGAAGCCCAGGCAGAGGCAAGGGATCCTGGGAACAAAGGTGTAAGCCATCGGCTGTGGTCTAAATGCTGTCTCGCTGTTGGAATAAATTATGCAAAGTGGACACAGCTTGTATCCACGCTGGATTGGACGGGAGTATAAGTTACACCGCAGAGGCATACATTATCTTGACATCAGACACCCATGCTAAATAATGAATGAATTATGCAAACCACCACCACATATCCGGCAACCACAGGGCTGAAGTATGCAGATGTGGCCACACATCTGTGGGAGCCCCAGGATGTATTATGTAAATTGCACCAAGTTAACCAACCAATTAGCAGTGTCAGAAAACACGGGGCCGGTTTATGCTAATGCCATATGAATTATGCAAACGGGGATGTCTTATTGCAAGAACAGAAATAAATTATGCAAAAGATATCAAATATAGGTAAATGTGTGATCATTCCTTGTGTGTACTACACAGACCCCGGGGGTGCTGTTAGCACACAGGAGGCCCTGGTGAGAGTTAAAAAGCACCCTTCAGGCTGGGGATACAGCTCAGTGGTACAAGTGCCTGCCTGACAAGCACAAGGTCCTGAGTTCAATTCCCAGTAGGGGGGTGGTGGGGTGGAAGGAGAAGGGAGGGGATGCCGGGCGTGGTGGCGCACACCCGTAATCCCAGCACTCAAGAGGCTGAAGCAGGAAGATTGGAAGTTTCAGCCCAGCCTGGGCAACTTAGCAACTTAGTGAGATCCTGCCTCAAAATAAAAATTAAAAAAGGTCTGGGGGTGTAGCTCAACTCAACGAGGAGGCCCTGGCTTCAATCCCTGGATGGACACACACACACACACACACACACACACACACACACACACACACATTGCATCTCTTCCCAGAACCTGCCTCATTTGAAGAGTTTAGGAGATTTCAGCCGGGCGTGGTGGCACACACCTGTAATCCCAGCACTCGGGAGGCTGAGGCAGGAGGGTCATTGTGAGTTTGAGACCAGCCTGGGCTACAAAGTGAGCTCAAGGCCAGCCTGAACCACATAGCGAGACCCTGTCTCCAAAAGACAAAATAAAGAAAGAAAGAAAAAAAGAAAGCAGCACCCTTCTGCACGGTTACAGCATGATACCCTCTCCCCTGTCCCCAGGGTGTTTCACACACCTCCCATAGACAGGGCTTGCAAGCACCAATGATCTCCAGCCCTGCTTTGCTCTCTGTGGTCCAATTCCCTTGTGCAGTGTGTGACCTGCACAACCACCCCTGGCCCCCCTCTTGGATGTGAGCGTCGCACCTCTCATCTACAGAGACCAACAGCCCTCTGCATTTGGCAGAGGCACCAAAAAGGTGTCTGCTGGCTCACCTGGACCACACCCGGGGAGAACACGGCCAGAATGAGATAGAGCCAGACGTAGGCGAAGATACTCCAGGAGGCAGTGACGAAGAAGACTCTCAGGTGCTTGATCTTGCGGCTCTCACCGGCAGGGATGACGTAGATGCACACAGCGATGACCACGAACATGTTGAAGGCGGCACTGCCCACGATGGTGCCAGGGCCCAGCTCGCCCGCCTGGAAGTTGTGGCCGCAGACCTCGATGACGGACAGCAGGATCTCAGGCGCCGAGGAGCCCAGGGCCATGAGCGTGAGGTTGGACACGGTCTCGTTCCAGATGCGCACGGTGCCCACGCTGGTCTCGCCGTTGGCCTTGGTGATGGTGATCTCCTTCTCCTTGGACGTGATGACCTCGATGGACGCCATGAAGCGGTCAGCGATGATGGACACGCCCAGGAACATGTAGACCATGGCCACGAAGTACACCACGGCGCGCGCGGCCTTGTCACCCAGCGACGGGTCGTCCGGCTCCCACACCGGCAGCAGCACTCCGGGCTGGCAGCGGTAGGAGCCCTGGCAGCCCCCTGCGCCGGCGTCGCTGTCATTGGCCGGGGGAGGCGGCAGGGATGGGGTCGGGGTGACCGCCCCCGAGCACGGGGGAGCCCCCAGGAGGAGTGCGACCCCCACCAAGGCCAAGGCAGCCATGGGGGGTGGTGAGGTCCTAGGGAGGAAGAGGAGGGGGAGGGCCGGGTGAGCGGAGCCCACTCCGCTCCTTCACACAAAGGCACCGCCTACTGGGCCATGGGGGGCGGAGCTAAGGGCCGACGCAGGAAGCTTACGGAGATGGAATCACAGGGAAAGGGACGAAGGACCGCAAAGGACAGATGGCTCCTTGTGCGATGCTGGTGGGGACAGAAATTGGCCAAAGTGCTTGGGGAAGCCCTGGCAGGATCACATATCCTGCTACTCAGCAATTCTGTTTCTAGGAATAGACCCAGGAGAAATAGGCCTGCTTCCTCCAGCAGGTATGGAAGACACCCACGTGAACAATCTCGGCAGCTTCCTTTATAACAGCACCGACCTTGACAGGGCCCTGATGGAGGTCAGCCTCAAAATCAGGAAGCACCCCGGGGTGCAGGTAGCTTGCAGTGGAATATTACGCAGCACTGAAGAGGGAGGGAGTTGGGGGGGTGTGACCACATAGGGGAGCCCACAGACACAACAGCAGGAGGGAGAATGAAGCCAGGCACACAAAAAAAGGGTGGGTGGCAGGGGGAGCAGAGCCCCCGCTGTGCTAGGTGATCCTGATGGTTTCAGCTCGGCCCTCAGCAGGCTCCTGCTTGGGATCTGACTGGCAGTAGGTGCTGGGGAGCCTGCCTGCCTGTCTGTCTGTCGGGGTTGGGGATAGGCAGGGGCCACAGGAGGTGGCCTCCCTGTGGTGGTAGCAGCTGCTGGTCCCTCCCCAGTCACTGCAAGGTGGCAGCAGGGACGCAGGGCTTCTGTCTGTCTGGGGGACGGGGCCCCCACTGCTTCGGTACTCCCCGCACACTTCTGCTCCTGGGTCTGCGCCACCCATTTGCGCATCCCCGTCCCCTTACAAACACAATCTGCCCGGAGCTCTCACTGGCTGTCTCTGAGCTCGAGCCCCCTCCCTGGTCCCTGACGTCTCATGCTCTGTGGCCCCACCTTTGAGGCGGACAGTCCTTCCTTCCCACCCCTCCGCCTCAGGCCCTCTCTCCCTGACCACCCCATCCGAAGTGATTCCCTTTAGGAGAGAGGACTGAGGCTCAGAGAGGTTAAATAACTCTCCCAAAGTCACCCAGCGCCAATCCTATGGCTCCTGGGTTCTGTCTGCAGGAGGGGCTCCAAGTTGGAGCTCCTGGGGCCCCCTCTGTTGCCATGGTAACCCTATAAAAAGGGACAGGGGTTGGGAGGCAGGTGTCACCCAAGCCTCCCTCCTCCCGGACCCTTGGGCCGCCAGCGTCAGGTCTCCCAGTAACTTCATTTCTGCCTGCAGAGTTGCTCTGGGCATCTAACCCTGAGCCTGGCCCAGCGCACGACTCGCCCACGGCTGGGAGCCGGCTCCTCTGGGGGAGGGAGGCAGAATGTTGGCAGAACTTCTCCAAGAGGGAGTGTGTGTGTGTGTGTGTGTGAGTGTGTGGGGGGTGTCAGGGGTGGGGAGAGGGGTGATTCTTAAAGGGCCACAGCACCATTAATCCCCTCGGAAAGGCCCCTAATGATACATCTAATTAGCAGCCCCCTAATTAGCAAGACTTAGGCGTAATTACAAACCCACCAGGAACCAAAGCAAAGCCTCACAAGTGCTGCCTTCTCCGCCCTCCTCTTTGGCTCTCAGAAGCAGGGGCGTGAATTCATTCTGGGAAGTTCCCCCCACAGCCGAACCACCTGTCCCTCCCCGCAGCAGTCCTGAGGGGAGACGGGCGGCGATGCCCCTGCCCAGCATTCTCCGGCCTGGCCGCCTCCCCAGGGGCTGGGGAAAGTAGCCCCGCTCCAGGCCTTTCCCTGCAGCCCGGGTCTCCTCTCACGGGGCCCCGGGAAAGGAGGGGTCGGAAGAGAAGGCCCTGGATAAATATTTGTAAACCCCGTGCGCACCGCCAGGGACGGCCAGAGCGCTCTGTCCAGGGCCCCCGCCTCTGTCTACCAGCAGCCCTGGAACCTAATCCAGGCCTAGAAAGCAGGGGCGAGAGGATCAGGTTGAGCGGGAGGCAGGGCGGCTGGGCAGATGGTGGCCCCACCCAGGGCCTGGTGGGCCGGCTGGTCCCGGGGTGGGCGCCCCAGTTCTTCTTCTGGGGGCCTTGGTGGCTGCAGGCTTGGGGTGTGGCTGGCCTGGGGCTCTCCTCAAGCTGCTGCCCAGAGTGGGGTGGGAAGGCAGGTGTGTGCGTCCCACAGGTGAAGGCAGGGGACGCAGAGTGGAATCCTGCGCTTGTGGGAGGGGGCAGCTCTCACACCAGCCTGCACTGCCAGCCTGGGGACCACAGCCAGGAGCATCTGTGTTCGGGGCTGCCATCCCCTGCTGGGTAAACTGAGGCCCAGAGTGGGAGGTACTTGGCCAAGTCACACAGCTTCGGGTCAGGGGCTGGGCAGAGATGGAGAGCCAAGGCGCTGGGCTCCTAACCTGGTGGCCTTTGAAGCCATCTGGAGTGCCGGGCGGTACTCTGTCACACAGGGCAGGGACCTCGCTCAAGGCCAGGGAGGCGGTGGACACACAGGCACGCACACACACAGCCCCATGCAGCTCCAGCTCGGGCCCAGGCTCACACCTGCCCAGCCACCCACCGCCACCTTCTCCAGGGAGGCACGCGCTGCCTTCTGGACGCAAGAGGGTTCTCAGGGCCCGGGGAATGTGGGACCCTCTGTGACCTGTCCCCAGGAGGCAGGCCTGGCGGGATGGAAGGGAGGCTGTAGGCAGGGCTGGCAGGGCCTGACCCAGGACCTAGCACTATGCCCAGAGCAGGAACGTTGCTCAGTAGTTGTCAAAAGATAAATCAGGAAACGGACAAGCAGCATGAGATATGCAAGTCAGACTGTGGGGAGGACTGGTCCGGTTTGAAGGGAGAGGTTAGACTGGAGAAAGGATAAGCCCAAGCTCTATGGCAAAGGCTACAGGTTAGACGGCCGGCAGGACGGGCCTCCAGGGCCAGCAACAAGACAGGGGAGGGGCTCCGTCCTGGACAGAGGGGGCGGTGATGCGGGGCCAGTGCAGGGGGCTTGGGGCATAGGGAAACCCCCTCTGTGGAGACCCTCTGGCCAGGTCAGCCTGAATCAGGGGCGGGGACAAAGGTGTGTAGGAGGAGAGTTAAGTGGCTGGGGGAGAGGGAGAGGCCAGGGGAGCCGGGTGGGAGCTGCCCAGGGACCAGGAGGTGGGGGAGAGGGGGAGGGAGAGACACAGAGGACAGACAGACGGACATGGAGAGGGACAGACGGGCAGAGCCCCAGGATGGGCTAGACAGGGGCGCAGAGACAGAGATCACAGATGGCGCAAGGGGCAGGCAGGGAGACGGGGGCTTGGAGTCAGAGCCAGGAAAGCCCCGGAGGGACCCGAGCAGACAGGGGGACCCCGAGAGGCGGCCGGGCAGCCAGCCCGAGCCCCCAGAGAGGTGCAGGGGCGGAGATGAGCCCCAGAGGCGGGCGGCGGGGCGCTGGGGTCGCCCGGGTCCCGGGTGGGGGTGTCCCGTTCCACACCCTGCCGGCGGCCGCGGGGGGCGCCCCCTCCCCACAGA
>NW_004955574.1:1319343-1361687 GCF_000276665.1 Chinchilla lanigera
TCCGACCCGGCCTCGGGTTCAGCACCAGGGCCGGGGACAGCGGCGGAGGCGCCCGCGCTTGTGCGTGTGCCTGGGTGTGTGTGCCAGAGACATCCCCGGCCCCCCTCCGCACACACCCAGGCCGAGTCTCCGACCCATACAAGGGCCACAAATAGTTCCAGGCTCTCAGGGCTGGGGGAGGGCAAGAATGCTGGGCCGGAGTCAGATCCAAGTTCACACACTGCCGGCTCGATGAGCCCGGCGGACACCGGGAGAACAGCTGCCAGCTGCACGGCCCTCTCCTAGGGCCAGGCACCGGAGCGGGGGTGGGGGGGCAGGTTTAATAAACCCCTAACACGTGTTGACACAACCAACCCTCCCGCCAACCTCAGTTACTGTTTTACAGGTGGGGAGACTGCCGCACCCGTGGTTTGTGGCTCCAGCCCCTACACTCTGAACCACCACATGGCCGCAGGGGGAGACGGCCAGAAGTCATAAAGCAAACTGCAAAGGCCCTGGCAAGCGGCAGGGGCTCCGGAATACACAAGCGCAGAGCCCGGAAGGGGACACACGGATGCACGGTGGGGGGGGCACACATCATGGACTACCCATCACTCTAAACCCAGACCCCCATGGGGTCCCCACGCCCACCCAGGACAGGTGAGGGAGCTTGGAGCTGCCCTGGAGCACCCGTCTCTGCAGGCAGGTGGTGTGGTGGGGCACACCCTGCTCATGCCAGCAGCCCGTGCCGGCTGCCATTCCTGGCTGGGTACCCAGGGGCCGGCTGCCAGGAGGGAGAGGACCCAGCTCCCTGCGACTTCCCACGCCTGGGCCTGGCCAAGAACTGGTCGGCTCCCAGCTCCCTAAAACCCTTGGCCAAGAGGCGGAGGCTGCATCTTCACCGCCAGCGCAGGTGGTCAGACTTCCACGGTGGGAGGCAGACACACGGCCAGGTGACCCTGGCCCCCCCACCCCCAGGAAACAGGTGTCCCTGCCCTGGCCCGGATCCTCCTCAGGATCCGCTCCCCAACCCTGCTGACCCGGATTCTATTCCTGGCCTGTGGCGGGGGAGGACGAGACTTCTCTGTCACTGGCAGCTTCTGCTGGTCCCTGAGGTACAGCCCTCTGATTCCCTCTGGTTCCCGAGCAGGGACTCCCAGAGTGGGCAGTGCCTGTAGCCTCAGGCGGGGGAAACCAGCCGGGTCCAGTCCTCCGCTCTCCAAAGCTCCGGGCTTTTCAGATGAGGTCTCACCTCACCCCTTCCAGCACAGCACATCCTGGGTCCTACCAGTTCCCACTGGGACCTAAACTCAGTCATTTTCTTCTGCAGTGGGGTCTAACCTTGGCCTACCGCTCGGGTCTAACCACAGTCACCCACCTTCCTTCGTTTTTTGTTTTTTGAGAGTCACGCTATGCAGCTCAGGCTGGCCTCTAACTCATGGCAGTGCTCCTGCCTCAGCCTCCCGAGTGCTGGGATGACAGGCGTGCGCCAGCACATCCGGATAACCACAGTAACTTTTGCTGCGGGTCCAACCTCAGTGTTAGCCACAACCCGACCACGGCCTTTCCCAGCGGTCCTTGCTGTTCACAGCCTTCCTCTGAGCTCCGATTTTCAGCCCTGCCCACTGGGGTCCATCCTCAGCGCACCCTGCTGGGATCTCAATTTAGAATCTGTCTCAAACTTCCCCCCTTGGGAAGTCTCAGTGGTCCCGAAGGGGTCGACTTCTCCACCCAAGCTCTCTCCACTGGGTTCAACTCACTCGCTGGTCTCAGCTGAGACCTTGTGCTGACACCACACATCCTCCACAGCAGTTTAACTTCCGCCATCCTGTTAAGGCCTCACCCCGTTACTTTCCTCTGGGGTCTACTGTGGGACCTCACCTCTGCCCTGTCCCTGGGTCTGAGCGCTAACCCTGGACTCCCTCAAGCCCTCCTCCTCCCTCCATTCTTCTGGGCCAATCTAACATCCAACACAGAAGCGGGCACACAGCAGGTGCTCAACAAATGCTGGCAAACAGAAGAAAGCAAACAGCTGGGATGGTCCGTTCTGTGGACACAAATAATTGTCATCCGACCAACACTCCCTGGGATGGAGGGGGCTGGGTGGGATCACCTCATTTGGAAATAGGGGCACGGAGGCAGAGAAAGAGGAGTGAGTTAGCAGGGCCGCAGTGGGGGGCCCTGGGAGAGCCCCCCTCTCAGGGACATCGATCCCCACCAATGAACCACCCAGGCCCACGCAGACTGGTGGGCAAGTGCTCAGGAGGCTGTGGTCTCGGCAGGCCCCGGACCCAGCCGGTCCCCGGGTCCCTGTGACTGCCGTCGCTTGTGTTCCACTTGACGCTGAAGCCGGGTGAGGACCAGCTCAGAGGCCTGGCTCAGGCTGTGCTGTGGGGAACAAAGGAGGAGGAGCCAGGTGAGACAGAGGGAGGGGCACGGTCAGACCAAAGCAGGGGGTTCCGGAGCAGGGCAGCCCAAGCCAGGAGCTCAGCCGAGGCTGGAGGGCAGACAGCAGAGCAGTGTTGGGTGGGAAGGGGCCCTGAGACAGGGTGAAGGCTGGGCCGGGGCCAAGGCCCGGAGAGATGTCAGCGGAAGGGTGGAGATGGGCCGAACCGAGAAGTTAGACTGAGGTTCCCACTGGGGAGGGTGACAGCACAGACCCCGGTGGGGCGGGGACTAAGGTGGGACCCTAGCAGCAAAGCACAGGCCAACAGGGCAGGGAAGGGACAGATCAAAGCCTGATGGACAGAGTCAGACTCTAGCTAGAAGGTCTGAGGTTAGACCTCACTGGACAGGGAGAAAGGAGATGACAGTGAAATGGCTCAAGACAGTGTGACAAGGGACGAGACAGTTAGATCCTGGTGGGCGGGGCCCCTTCTCCTGGTCTTTCCCCCTGTGGTTTAACCTGTATGCCATCTATTAGGGTCTAACCTCAGCCCTCTTTACTGGCTCTAACCTCAAGCACTTCCACCAGGGTCTAGCCTCAAACCTTTCTCTTCTCCTGAGGTCCCATGGAGACCTCTGTCCTGATGATCACAGTGTAGAGAAAGGCCCAGGCAAAGACTAGGGGATAGCAGGAAAGGTGAAAGAAACCCCAGCAAAATCCCAGGTTAGACCACACCAGAAAAAGGATCCTGGAGTCAGGTCAGAGAGGAGGAGGATGCAAGCACCGAGTAGGGGTGGGGCCCGGGCCACGGTGGAAAGGGTCGGAGGTCAGACGGCAGCAGGTGCCGGAGAAACTGCACAGGAGCGTCTGAGGCTGGACTTGGAGCATCTGAACGCAACCACAGCCCTCAGCCTGGTCGGGGAGGCTCAGAAGTCAAAGCAGAGCAAAAGGTTTGACCTTAATGTTAGAGGGCAGATCAAAGCAGAAGGGGTCCGGGTTAGACTCAGCAGAAAGCTGCAAGCCGGCTCCGGAAGAATGGCTGGCGGTCAGGCTCCAAGAGAAAGGTAAGACGCACAATGTAAGCCCAGCACAGTGTGAGCGTCTCAGCCTCAGCTGCTTGGGAGGCTGAGGCAAGAAGAACCCAAGTCCGAGACTAGAATGACAAGGGGAATTTGGGGAGGCTGAGGGGGCGCCAGGGGTGGGAGTAACGGAAGTGGCATCGAAATCTCCTTTACCAGGCTGGTGCCCCACCCGCCCTGGCTGCTGGGAGTGGCCTCTGCCTGGACCCCGCTGCCTATCTCCGGGCCTGGCTCCCTCGCTTCCCCCCCAACCTCACGGGAGCAGTGCACAGGGCTGTTTGGGATCCCAGTTACCTGCAGGATGTGCACCCCCTTCAGGGAGACCACAGCCAGCTCCTGCAGCCCGTCCCCGGTCAGGTCCACGTGCGCCATGGCCAGGAGGGGGCTCGAGAAGCTCCGCTGCCACAGCAGGCGGAAGCCATGCTCCGCCTCTGCGCGTCCCGACTCCGGGCCGCAGTACTTATAGCAGAGCAGCTCCTGCAGAGGGGAGGCTCACGGTCACACGGGCTGGGGGGGCGGTGCAGGGACATGGGTGTGCGTGGTGGGTGCATCCCTCACAGCGCACCTGGCCATAGGTGGCCACTAGGACTTCTGGCCGTCCGTCCAGGTCCACATCGGTGACCAGGCCGCACAGAATGCTGTCAAATTGGTCACTGCCGGGCAGGAGAAGTTGGTCCTCAAGGCCTCGGTTCAGCAGGTGCCTAAGGGATCCCAGCACCGTGGGGAGACTGAGGTCAGACCGTAGGGTGACGTGAGCCGGGTACCCATCTTGCCACCCTTCTCAGGTCTAAATGCACTGATCCTCCTGCAGCCTCGGCTTCCTTCTCTCCACTGTGGATAGCCTCGTGGTCCCACACCCTTCCCCTTGGGGTGTCCAGGGCCCTGGTCCCCAGTCTGGATGCCTGCACCACCCCCTGGAGGCCAGGCCACCTCTCTCTCAAGTGGAAAGTACACTGTTCTTTTTGGGGATCCCCTGCCCCAGCCTGAACAGACACCCCGTGAGGGCTGCGGAGAGCTCAGAGTCGGATGTCTCTGATGGCATTTTCTGAGGGCACCGTGTGGGTAGGCTGAGATCCACCGTGCTGGAAGAGTTCATATCACGGGAACTGGCCAACGCTCAAAGCCTGGGTCTTCCCACACAGGGGAAGCTGCCCTCTCCAGGGGCATGGCTATCTCTCCTCCCACCCTTCCTGCCAAAATCTAGGCCTAACTATTATAGGCCCTCTCCCAGGGTCACAGACATCTTTTCCTGCCCACCTTGAACCAACCTCACCCAAAGGGATTTCCCGCCCAGAACGACAAGGTTAACCTCGGTGCACAGCCATCAGCTTAGACCTAGTCCCTCACCGGTACACCACAGCTGGCTCCACCATGCTGGCCACGAGCACGCTGTACTCCTCCTGCTGGGGCCTGTCCCCGGCCTCTGCAGATGAAATATGACTGGGGAGGGCATGGGCTGGAGGGGACAGGTTCCAGGCCCCTCCTCACCCCGCTAGTGGGAGGAACGCAGGTCGTACCTCAGGGTAAAGGTCTGAGGATGTGCCACACCAGGGAGGATTAGAGGTTAGACCACAGGAGAAGGGACTGCGGTCCAACATGGGAAGGAGAAGCAGCTGTCAGACAGCAGGTTAGAAAGTCTGAGGTTAGACTGCAGTCAGAGAGCCAAGGGGGAGACCAGAGCTGAAAAGCCAAAGGTTAGACCGCAGTACGCGGCTGGGGAATAAAGCACAGGGAGAAGTAACAGGAAAGAGCAGCCGAAGGGGCGGAAGACAGAGTGTCAGGGAGCAGAGATCAAATCAAGGCGATGTCAGTCAAAGACTGGGGGGAACAGGAAGCAGCACCCCCTGGGGAGGTGGGTGCTGGATGCTGGTCAGCCCACGGGAGCGAGGAGGCCAGAGCAGGGGTCAGACAGAGTCACTGTGTGAGAAGTGAAGGTCAGACCAGCAAGGGAAAGGCCGAAGCTCAACTCCAGGGCCCGGGACTCACGCTCGGGCGCCGCAAGGCTGAACACGATCACGCGGGAGATGGGTCCGTCCTGCAGGACTGTCCAGGTCTGCAAAACCTCTGCGTGGAGAACCAGGACTCAGGGCCCCGGCCCCAGCTCTCAGTCCCTGCTTGTGACCCCCAGCTCCAGGCCTGGCCCTCACCTCGGCTCTGCTGGTCCACGTGCGCAACGCGGACGTAACCATTCTGACAGCCAAGGGCTGAGAGACGGCGCGGCGTGCCGGGGAGGTTGCGGACGTCCAGCCAGAGGACACTGGCGGGCGGGCGGGTGGACAGACAGATGGACGGAACATGGACCATTACTGGGTCTCGGGCCCACGCCACTGCTTTCTCAGGAGCACCGCGCCCTCCCTGGAGCCCAGGGACCCTGCGGCCTGATTTCTTGGATTGCAGCCGTGGTCCTCTGGCCTCTCCTACCTGCTGCTCAGGTTCGTGAGCTCTGGGAAGAGGTTTTCCACGGGCTGCTCCTCAAACTGATGCAGCCCCTCATTCTGGGGGAACAAAACCCACCCTGAGCCCCTAGAGTCAGTCAGCCGTCAGCCTCATGCCCGCACCCGAGCGCCAGCCGTGGCGGCCCCCAGGAGGGCTGTGCCCCAGCTCACCTCCTTGTACAGGTGAATGGCCAGGTCATTCCCGCTCAGGAGAAACACGGTCTCCAGCTGATCCCCAGCCTGGACCCTGAAAGCAGAGACATCTGGGATGCGGAAGAACCGGAGTGTGGCTGAGTCCATGTATTTTAGAAATTCCTCTTGCAAAAATGCTTGCCCACAAGAACCCCAGCGTCCAGGATTCCGACAGCAGATCCAGCTCCAGGACCTCACACCCGAGCTCCTCAGTACTCTGGCTCCTTGAAACGCACCCGATGGGAGCACTCACGGGACACAGCAGCGTGGACTCACAGGGCTGCCTCCCTCGCGCTACGGACACGGCACGCCCCAGCCCCTGCTGGAACCTCAGCATGTGAGGGGCTCTTTGATCCAGAAACCGGCCTTCTTCAAGTTCTGTCTGGTCTCCTTTGGAAGACTGGAACTTCTGGAAACTGCCATGATGGACACGGGAGACTCGGGATTGTGGAACATCCCAAGCCTAGCACCTGGGACACCAGCGCACCACAATCTCCAGTTTCAGAACTCATCTGCTAGACCACAGGTTGGTGACCTAGGACCCACAAACCAAATCCAACCTGCTGCCTGCCTGCCTGCCTTCCTTCCTTCCTTCCTTCTCTCCTTCACTCCCTCCCTTCCTTTCTTTTGGCAATGGGGACTGAAGCCAGGGTGTGTGCACTGAGCCACATCCCCAGCCCTTTTTGAAAAATTAAAAAAATATAGCCAGGCATGGTGGCGCACACCTGTAATGCCAGCACTCAGGAGGCTGAGGCAGGAGGATCGTCGCAAGTTCAAAACCAGCCTGGGCTACAAAGTAAGGAAACGGTCAGCCTGAACTGCATAGTGAGGCTCTGTCTCAGAAAGACCAAAAAAAAAAAAAAAAAAAAATTGAGACAGGGTCTTACTAATTGCTAAATTGCCCAGGCTGGATTCAACTTGTGATCTTCCTGGCTCACACTCCCAGACTGCTGGGATTTTTTTTTTTTTTTTTTTTTTTTTTGAGACAGGGTCTTACTATGCAGTTCAGGCTGGCCTTGAGCTCACTTTGTAGCCCAGGCTGACCTCGAACTTGCAGTGATCCTCCTGCCTCAGCCTCCTGAGTGCTGGGATTACAGGCGTGTGCCACCACACCGGGCAACTGCTGGGATTATAGGTGTGTACCACCATGCCTGGGTTTGCTGTCCATTTTTACAAATAAAATTTTTCTTTTACGTGCTGGGGATTGAAGCTAGGGCCTTGCACATGGTAAGCAAGCACTCTACCACTGAGCTACACCCAAGCCCCTTGTAAATAAAGTTTTACAGGAACGCATGCATTTATACAGCATCAACGGCTGCCCTCTTGCTGCAATGGCAGAGTTAAGTAGGTGTGGTAGAGGCTATCTGGATCTCAAAACCTACTATTTAATAATGTTTACTACCTGGCCCTTTATTGAAAGATTTTGCATCTTTCTCCCCCACAAAAAACATTTGCCAACTTTGCCTTGTTAGACCATCAGTGTTGTATAAGCCCTGGAGTGGAACCACATAGCTGGAATTCTAGAACTTCAGGGTTCTAGACAGTCTTTACTCTATCTCTTTGCAGTACCAGGGCGGCAGGACCTTATACAGAATCACAGAAGACTCTGGTTTCTATAGAATTGTAGAACTTTCAAATCTTGGAGTCTTAGATCTTATATCTTTACAAAACTCAACAGCTGGGCCTGGTGATGCACACTTATAATCCCAGCACTTGGGAGGCTGAGGCAGGAGGATCACTGCTAGTTTGAGGCCAACCTAGATTACATAGCAAGACCCCATCTCAAAAAAACAGAAACAAAAAAGAAGGAAAACTCTGTCAGCATCTCTGGATCTGAGAATGTCAGAATCTAGAACCTTAGAATCTGCGAATTCCAGGTGTCTAGCACACAGGGGTTCAGTGACCTCTCTCAGATTATGCTTTGGAGAGGACAAGATGGGGGTCCCCTGGCTATCTGGCCCACACTCACTTTAGAAGCACAAGGCTCTAACAGGGAACAATAGAACCTGGCTGTCTATGGGCAGATGTGGTCTTCCGTTTGCTACAGCACTGCCCCCCCATGCTCCCTACTCTACTGCACTGGGAGTTTCCCTTTCTCCTGTTACCTTGCTGACCTCTATAGCCATTCTAGCTTCCAATTCCTGGCCCAGTACGGTTGCTTTATTTTCTAGATGGGGAAAGAGACGGCTGGTGTAAGAAGGGGTCTGAGAAGCAGGGGGCCAGGGGCACTCACTCGGCATGGCACAGCTGGAAAGGCGTGAACTGGAGCTCCAGGTTCAGGCAGCTCTCTGCAGAGGGACACAGGCAAGTGGGCAGCTGGCGCCTGCCAGGCCCCGCCCCCACCCTCCAGCCCCAGGCCACACTCACGGGCAATGGAGTCCAGGTTGTACTCAGAGCCAGGCTCGTAGTCACAGTAAATGTTAAGGAAGGGGCTGCCCTTGTCCCCTGAATCCTGAGGGAGGAAAGTGGCCTCAGGGGAGCAAGAGCCGTCTGGGGCAGGCTAGTGGGACCCCCATGTGTAGGGAGGAGGGCCCAGGTAAGTAGAGGGTGCCCTCAGTACCTTGATGAACGTGATCCCTACTACCAGGCCTCGCTTTGGGGGTGACTTGTTGAAGGTGTCGATGGAGACAATTTCTGCATCCACTGAAAAGGGACAATTCATAATTCAGGTTTTGGGGCCTCTGGCATCTCATATGGTGACTTGATCACTGATCACCATCACCATGACCTGTGACCAGTGGCTACTGGGATTCCCCTCTGCCCCTTTTCTGTGGTACTAGAGACTGAACTCAGGGCCTTTGCACTGAGCTACATTCCCAAATTTTTTTTTTTTTTTTTAGTCTTTTTGAGACAGGGTCTCACTACGCAGTTCAGGCTGGCCTTGAGCTTACTTATGTAGCCTAGGCTGGTCTTGAACTCGCAATGATGCTCCTGCCTCAGCCTCCCAAGTGCTGGGATTACAGGCGTGGGCCACATATATCTTTTTTTTTTTTTTTTTTTTTTTGTACTGGGGATCGAACTCAGGAGCTCACGCTTGCCAGCCAGGCGCTGTGCTACTGAGCATATCCCCAGCTCCCTTTACGTCTTATTTTGAGATGGCTTGTTAAGCTTCTAGGTGCCCAGGATGGCCTCAAACCTGTGATCCTCCTGCCTTAGCATCCCAAGCAGCCGGGATTACAGGTGTGCACCACCACGCCCTACACTGACCTCTGTACTTCAGGAATCCTGAACCCTAAACACTTTCTGGCCTCTATTATTCCTGTCCCGACCCCGATGACTATTAGCTTTGCCTCTGTTTAATCACTCAATCCCAGTCTCCCATCATGGTGATTAGGTTCCAACACGGCCTCATAGGCCTCAACACCTCATTCCATGATCCAACCCCGCCCCCCGGCTCCAGGGCGCCACGCACCGGGGATGTAGTTGAACTGCAGCTCCTTGGCTACGAGCCTGATTTTCTGCCGGAGGTCTTGGTAGCGGAAGCCGAGCACTTTGCCTTTAAGAGTGGCGGCCAGCAGCTCCCCGCGCCCATCGGCGCCGCCTGCTAGCCCGTACACATTGCTCTGCGACGAGAAGCGTGTGAAACTATCCTCCCGCAGAGGACAAGGCCCTGCGGCCACGGCCGCCTCTCCCATCACGCCCCTCCGCAGGTCACGCCGTGGCCCCAACTTCACAAATGATCTGAACCATGGAAGGCCCGCCCGACGCGGACTGATGACGCAAAGAAGCCGCAGTCACTGCCCTCTAACAACATGGCGCCCAGCCCGCCCATTGCATTTTGTCCCATTGCGCCTGCGTGCTCCTCCCCAGTCCAGAGCCAAGCAAAGGGGCTGCCAGGGCTACCAGAGGTGGCAGGTCATGGCTACCACGTAGGCTGTGCGGAAGGCAGGTTAGGAAGAGTCACAAAAATAATGCCCTTATAGTCCTAGAAATTACTTTTTTTTTGGTACCAGGAATCGGACCCACGACCTCAGGCTTGCGCGGCAGGCGCTGTGCCACTGAGCTATATCCCTGGCCCAATTTTAAATATATATATATATTTTTTAATCGGTACCGGGAATCGAACTCATGACCTCAAGCTTGCTAGGCAAGTGCTTATGCCGCTGAGCTACATCCCCGGCCCTCCCAGGAATTATGCTAAGCGTGTTCCATCCAATAGTTTATTGAAAACTCACACATAGGCTGAGAGGTCGGTATCTTACGCACTGTACAGATGAAGAAATTAAGGTGCAGAGGTAAAGTAACTTACCTAAGGCCGCTGGCTGCAAGAAGCAATCGATATTGGAACCCAAAACGGTAATTCTATAGTCCACTATTTTCATGGCAATCAAATGGGAAGTGTTTTTACTCCAGAAGAAAAGATCCGACCATCTCTGCCAGGGGCAGATGACCACCTGCTTTACTGCGTCCCTGGGTGGTGTCACACTAGCTCCAGCTCTTGATTCCTAAACGATCACGCTGCAGGGACCTGCTGTTACTCCCCCTGTTCATTTATTGGGCTTTTACCTGATGCCACATGTCACAAATTCTCAGAATCCTTGTAAGAGCTCTAGAGCTGCACCGTCCCACTTGACAGGGTTAAGTGGGGACTCAGGAGCCGGTCATTGTGGGTACCACAGTGAGTGGGGGTGACAGGCTGCAAAGCAGCCCCTTCTTCCCAGAACCCTCCAGGAGGTCGTGTGTGTGCCTCCTGGGCCCTGGCCCCTGCCACCTTGAGTAATGTCACTGCCCCTCCCTGCAGGGAGAGGGCACACCCTTGTCGCCTGCCAGTTCCAAGGGATCAACTGGCTGGTGACCACCCGAGGGCACGAGGCTTCACTGAGCTGAGTGGCCACTGTCCACTGATGGGGGCTAGAGGGACAGCAGAGCAGGGCAGGGTTCCGGTCGGGCCGTCCTGCGGATGGGAGCTTCTCAAGGGCTCCTGTGTGGGAGCAGCACTCTCAGGAGCCCCTCCCAGTGGCCCAGCCTACTGTGACACTGGCTCCTCCAGCCAGGACACCCTCGGGGAAGGCACCCAGCCCAGGGAGTGGGAGTCCCCGCTGCCCTCCTCTCAGGCAACCCAATGGTGACGTGTGGCTGGGCCGGCCAGTTCTTGCCCACTTTCGCTGGGCAAAGGGTTCCTGCTGGCTCCTCCCACCTCTCCCACCCACCAGGCCTCATACCCTGCCCACCAAAGCTGCTTCCCCTCCAGAGGACAGATGGGACCACTGTCACTGGGGCATTCAGCCTGCCTGCCAGGGGAGCGTGGATGAGGGAGAGGCGGCACGGGCCTCTTCCAGCTCTCTCCACCCAACAGTGCTGTGGGGCCGCACTCCACCCTCCAGGGGCTCAGGATCCAGAAGAATCTAAGGCCCCAGGCCCCCGAATTCTGGCACCCGGGCCCAGGGCCTTGCATCTCCACCCCAGGCCCACCCAGCCCGTCTCCAGGCCAAGCTTGTCCTGAGGATGTGTCCCCTGCCCCCCAGGGCCCGGGAGCAGAGGCAAGGAGGAAGAGACTCATGCAAAAGTGGCAATTTTTATTTTCCTTCTTGGGGCATCTGGAGCTTCCGATCTCCAGACCAAACCTCAAGCACAAGGGAGGAGCAGCCCAGGCTGGGTCTGCGGAAACCCTCTGGGTGCAGGGGCTGTGGTCTAACCTGAGCCTGGGGCTGCAGGAGGCTGGGGTGCAGGGGAGCCACCCCCAGCAGCAAGAGCAGGTCTCAGTGGCTGCTTGTGCTTAGAGCTCTGCCAGGGGCCAAAGTGGGGGCAGAAACCAGCCATGAGACTCGGCTGATCAGGCGCTGGGGACAGGTGCTGACCTTTGACTCCTAGCAGTGTTCATACAGGTCTCTATCAGACTCCTACAGCTGATTTGGGGGGCGGAGGACACCACTAGGGGCTTAAATAGATAGGCAGAGGCGAGGGTTGTAGCGAGAGCAGAGGTGACCGGCCAGTGGCTCGGCCTCTGGCACGGAGGTGCTGCTGAGCCGCGCCACTGCCCTGGTAGCCCACGGGGTTCCCCGGGTGGGGAAGGAGGGAGGTCTCAGCAGGCTCAGCCCACCTCTCTGCTGCACACACCAGCCGGCCGGAGCGGGGATGGGCGGCCTAGCGCAGGTCCTCCTCGTCGCCCTGGATGGTCTTCTTGATGCGCAGCAGCATGGTGGTGAGCCACTGGTCCAGCCGAGAGATGGAGTCGTACTCCTTCACCTGCCGGCACCGCGGAGGGCATCGCACCCAGCCCCAGCCCCATGGGCCCAGCCCCAGCAGCCTGAGGCTCCTGGTCCCTGTCTCCCTGGGTCTCTAAGCAGGAGCATGGGAACACCAGTGGGGAAGCTGCCTTTTGTGTCATTACCAGGGGCCTAACATTTCCTCAGGGGGAAAATGTGGTTTAAAAATGAAAAAAAAAAGTGCAGCTTTTGTTTTTTGTTTGTTTAAGGGTGAGTCAGAGGCTGGAGATGCCAACAGAGCCTGCCCCTCATGCCCGGGGACGGGGGCGCAGAGGCCAGCCCTTCATGCCCAGCCTCCCCCAAGCCCTGCTGCCCTGGGCCGGTGGGCTGTGACAGGTTGTTCTGTCTTTATCAGGGGCCTAAATTCCTGGAGGCCAGGAAGAGACCGGAGAACTGCACTGCAGCCTGAGCTGGACGCAGCTGGGTTCCACAACGTTCGGAACACAGGCAGGAACAGGAGAGAGGGCACATTGGTGGGCTGAGGGCTCCCTGGGGAGACGGGGAGTCCTTGGCTTCTTTCTTCCTTCCACTCCCTGCTGCTCCTCCTGGGGCACCCACAGTGTCCAACCTGAGCCAGCCCGCTGCTCTCCCTAGGGGGCTTCGGGGGTGCACAGACCGTGGTTTTCAGGGGCAGGGTAGTGGGGCTGTGAACCCCGAGGGGCAGGGCAGGTGCCTTCCCTCCCCAGCCTCAGCGCACCATTCACAAACTCAGTGAACGCACCGTGTACCTTCTGAGGCCGCTTGTGGGCATTCTGTGGTGGGCGGCTGAGGAAAGGCAGGCACAGCCAGGGCCCAGAGGCCCAAGGTGAAAAACAAGGACAAAACCGGAGGAAGGACATGAGAGGGGAGCCTGCCCCAGGGACCCAGCCGCCGGCCGCGGCCACTCACCGATTCCGTGTAGCTGTCCACGTTCTGCTCCTCGTGGGCGTCTAACAACTTCTGTGAGCAAAGAGCACGGGGAGTGAGGGCCGGGGGTCAGAGGCCTGGTCCGGGTTAGAGCCAAGGGCTGGGCAGGAACGGGGCTCCCGCAGGGACAGCAGAGCCGCATGTCGGCATCCCATGCCACCCGCAGGCGCCAACCCCAGCCGCCCAGCCCTGTGCCTAGTGCCGCCACTGGATCTGCCGTTCTCATGCACAACAGGGAGACGGAAGAAGCAGAGCAAGGAAGATGCAAGCCCTGGGCAGCCGCGGGACAAACGCGAGCCCAGGCAGCCCCAGCCGGCCACCCACGCCATGCTGGGGTCAGGTAGGTCCCCCCGCCCAAGTCCCCTGCTCACTTTCATCAGCTTGCACTCCCGGGAGTCAGAGAAGGCTGGGAACAGCTCCTCGTACTTCTGCACAGCAAGCTGGGCAGCGGGGGGGGAAGAGGACAGGCTAGGAACGGGGCCACCGGAGACAGCGGTCCGGCTGCGGGACCTGGGCAGGGCTAGCAGCCCTGAGTCAGCACTCCGCCCTCCTCGCCAGCTGCCCTCCGCTGTCACCTGGCGCTGTGCCAGGCGGCACCTCCACGGGGCTGAGCTCAGCACCCGGCTGGCTGCAGAGACGGCTGCAGGGAGGGAGAGGGTTTCCCGGGCAGGTGCCAAGCACCTCCCCACCCGTCTGTGCCAGGGAAGCGGATAAAGGGGCATACCTATGTGCCAGGCCAAGGGCTGGGCACTGCACACATTCAGCCCTCGCGAGGACCTGAGGGGCTGGAACTGTTGCGAGCCCATTCTGAAGGTGGGGAAACAGCCCTGGAGAGGGCATGGGTGACTGGGGGGTGCAAAACCCCAGCTCAGGGACAGGGGTGGCTCAACAGGGGAGCAGAGCCGAGCACAGACCAGACCCCGGTTCCATCTACAGCACATCTGCCCCAGTTTTAATGGCCCCGAGCTCACAGCCACCTTCTGGTGGCGAGAGGAGCAGGGTGGCAGACATGAGGGCGCCCTGGGCCCTGCAGAGCCCTGGGGTCTGGGTAGGGAACACTAAGATGCAAGCGGACTCCATGGCAGCTCCCCGGTGCCTTCCCCTGCACCTCCCCCACCACGTCCTGAGCTTGGGGATGGCTTCAGCCTAGGTCAGAGTTGCAGCCATGCCCCAGAGTCCCAGGGTCTGGAACGCTAGGCTGCAATTCCCTAGCCATGCAGCCTCAGCGAGGAACTTGGCCTCAGTGTCTCCATCTGCAAGATGGGCTGGCACTGGTGCGGCCTTCATGGGATAACGGGTTAAAAACTGCAGAAGGAAGGGGACTGGTGGAGTCTGCAGGGAGATGGGAATTCAGAAGCCTCCAGGGCCTGGCAGGGAACACCAGGATGGAATCCCGTGCTCACAGCGAGGGCTTCGGGTCCAGAGGCCGGCAGGCAGGGCCACACGGAGGGAGAGGCAGGCCCTTCTGGCTGTGAGAAGTGGCCTGGTGGCTGGAGGGGAGCAGCGGGCCGGGCCGCGCTCACCTTGGCGTTGAGCGAGTCAATGCAGAAGTGGCAGAGCGCCGCCTTGAAGAAGTAGTCCTTGGCGCTGTATTTGAGCAGAGGGCTGTCCATGGCGGTGGTGCCCACCTGTGGCCATGCAGAGGTGACACTATGAGCTCCGGACAGGGACCCCGAGGGCCAAGTGGAAGGTGGGTCTGTACCCTGGGATGAGGCTGGGACCCTGGGGCAGTGAGCCAGGGACCAGCCCAGGTGGGAGCCTGGAGCACCAGTGACCGGGCCAGGTCCGTGTGGGAGGGAAGCCAAGTGTCCACCGGCCTCCCGAGGTGCCTGAGAAGGCGGGGAGGCGGCACCTTGCTGCCAGGCCCCACGGGAGGCTGACGCGCAGTGGGCAGAGAGGTGGCAGCTGAGACAACATGAGAGGCGGCACCGCCCCGCTCCCTCGGGCCAGCTGCTGCCTTTCGCACAGCCACAGCCCCCTCCCCACCCAGCAGAGGGCAGCCCGCGTGACGCCCCCTGCCTCCTGCCGAGCCTGAGGGACCCTCCTCTGACCCCCCGCCCCGGGGTCCTGCAAGGCTGCCTTGCTCCGGGGCCTCAGGACAGCCCCCGGGAGAGGGTGCTGATGGCACATGGGGTGAGTGGACCGGTGGGCATGAGGTGAGGGCCATGCGTGGGAAGCAAGGACGGGCAGGAGAGGCGGACAGACGGGGAGGGCACGGCGCTGCTGCTCACGAAGGACAGGGCCCGCGCCCACCTGCTCGTAGATGTCGATGGCCTTCTGGTACTGCTCCAGCTGCGCGGCATAGCCGGCCACCTTCAGCAGGCACTTGTTGGCTGAGCTGTGGAAGGAGGGGCGTGAGGGGAGGTGGCAGCGGGTCGGGCCTGCGTCACGGAGGGGTGGGCACAGGGCGGGGATACCTGTTGGACTCCTCGCCTTTGTAGTAGTCTGCAGACTGCTCGTAGTGGGCGATGGCCTGGGGAGACACGAGGTGTGACTGGACGTTGAGCGGCCTCCTTCACCCTCAGCCGCCCCTCCTGGGACCCCGCTGGGCCCAGGCTCTGCTAGCACCAGGGGCTGGCCTGGCCGGGGCCGGGGGCGCACGGCCAGGCGGAAGCCCTGGTCCCAGCCATCGCCCGCTCACCTTCTCGATGTCCACCAGCTCTGTCTCGTAGATCTCGGCAATGGAGATGTGGTGCTTGGCTGCGATGGTGAATCGGCCCTGGGGGCACGAGGTGGGGCTGTGTGACTCCCCGCCCATGGCTCCCCCTCAGCTCCTGCCTCACCACAGGTGAGTGAGGTCCGCAGAGCGGGCACGGTGACTGCCGCCAGGGCAGGCACCGCGTGAGCCACGTAGGCAGCCCCCCAGTGCCTGGGCCCGTTTCCACCCCTCCACAAAGCAGGGCCGTGGGTTTCTTCAAGCCCCACTTGCCCTGTGGCCGTGGAGCCCGCTTCCTACAGGTCAGCGCCCCATCCCGAAGCCTCCCCTGCCCATGCCGTGTGCTCCACGGGGTCCTCAAGGCCTGATACACCCGGCACTCTGCTGGCTTCTACCCCTGCTGCTTACTCCTTGCCAAGGGCAGTGGAGAGGGTAAGGTCCTTTGTCCAGCCAGACCTAGTTCTGGGTCCCAGCAACTCCTGCTTGCAGGCCTGTGCCCCGCCCTGGGCAAGCCAAACCCCTCGAACTCCTCCACTCAGCCATCCCACGGGGCTCACAGGAGCTGACTACCACAGAGCAGGAAGAGTGAACTGCCCGCAGCGTTTGGCTCAAAGTGACCCTGCTACCGCTGTTAGGTCAATTACTGCAGCACCGCTTGTTCTGAACACAGCGCAAGGGCAGGGGCCTGTGCTCCTGTAAGGTCGGGGCTGACAGAGGTGGCCCACGGCAGGAGCTTCCCACCCAGCCTGGAGCGGAGCGCTACTCAGATAGCAGGGAAGGCAGACAAGGGGTCAGTGCTGAGGCAACACACACACACACACACACACACACACACACACACACACACACACACACACGAACGCAATGGCCCAGGAGGATGAAGGCAGTGCAGGAAGGAAGGGCCATAAGCCCAGTTTAGGTGGCCAAATTCTCCTAGGCTCCCACTGCCCCACCTGCCCTGCTACAGAACAAGAACCCTACTGGGGGTGCTAAGGTGAGGGACGCTAACAGGACCCCTTACCATGTCCGTGTAGATCTCGATGGCTCTCATCAAACAGTTGATGGCCTCTGGGAAGACAAAAGAGGAAGCAGGGAGGAGAAACGAGAGTGACGGAGAGGCGGCAGATGCAGGGCGGCGGGTGCGCAGGGCTGCCGCCTGTGCCCCCACTCCGGGGGCTGGGCGAAGGTGGAGGAGCCCCAAGCCCAGGAAAACTGGTCAGAGGGATTTTCTGTCAACAGCAGGACCTGCTGGTAACATCCTCATGGGGAGCCCTTCTCTCTGGGCTGCCTCCGTGCCACCAGCTTCCCAGCAGCTGTGGGGCTAGGGAACGGCAAGCACTGACCACCAGGCTCCCCACAGGCGTTTTGGGCCACTAGGCAAGGCCCCGCCCTCACAGGACAGAGCTGCCGCTGGCAAGGGTCAAGGTGAGGCCATCCTGGGGGCAGCAGGGACCGCGGGCTCTCCTGGATGCAGCCACCATCACTGCAGGTCTCTTGAGCAGATTCTGGCCTGCACCAGTGCCCTGGACCTTCAGCGTGGGCAGCGGGTGCACGTCCTGCCCACCTTGCCCTGCCTTCCCCTCCACAGGTGGCTGGCACAGTCCTCTGTTCTCAGTGCTCCCCGCCCTGCCACTGCCACCCTCCGGCTCCAATCGCAGGGTTCACCAAAAAGCACCCCAAGAGGGGGCTGAGAGGAGGAGCTGGCTACCTTTGTTGTGCTATCTCTTGCAAGATTCTCAATTTGGGAAAGGCTTCCTTTTTTTGACAAGTTATTTGGAGGAGAGAAAAGCATGAGTGGGCGGCAATTTCTAGCAGATAGAAATGAGCTCTCAGGGTGGATTTTTAAAAAATACCATTTAAATGAATCTCAGGAGAAGGCTGTTGGGGAGGGAGGGCAAGCAGGGCAGAGGGCAGAGGGCAGAGGGCCTGGAGGGCGGCATTGGCACTAGGAAGCAAATGCCTGGCACCTGCTTGCAGTGGGCTCCTGGCCGAGTACCACCAGCAAACTCACACCTGAACAGAGGCTCTGAGCCAGGCCCATGGCTGGGCCTTTGGGAGTCCACAGATGTCCCTAAATGTACATGCACGAAGTGGGGTCTGAGTGCTGCTCTGGAAGTCTGTCAATTCCATCAACTTCTGAAAAGCCTGTGGGGACCCAAAGAAGCCACCAAGAATGTACACCATACCGTACGGCCCTGGACTTTTAACTGGGACCCTGAGGCAGTAGGAAAAAAGGAAGGGGTGCCAGGCATGGTGGCGCACACCTGTAATCCCAGCACTGGGGAGGCTGGGGCAGGAGGATTGCCATGAGTTTGAGGCCAGCCTGGGCTACAAAGTGAGTTCAAGGCCAGCCTGAACTATATAATGAGACCCTGTCTCAAAAAGACAATAGGTGTGTGTGTGTGTGTGTGTGTGTGTGTGTGTGTGAGTGAAGCAGGCAGAGGCGGTGCAAATGGAGAGGACATGGCAACAAAACAGGAGTCCAGAACAGTGTTATTCGCTCACATGCACACAAGCGCTGTAACCCAGCAGGGTCCAGAAGTGAAGGATGAAAAAAAAAAAAAAGAAGTGAAGGATGCCCAGCAGCCAACTGGGCTGATTCGGGGGAGGAGCAGTAGCAGCCCCCACTGGGGCCCAGCCACTCATGGGCTCCCTGTCCTGGCCCTCTGTGGGCCAAGGTGGCAAAGGCTGCGCCCCAGGAAGAGTAGCAGCTGCTGTCTGCCTGCCAGCAAGGGCGCTGTCAGTGAGGCACGGCCCCTGCAGCGCCAGCAGGGGAGGAACACAGATTTACAGGGCTAAGGCTCCTTCGTGCCAGCTCCTCGCTCCGGGAACAGCTGTCCTGGAAAGTGGCAGGGGGCCAGCTGACGCCCCAGCCAGCTCCTGGACGCTCTTCTGACACTCACTGCCACTGTGCTTATCAGGTCAACAGGCTTTGGGCACCCGTAGTCTGTCTCCGCCCTCCTCAGTCTGCCCGCTGAGAGCTCTCCAGCCTGAGCCTGGGGAGGTACAGGGGCCCAGGCTGTCACCCCTGCCCCGACAGTGCACCCAGCTGCCTCTGCGCCCAGCGGCAGCCTTCCCATCACAGCCAGGACTCAGCCCACTCCTATTCCTCAATGGAGCAGGGACCAGTCACAGAACCGAACCAGGAAGTGGGGCGTGTTAAAAGACATAGGAGTCCAGCATACAGTAGGCCCCCAGCAAGTGACAGCATGTGTGGGGCAGGACCACTCCCTGCCCAGGCGCACACACCCTACAGACCAGGCTGTCCAGGTAAGGGGCCTTCTGGCTGGAGCAGCCAGCAATGGTGAGGACACTGAGGAAGCACTGGCAGGACGGGCATCACTGGCCGCCACGGGCTAGCACCTCCGCTGCAGAGGGCAAGTGCAACCGTGGGGTGGAGACCCGACCCACAGGAGACCCCAGAGGACATGGGCTGGACGAGGCTGTCCAGGCAGGGGAGGAGACCAGCAAGGAAGACCCCAGCTAGGGGAAACCGGGCAGGTGGAGCTCCACATGGGCCCACTTTACAAAGCACTAGGCTACGGGAGGGGGGGCTGCACCTCCCTGGACCCTCAGCACAGAGGGGCCACGGGGCCATGCTGCACATGGGCTCGTGGTAGGGCTGGGCTGTGCTTTAACCCAGGACGGAACAGAGGCTCAAGAAAGGAAGTGACTCCTCATGGACATCATGCAACTGCCGCGCCCCTCCCTGTTCGCCCTGACCGGCTCCAAATACAAAGCAGCCGTCACCTCCATGCAAATGTGCTCACACTCGGACTGGTCACACTCTGCCTTGCTGTCACCAGGGAGGGCACCTGGAGTCCCGGGGCTGGATGTGGCCAGGCTCTTTGCTCACAGCTGTGTCCTCCCCTCCCGGAGAGGCCCCCAGCCAAGTGCTCAGCGACCAAGCTGGCAGCCTCAATGCCCTTCCATTGCACTCAGCCTCTTCTGTCATACTATGGTCCATGCCGGACCCGGGCCCATCCTGCACTCTAGGGTCAAGGGCAAGTCGATGCAACCATACCACGCCAGGCCTGTCTGCAGGAACAGCACAGGGTGCACACACGCCAGGCAGCCTGGCAGCTGCCACCCCAGAAACAAGTCTTTCCAGTCACTCCGGATGGGGCAGCAGCTGAGCGTCACAGATGCTAGGCAGCATCACCAGGCCAACCAGTTCCCCAGGGAGCAAAAGGGAAGGCTGGGGAAAGGCTGTGCACAGGACATGAGACTCCTAGGGTGACTCCACCCGAGAACAAACCCAGGGTCACCCTGGGTCATCAAGTCACCCACGAGGTCTGCTGTGACCCGCCCGTCACAGGGCTGTTCCCTCTGGGCCTGTCTGGCCCAAGCCCCGGCACATGACCACTCAGGCCCACATCTACAGGGTGCCAGCTAAGGCGTGATCTGCAGACAGGACATGGTGGAGCCCCGACTATGCTGGCAGTGTTTCCAGGGCTGCAGAGAAACCTGTGCTCTGCCACAAAACAGCCTCTCCTGGCAAGAATTGGCCTTTATTCCAAGATGAATACTGCCTTTAAAAAGAATACTCATCTGCTCTCCACTCTGAGAGGACAGTGACATGAGGTGGTCATGTAAAATATGTCCTTGTTTGCTAAAATTAAGTCACAACCTATGTCTGGCCCTAAGATTTTAAAAAACAAAATTCCCAATGTAGTAGGGATGTAGCTCAGTGGTAGAGCACATGCTCAACATGCCAGGTGCCTAGACTCCATCCCCAGCACCACACAAAAAAATCACTCAAGCAATCCATCAAAATTCCCACCTCATAAAATCCCCATATCAATCGCTTCTCGGCCTGTTGGCTAAGATCAAGTGTAAAATCCCCGTATCTGGTGGCCACAGGCTGGGCTTCTGCCTCGGGATGAGCCCGGTGGAAAGACTGTCTTCTAAATGCAGCTTCTGTCCCCGCACGCTCTCATCTACGGAACTTGTTCTCTGGCAACTGGATCTGAGGCTCTATTCTCACTGATTTCTCCCCAGGGTATAGGGAAGCCAGGTTAGGATAATTTCCGCTCCTTTTTCGGCAGTGACTCCTACCTGGCTGGTCTCTGAACGCCCCCACTCCCTTCTGCATGTTAATTCTGACAACAGAACAGCTTTGCCTCGCTCCCTGGCAGGCGGAGGGTCTGAAATATAACTCCCACTCCCAAATGCTCCAGGAGGGGAGGGGAGCGACCGGCTGCGCATCCCCAGGAGGGAAGCAGGACTGCAGCAGGACAGAGTGCCAGCTCTCAAGTTCAGGCTCTCTGTGCCTCCAGCCTGTCACATGTCGGCCACGGGAAGAGCCCACAGCCACACGGACACCTGAGGACTCTGAGAACACTCGGCGGTACTGGTGGTCGGTGTGTGGCCCCGGGGGTCCTCACCCTGGGGATCAGCTTTCTTGAAGGCGTTACCGGCGTCCACAAAGCAGGTGGCTGCGTCATGCTTGCTCTGGAGCTGCAGGTGGAGCTGGGCAGCCTGGCAGAAAGCATTTCCAGCAGCTGGAAGAAAAAAGAGCGGCCCAGCTTCAGGGGCTGCACGGACACTGCCCAGGAGGGGGCTTGGGATCTCGAGAACACGGAAGGAGGCCCAGGGAGCAGTCAGGACTGGCCCAGGCGACCCGGAGCCCCAGGGTGAGCCTATGTCCTTCATCCTGGCTTTACCAACATCTCCAGGGCCACCACTTGTAAAGGTCCCAGGACAAGGCGGGCAGAGCCGAGAGCTGCAGAGGACATGAAACCAAGGTGAGGAGGCTCCAGCACCCATTGGCTTGGCCATCCTCTCCACTAAGGGCAAAGTGGAAGCTGGGCTGACAGGGCCAGGCTCAGACGGGGTCCCAGCAAGAGGGCACACGGGACTCAGTTACCTAACCCTGTCCGCTTGCTCCCCTTTCCCAGTCCTATTTTGTGCCCCTGCAACTCCCCGACGCCCTCCCTGCCCAGTCCTCAGGCCCTGTGCATCCAGCGCGCTGCAGAGCGGGCAGAGCACTACGCTGGGGCCCAGATCCACAGGGGAAACGGCTTGTGGACCACAAAGCTCCTGTACATGCAGGAAAGTGCCTACCTGCCCTGAGCTCATCTGCACACAGTCACTTTCTGTGGGTCCCAAGCCATTCTGTCCAGGCGTCTCCTAAACCAGCTTTGGGAGGCACCAGGGCCTCCCCTCTCTGGGGCTTCACTGTGATCTCATTGAGAGCTCCCAATCTGAGCCCTACATTTCAAAAAACAGGGATGCTAACAGGGAGAAAGTGGCCCAGGACTTGTGTTGGAATTATTGAAGGGGAAACAGTAACACATTTTAGGTGAAAAGCAACATGTATGCGGTTGAAAAATAGGCATGCCTTCCCTCAAGGCCCTGTATCAGCTCGGGAGCATAAGAATACACACAGCAGTTGGCCATACGCACAGTGCCTTCTGCTGAATGTCAGGGGAAGCTCTACTAATTCTCAGGAAGCCGGCTGATGATGTCCTCAAGTCATGGTGATGGCCGGGGCCACCCTGCACCTCTGCATCCCACCTCCAAGGCCCCATCCCCATGTTCTTCTCCTACGTCCAAAACGCTCCCCCCGGGTCCCCAAACTGTCTTCTACTCCATTTCCTTGACCCAGTCTTGCTGACATCGGAAGCCACATTATGAAGTCAGCACTAACTGGGCTCAGCGTGCTGGAACCCGATAGCTCTCCCTGGGCCATGGGCTCCCCCAAGGAGACCCTCATGTGCAGCCCTCGAGGAGCCAGCTGCCTCACGGGGGAAGTGCCTGAGCACTGAGAGCAGATTCTAACTGTTTCTGAATCCTGGCTGTGCTGCCTGCTTGTCATGGTAGCCTGGGCAAAGTGCTGAGCCAGGCCCCAGCTTCTCAGTCTGTTTTTTTTGAGGCAAGGTCTCACTATGTTGTGCAGGCTGGCCTCAAACTCAAAGTGATCCTCCTGCCTCAGCCTCAGTCTGTAAAATGAGGATATGAAAGCTATCCCCAGGGTAGCTGGGATGAGTCAATTAAAGTACATATGACAGATATTCAGTAGAGTGCCCATAAATGCTGGGTGTCATTAATGTTATTACTGGAAGCTTTTGCATGTTCCCCTAGCCCAGAACTTGGGCTCTGATGGAAACAAGATAGAATCGTTTCCAGGAAACCCAAAATTCTCAGGGAGAAATCGCTCAAAGAGCTCATCCACGTGGGTCTATCAGAACTCAACAGCATCATCTCTACCCTTTCTGTCCTTCCTTGATCTCCACCGTTCCACCTGGACCAAAGGGCCAGGTGGCCCCCTGGGAGTGGGTGGTGGGCCCCGCAGGGCTAGCCCTCAGCCAGGCCTGTGGATGGGAAGCTGACGGGGAGGGGAGAAAGCGCTGCAGCGGACAGCACATACCACTCCAGTTTTTGGCCATTTTGAACATGTTTGCTGCTCTGGCGTACATTTCACATGCTTCTTCTATTTTGGATGAGCCTCTGAGGAAAAATAAAAAGGAAACAGATGAGGAGATTATTTCGTCTGGTATCAAAAAGAGACACATTCTACCCTGGTGACAGTGGAGATGTGTTCCTACCCTCACACCGTCCCCCACAACCTATGAAGCCACCTCCCCCTGGCCTCCCGAGCCGCCCTCAGCCCTGCACATGAGGGCACAGTCTGCACAGGAAGCACGGCTGTGGTGCCCTCCCTGAAGGCGCGCTGGGGTGGCCACTCGCTCTCAGTGGGGCTTCCTGACCTCCACGCGCAGCCCCCGCAGCCTCTTGCACAGCCTGCCCGGGCGGCAGGGTGACCAGTGGGTGTCAGGCACTCTGCCAGCGCCTCTGCCCAGAGCCCGCAGAGCATTCTGGGGGATCTGCCCAGCTGTTAACACCCTGCTGCCCCCCAGCGCCTGGCATGCGGCCACTGCTCCTCCAAGTCCTTGCCGCCCTTTACCCATGGGGAACCTGGCAGCACAGCCCAGCCACACGCAGACATTCCAGCGTAAGATGTAAACGTAAAAGGCTCTCACTTGTGTGCCAAAAAAGGGGAAAACAGAGGGTGAAAAGAATAGAAACACGCATGTTTATATAAACACAGGATATTTCTAGATAAACACAAAAAGCTAGCGCAGCGTTTTTCTCTAAGGTGAAGTTTACAGCACTGGGCCAGGTGTGGGAGGCAGACTTATTCACTGCGCGCCTTCATGGTGCTGTCTAATTGTTTTTACCATCTGCACACTTCATCTTCTCAAGGAAGAAGTATATTTTAATATTAGTCTTTATTTTTGACCCTGTAGTCGCACATTGAATTACATTTCTAGCAATTTACCCTATGAGATGAATCAGAAAATTACAAGGATATTCGGCACAGCCTTACTTAAAAGGCAAAGCAACCCTCAAAGAACTGTGCAGTAGCGAGCACCCTGAGAGAAATACAAGGGTATTATTATTTGTTAACATTTTTGTGGGGCTGTGGGTGGAGCCCAGGGCCTTGTGCGTGCTAGGAAAATGCTCTACCACTGAGCTGCACCGCCAGCCACAGGGGCACCTGTGCTTATGTAAAACAAAAGGAACTCTCTTTGTGCAGCTTTACCCTGGTTTCTCAACCTCCAAGCAACACATACAAACCTCTTGCTTCACTAGCAGCTCAATCCAAAAGTCCCTACTATGTGCTCCGTCCATTCCACCCCAAATTCAACCAGACCAACATCTTGAAGTCTGTGGTCTTTTGTAACTACTCCAAGTCCTATCACCCACATAATTAGGACAGTAAAATTCACTCTCAGGAGTACCACCAATTTCTTCCCACAATGACATAACAGCTATGTTATTTCTTTAAAAAGGGAAAAGGAGCTGGGCATGGTGGGGTACACCTGTTATCCCAGCACTCCAGAAGCTGAGGCAGGAAGGCTGCTGTGAGTTTGGGGCAGCCTGGGCTACACAGTACAGTGAGACCCTGTCTCCAAAAAAAAAGGAAAAAGGGGGTGCTTCCCCATCCTGAAGCTACACATATCATCTTCATTGCCCCCACCCTTCATGCATGTCAGCTGTCCAGTACTGCCCTGGCCACCTGTCCACGCCAACCACAGCTATACAGTCCATACTGCACTGTGGATGCAGCCCACTCCTGGAGATGGTGCTCGGTAGGCCTGGAACTGGGGACCCCCGTCCGATCAGGAAGTACTCCCTGATATCTCCAGTCCCGCTCCTTTAAATTTTAGTGTCAGACAGGATCTTACCAAGTTGCCCAGGCAGCCTCTAATTAACCATCCTCCTGCCTCCACCTCCCAAGTACTTGGGATTTGGGGGACCCAGATGATCCAGATGACTGAGCGAGTCTGGTAAGGAGAAACTGGGGCTGTCGGCCTACCAGCCAACAAAGCTGAGGTGGGGGCAGGCAGGCGGGCAGGGGCTAGAATCCCCGCTCCTGAGTCCAAATCGCATCAGCGAGGTAACGCGCGTCCTCAGATGCAGTCCATCCTCTGCTGTCCCCAGGAAGTGGCACTGAGCCCTGTGCTCCTCCACGCTTGCCCACAAGCTCCCCCCAGGCGGCCAACAGACTTCTTCAGGGCTCCTCCTGGCTGTGGAGAGGTGAGGAACATTCCTAAGCTCCTGGTACAGGAGAATTCAAAACACCTCAGGAGGCCCTGCTCCCTCCAGAATGCTCTCTTTGTCTGCAATGCTGGGGATGGAACTGCACACGCTGGGCCAGCGCTCTGTCACTGAGCTCCCAGAACGTTCTCTTAAAGGGACGTGTTCGATTTTCATCATGGGCCTGCCCACCCTAGGCCCGGCCCACCCTTCCCCTCTTTGTCCTGTGCAACCCCAGGTGGCCTCCGAAAGAGCTCAGGCTCCCAGCGCAGAAACTCAGTGGCCCAAAGCCAGTGAGCAGCAATGAGCAGCGTCAGCCTGGCCAGGTTTATCCGGGCTCAAAGGGAAAGAGGACACAAAGCTTGTCAGCTGCCTGGGCTGAAACGCTCTGATCCCAGCCTGAGCTGCATCAACGGTTCTGACTGCAGAGTGGAAAAGCCAGGGGATGAACACCTGCTCGGGCCCCCGCGTGCCATAACCCTTGCACTGAACACTCTGGGCCTGGCCGCGGCTGTAGCAAGGCAAGCTGACCAGAGTGCACCTCTGGAGTGCCATCACCTTTGCTAGAGGTGAAGGGAAGTCCCCAAAGAGGGAAAGTGACTTGCAGAGGCTTAACTGGCAGATCCTGGGTAATGCATATCTGGGCATTTATTATGCAGCAGGCAGTAGAGAGTAGAGCAATAAGCAAAGGGGAAGGGCCTGCCCCTCAATAAACAGGGATCAAGGGCCAGGGATATAGCTCAGTGGCACAAGTGCCTGCCTGGCCAGCACAAGGTCCTGAGTTTGATTCCCAGTACCAAAAAAAAAAACAAAAAAAAAAAAAAAAAAAACAAAAAACACCAAACAAAAAAACCCCAACCAAAACCAAACAGGGATCAACAAGCCAACTCACTGGGTGTGCGCAGCAGGGGAGGGGGCGGGCAGCCCTTGACCCCATGCTAGGCAGGGAAAAGTCACAGCCACAGCATGTGCAAAGGCCCTAAGACAGCAACACACATGGCAAATTCACGGAAGAGCAGTGGGCCATGATGGTTATGGTGCAGGGAGCAGCAAAAAATGAGGCTAGAGGAGCAGGCAGGGAACACACCATGCTGGAGCCCAGGATAAGGATTTGGGGCCCATTTTAACTCAACGGGAAAGTGACCAGAAAGAAGACGTCCAGGCTCTGCAACTCTTCCAAGCTGTCTCTCTGCATGGCTCAGCTGGACTCGTGCTGCCCACCTAAGGGTGGTCTCCTGGCTAAGCCTGCAAGCCCCCGAGGAAAAGACCAGCCTTCTCCCTCTGCCTCCTGCACAACATCCAGGAAAGCACAGCGGACCTCCTGCTGAAGGGCCTGGGTGGCAACGCAAGTGACAGCTGACAGTCCCGCCCCCACTGACCCCCTCCAAGCTGCCTGCTGCACTCTTCCCAGCCCACGGCTGAGCCACACTGGGAATGAGGGAGCTGGCTGGGGCTGGCCCAGCGAGGCTGTCTATAATTACCCCTCTGCACGCTCCCCCCAGCGCGGAGGAAGCAGTCTCAGGCCTCCCAGGCGCAGCCACCAACCTCCAGCAACTGCCATATGGAGGGTGAGCGCTGCCAGGAAAGCACAGGCACGGCAGGACCAGGCCAGGGGGCTAGGCAGGCACTCGCAACCGCCCTCCCTCCGGCCCCTGGACGCTTTCCGGCTCCCAGAAATGTCCCACCCACCACCCCCATTTGCAGGTCCCTAAGAATCACAGACAAATGGAGTGACTCCCCCATTCTGCGTTGGACACTCTCTCGCTCCTGTCCCTCGGCAGCAGCCCCGGCCACTGGCCCATTGGCTTGACCATCAGTCAGTACCCTCCGTGAGGAAGAGGGACCCAAGGCCTGCCCCTGGCCTTGCGTGCCTTGCAGGGCCCTGACCAGGCTGTGCCTCTTCACAATGGGGAACCGGGTGCTGAATGCCCGAGGTGCCCGCCTGAAGGTGCATGTCTGGGATCCTGGAGACTCGCTGCCCGTCTCACAGAAGGCGCCGGGACTCAGAGAGCCTGCCCACGCTGATACTGCAGGAAGTGGCAGGGCTGGGAAAGGGACCCTGAGGCCTGGAGACTCGCTGCTGCCCTGGCCTCTACCTCACTCTGCATCCCAGAGTCCTCTGGAAAATGAGGCAGGTGGACCGTGTCTCTGACGGTCCCCATGCCTCCCACAAATCAAACAGCCCACCCTGCCCCGTTTCTCCCTCGTCAAGTGGTCTCTGTTCTCTGCTAAGCAGAGCTGAGCCTCCTCTAGGCAGAGGATTAATTAGGCCACCCCCTCCTGAGCCCGAGGTACTGCCCAAAGGCGGAAGGGATGTACACAGTGAAAGCAGGATGCTGATGGCAACGGCTCTGTGAGAGCTCAGGACCCCCGCAGCCCCCGCACCTGCGGCACCAGCACGTGTAACTCCTCACAGGTAGGAGCTCGCCCGGGACCGGGACAAGGACGAAAGAACAAGGCATCCCATGCAAACCCCCCAGTCACCTCTGAAGTCACCTCAGGCCCTCTCAGACAGCCTGTACCTCAAAGAGCAAGGGACGGAGACTTGAGCAGACTCTGAAAAGGGCACCGGGCCGCGTGCAACCGCAGGCTGGGTACTCTCAGCCCCGGTGTCTTCTGCTGTGAAGTGGAGAAAACTGGGGCTCAATCCCTGGCACGGAGCACGGCACGAAGCCGCTGCTCACGTGGCTGCCTCTGTGTGGAGAAGGAGGAGTTCAGAGGGTGCCAGCCACCCAGCAAGCAGCCAGACAGGCCTGGAGCACAGTGCCAGCTCCTTGCCCGCCAGCCTCAGTTTCTTCCTCGGTCTCTAGGGACAAGCCTCTGCCACCAGCCGCAGCTGCGCTTGGGCACGGCGTCACTCTCACCCGCCCCCACAGAGCTCAGCGCCCACGCTGTTTACCCACTTCTGGGTCGGCATGGGCTTCACCTCTTGGGCCCCCACATCAGCTAAGTGTTGCCCCTTGTCTTAATGACTCTTCTCCTTGCTGAGACAAAACACCTGACACGCAAAGTTAAAGGAGGAAAGGATTATTTAGCTCACAGTCTGCAGAGGTTTCAGTTCAGTCAGCGGGCTGCAAGGCAGGGTGGCACGGCGGCCAGGCATCATGGAAGAGAAACAGCTCATGCTGGGCAGAAGGCAGCAAAGTAGCGAGGAAGCAGCAAATGACAAGCAGCCAGGGACAAGCGACCACAGCAGCTCTCTTTCTGTCCATTACATTCTATACAGGCTATGGCCTAGGGCAGGGAGCGCTCACACCCGGGTGAGCCTTCCCATTATCCACTCCCAGGGCCGGCGATATAGATCAGCGGCACAAGCACCTGCCTGGCAAGTGCAAGGTCCTGAGTTTGATTCCTGGTACCAAAGAAACAAACAAAACAAAAATGCACACACCATTATCCATTCCCAGAGCTATGCCAAACCAGTAGACTAATTTAGTAACCACACACCCTTGATCCCAGTGTCACATACTCTAGACCAGCCACCTCTAAAAAGCCCCACCTATGCCGCCTGACGCTTTGGGGGACATCTAGACACAAGCCACCCCTGCCTCCAGTTCCAGAGTCCTAGGTGTCCCACTGCCCTGCCCCCAGCTCACGACACTGACAGCACAGTGAGCCCCACTTCCTCGGGTTCCGTATTCAGATTCAACCCATCTTGGATCAAAACTATTCCAATAAATTGCACCTGTACTGAACATGTACAGGCATTTTTCCTTGTTATTCTCCAGTGCAATGGGTATTTCTGCGGCATTTACCTTAGTTATTATACGAAACCTAGAGATGATTTAAGGTCGTGGGAGACTGTGCACAGGTTCATTCGTATACCACACACCACAGCCTGAGGACGTTCTGCTGTCTGCACTGGGCCAGGGGTGCTTGGGGAAGGCATCCAGGGCTTCATACTCACTAAGTATACACTCTAGCACTGATCGACACCCCCAGCCCCTACGTATGTTCCTCCCTCCCTTCTCAGTTCTGGGAACTCTCAGTACTGGGGACTGAACCCGGGGCCTTCACCCTGAGCCATATCCTCCTACCCTCGGCACTTTATTTATTTGAGACAAGATCTTGCTAAATTGCCCAGGCTGAGCTCAAACTTGCAATCCTCCTGTCTCAGCCTCCCAGAGTCCTGGGATTATAGGCAAATGCTACCATGGCCAGCTCCTCCTGTGTTTCTTTCACAGCTGCCCCTCTGCTCCCCAAGATGACACTTCATCACAGCTCCAGGATGAATGTTTAATTTCCTCAAAAGACATACAGAAAGTCCCTGGTTTCTCAGCAGCCCCACCTGAAACAGGAGGACCCTGGAAACATCTGTACAACCAGGCAGAAAGGTCCCAGTCACAGAGAAAGCCAGGATCTCCTGGATGCCCCCAGAAACCTTGTCTGCCCTCAGGAAAGACTCGATGCTAAGACTGGTTAAGTGGCACTGAGCTTCCAGTTGTGGGTCTTGGCACTGGCAGGACGGTGTGACTCATGTGGTTCTCGCAGGTGGAAGGGGCTGGACACAAAGCTGGAAGCTCAGCTGCGAGCCCAGCAGGCCCTGTATAAGGACAACCTCCCCAACCTGAGCAGTGACCCTTCACTCACAAAGCCAGTGCCCCTGGCTCCTGGTGCCCGCTGGCAGTTCCAACAGGGTCTGACTTGCTAACACTGATCTTTAGGAACACACTGGTTATATACAGAGCACCCTGTCAGCCCTATTTCCCAATGCCCCCTGCTTCCAATGATATCACCTAACGATAAGGACGCTAGCAACTGCCAAGCACCACCAGAGCCACGCCCGCTCTCACCTCACTCCGCGCACCCTCTCCTCGCTGGTTAGGACAAGAAGCAGGGCCCAGTCTGATCACAGGTATCCACAGGGACAGAAGTGTGTATTTTGGATTGTTTGGGGGAGAGCTGTTAGGGAGGGAGAGCCCAGGGGACAGAACTGTCACTCAGAACCTGTATAATGGCAAAGGGGTGCAGCACAGAAGCCTCTGGACCCTTCAGCAGACCTGGAGGAAGGGCAAAGGCTGCCCTCCCGGGCATGGGTGAACCCAAGTGGCCCACTAGATGGGAGCAAGGGCCTCTGCCTTTGGGAAGCTGCCCTCGCTGAGGTTCCCAAAAGAAGGGAGAAGCACCAGGAACGAGCTACCCCAGCACTCGCTCGTCCAGGCCTGGAGTGAAGCCAGCTGTGAAATGTTCAACCCAGGTGAGGCCAGCTCCAGGGCAGAGGGCGGGCGGGACGGATCCTACCCACAGAGGATGAAGTCTTCGCCAACTGACCCCTGGATGACCTCCGGCTCCTGGACACACAGACCCCAGGGCGGCCCTGCCTGTTCCCTTAGCAGCACCTTCCCAAGGTCTCTTGGAAGCCCACCTGCGCGCTATTTCAAGTGTTTTGTGGAGGTTGGGAGGTGGCAGCTCCCGAACCACACTTTGCCAGCATCCTTCCCAAAAGTGCTGCGATGGGCAGGAGCCTCACAGCACGGTGGCCTTGAGGGAGGGCTCTGAAGGCTGACGGCCAGGTCTGAATCCATCTCTCCTGCTGACTTTGGTACTGGCAGCTCAACCGACTTCTCTAAGCCCCCTTCATCTGCCTGCACGGGGATTTTGTGAGGACCAAGCGAGAGAAGGCAGGTTAAGTGCCCAGCCCAGGCCTGACTCAGGCAGAGTAAGCACCCAGCAAGCGAAATCTGCTGGTTCCACTGTCACTGCAGCAACCTCCTGCCGCCACTCTCCCCACCAGCTGCTGCAGTCCTTTCTAAAGGACAAGCAGGAATCCTCTAGGACCAGCCCCTACTGGAAGCCCCCACTCCACCCCAGCACTCCAGCCCAGCCCTTGCTCCCGGGGCCTCAGTGTCCAGCCTCGCTACACTCGCCTGCCCTAACTTAACGATCCACCTTGGAGCTCTCATATACTTTCATGAGGCCTGCTTTACCTCTGGCCTTGCTCAAGCTGTCCCCTTTGCCTGGAGTGTCGCTCCTCACCATGCAGCACCCCCAGAACTCCTAGTCGGCCCCTGGCTGGAGGCCTCTCCTCTGCAAAGCCACCCCTGGTTCCTCTGGACCTTGATCCTCCTGTGTCCTCCATCAGAATGCCCCCTCACCCCCGACCTTTGTTTGCCCCATCCCTGCTGTCCAGAATGCCCTACCAGGCCCCTGCCCCCTTAGCAATGGCCTGAGGCTCCCTGGGGCCCAGCTCACTTCTTGCCGGGAGGCTGCATCCAGTTCACACAGCGGCCCCTCAGTGCGGGAGCGCCGCACGAAGGACCCGACCCAGGCCTTCCCTGAATCCACAATTAAGCTTCACTAGCGCTTGGCAGTGTTACCCTTGCTTTCCCGACCAGGTGGCAAGTGCCTCTAGGGCCAACAGCTGCTCTGGGCAAACACAGCCCAACAGTACACAAATCTCCGGGTCAAAGGGATCAGAGAGATACCAAGCGCCAACAGGAAAACTACGGCTGAAAACTGAGCTCTTGGCTCCACCCCCAAACATTGCACTTGAACTTCTCCCCTAGCTAAGAAGAAAGAAAGGTACACAGATCCATTGCCTTTCTGCTTCTGAAGAGTAAACATTCCTCACCCAATCAGCACAACCCATTAGATCAGGAGTTTCTTTATACCAGACAATTCATTGACATTCTTCAAATTCTTTTGCTAAATTGTGCAACCAGGAATCAGTCCTCTTCATTTCTTTCCAACCGGCTGCCAGGCTCCTAACGGTCTCCTGCAATCCCCAGGGCCTCCTCCCAAGCCCTCTCCCTGGCCCTTGGCAGCCTCCCCCAGCCCCACCACCTTCCCCGTCTGCCTTTCTCTGTTTCCTCACTCCACGCCCCATGTCCAACAGTTCTTCCTCTCCATCAGTCCTCCGGTCCGTTCCCAGTCCCCACAGCCTCCCCTGACCTCTCAGGACCCTCCTTCAGCGTGCCAGATCCTCCCACCCCCTCTGCCACAGCCTCAAGCTTCTTCGGGCCCTCCCAAGTCCCCAAAGCCCAGAGCTCCTTTCCCATTCCCTGTCACTCCTCTCTATCACACACAGGCTTCCTGGTCTCTCCTGTGACCCCGTGCATCCAAGGCCTCTCCCGCCTTGGTCTCCATCCGATGCTCCCCACATGTGCCAAGTTTCTTTCCTTCTGGGTAGTGACGATGTCAGAGGTTTCACCACAGGCCAAGCTCAATGCTAAGCACTTCACACATAAGTAAACCTCCCAGGTCAGTTTAACCAATGATCGCCTGTATCTTGGAAATTATACAACTTACACAGGGTCGTGAGCAACTGTCAGAGTCGCCTTTTAAAATCTAGACTCTTGATGCTCCTAAGCGACCATGACTCTTCAAAGGACAGCCAACTTTTATGAACTGACATGAGCTTGATGTGAACCGTCTGCCACCTCCCAGGTTTTAGTTGTCTCCCAGCTCCCCCCAGGCCCTCTTCTAAGACGCACCGGACCCCTTTCACACTTGAGGGCCACACAGCACGCGGTGACCGCCCTTTTGTTTCTCTCCCTTCTCTTCTCTTCTCATCTCTCCCTTCTCTCCTCCTCCCGGGCCAGGCCAAATCGTGTCTCCACCCCTTGGCCCAGGCATCCACGGTCCTAACCCCAGGTTTGTGCTCGGATCTCCCGAAGTGGTCACTCTCAACCAGAGCCGCACCCACCCGCACACCCACACACACGGGCTCACCACTCCCAACGCCACCCGGGCCGCCGCGCCTCAAGTCAGACTCCTTCGCCCCCACCCATCTCCCTGAGCCCACGGCAACCCACGGCCACGGCCTTGCGGAGGTGGGTCCCGCGGGCACCTGCCCTCAACCCAGTCTGGGATCCTCCAACTGCGTCCCCTGGAAAGCCCAAGGCTTCTGCACCTGTGGCTCCCCCGGCTTTCTCGGCCGCTCGGGCTGGCCCCCCTCGGGCCTCAGATCGTCCTCCCTGGGCCCAGTTCTCCGGGCCCCTGGCCTGTGTGCAGCCCGGGTTCCCTTCCCCGCCTCCAGACGGTGTCGCCTCGGCCCTTCCGCGTCTCTGCCTGTCCTCGGCCTGCGCGCGCTCCGCGCCTTACACCGCGTCCTCCTCGCCGAGCACCGCTGCCCAGCCCGCCGCCCCTGCGTCCTCTCAGCCTAGATCCCGGCCCTCTCGGCCGGTTCTCACCCGAATAGGCCAGAGAAAAAGGACTGCGAGTTCTTCACTTTACGCTCCGCCTCGGCCAGCAGGGCCATCGCCTCCGCCTCCTTCCCAGAGTTGTCCATGTCGGCCACGAAAGTTCTCAGCAAACTGCCCGACTGGGCACCGAAGGACTCCGCCGCGGCCGCGCCGCGGTACACCAGCCAGCGAACTCAGCGGGCGGCGGAGACGTCGCACCTGCGCGCGCCGCCTTCGGCCAGCGCCCTCGTGACTCCTACCGGCCAACCAGCAGCCTCGTAGTGCAGCGCTAGCCCTCAAGGGCCACGCCCCCACCCGATCCGCACGCTGCCTTGTGACTCTCACTCTCCAATCGGCGTCTCGAGATCTCGACGCATGCGCATACTGCCGAAGAGTGCACAACATTAGCTTCCTAGTATTTCGCAGGACAAACTCCACATGACGCTGCATAAACCAATCCTACTCCCCATAGCCAAGAACCTGTCCCTATGGCGCGGCCTCTGATTCTCCTCCACCAATGATCAGGAGCCACTGGCTCGGTCGGCCCCTCTTCGCGGAATTTGGGACTGGTCAGCTGACCGCTGACGCTCACGTGACAGCTCCCGGCAGACACCTGGTTTGACAGTTCTCCTGCGCACTTTAGTCCCGCCTCCGCGCTTTGTGTCCTTTACTTCTTCCATTCGAAAGGCCTAAGTGACGAAAAGGAAATTGTTCTACTTCTTGCGCCCTCTGCCGACCGGTACTGAAACTGGCATGGAGAGTACTCGCAAAACTTCAATCTGACAAAATTTAGAGTTGAATTGTACTAAGCGCTAGTTGAAAAAACCTTAGAGCAGGAATTCTCTAACTCTAGTGTCGCAAAAAATGGCTGCAGACAAGTGTGTTAAAAATTCAGTTTCTGGGGCTGGGGATTTAGCTCAGCGGCACAGCGCCTGCCTGGCAAGCTCAAGGTCGTGAGTTCGATTCCCGGTACCGGAAAAAAAAAAAAAATTCAGTTTCCACCCAGACGTGGTGGCTCACTGCTCCCAGGAGGCTGAGGATCGCTGTGATGTCGAGGCCAGTCTAGGCTACATAGCGAGTTCAAGGCAGCCTGAACTACATAGCGAGACCTTGTCTCAAAAAAAAAAAAAAATTCAGTTTCCAGTTCATCAAGTGACCAGAGCCGGGGATATTAGCTCAGCGGGACAAGCACTTGCCTGGCAAGCGCAAGGTCCTGAGTTTGATTCCCGGTACCCCCCCCCCCCCCGCCACCGCAAAAAAAATCAAGTGACCTGATTGGTTTTTAATACCACTCTCCAGGGGCTGGAGATTTAGCTCAGCGGCACAGCGCCTGCCTGGGAAGGGCGAGGTCATGAGCTTGATTCCCGGTACTGGAAAAAAAATACCACTCTCTAGTAAAAGGAACTAGGGATCTTAGAAGTGGCTGGGGTATGGGAGGAACCCAGGGGCACCCTACCACTGAGCTGTGTCCCAACATTTCGTTCATGTTTAGATTTTGAGACAGGGTCTCTCTAAATTGCTCAGGCTGGCCTCAGACTTCCTTTCCTCCCTTTTCAGTCTCCCAAGTATTTGGGATTACACACATGTGTCATCGCTATCAGCACTCCTCATTCTTTAAGTGTGGCGTGTATAGTGACTTGCTTACAAAAACTGCAACATGGGAGGAGGATGGAAAGCCTCCTGTTTACAGGGGAGAAGCCTGACAAACACTGTCAGCCAGCCAACTGAGGTTAATATCAACAATGATAAATCAGCTAGGTGTGGTGGTACACGCCTGTCACTCTAGCACTCGGGAGCCAAGGTGGAGGCAGGAGGATCCTCACTAGTTCAAGGCCAGCTGGGCTGCATAGTGAGTTCAGTCCCAGCCTGGACTAGCAAAAACAAAACACAAACAAGGATAAATCATGTTGCTAGTATGTAACCTTAACATGTGATCAAAATGGCACTTCAGTGTCGTCTTCCCAGTATAATCATGAGAAAAACAGGTAAATCTCAATTGATGGACATTCTCCAAAGTACTTGACCAGTTCTCCTCAAATCAGTCAAGTCAAGCAAACAAGGGAAGCCGGGTGTGGTGGCACACACCTGTAATCCCAGCCCTCAGGAGGCTGAGGCAGAAGATTCATTGTGAGCTCCGGGCCAGCCTGGGCTACAAAGTGAGCTCAAGTCCAGCCTGAACTGCACAGCGAGACCCTGTCTCAAAGAGAAAAAAAAAAAAAAGTAGCAAGGGAAAGCTGAGAAACAGCAATAGGAGCCTGAGGGGACCTGACTACTACATGCAATGCGGTAGTGGGGTCTGATATAGAAGGAAACTTACGTACAGCTGAAGGAAATCTAAATAAAACATGGACTTCAGTTAAAAATAATGTTTGTGAATTGTAACAAAGGTACCATGCTAATGCAAGATGTTAATGATGGGGCAAACGAGGTACACTATGGGGACTTTTTTTAGTACCATCTTTGCAAATTTTCTGCAATCTTAAACTATTCTTAGGGCCGGGGTTATAGCTCAGTGGCACAAGCACCTGCCTGGCAAGCAAAACGTCCTGAGTTCAATTCCCGGTACCAAAAAATAATAATACAGGTAAACTATTCTTAAAGGCTTCTTTACATAAAATCAGGTTCCGGGGCCCTACCCTCAATAGTTCCAATTCTGAATATGTGGTAGGGGTACCAGCATCTGTATGTCTTTTTCTTTACAGAACCCTAGATGATTAGTAACCAGACAATCAGGCCCACTGTTTAAAAAAATGCTGTTATCTGAGGTGGGTGTTGGTTGAGCAGCGTCACCCTGAAGAAACCTTAGTCCAACTCTCATCTTACATTCAAGAAACTCTCCTGAGCTACCGCTTGTGGTTGTACTGTGCTCTGACCGCAGGCAGGTGGGGGGATCTGAATTACCACAAGCAGTTTCAGTTCCAGGCCTGTCAAAGCTGCACTGTCATAAAAATTTCCGTTTGTTTTAACCTGTGAAATTGGAGGGTAATTTGTTATGTAGCAATAGGTAACTAGTATACCCCTAATATTTAACCCAGTCTCATTTCCAGAGTTCATTCATTTAGGTGAGATCCAAACAACAGCCAGTGGCAGCAAGGAAGTGCTCTTTAAGTAGCAATGTTCAGCCAGGGGTGGTGGCCCACGCCTGTAATCCCTGCACTCGGGAGGCTGAGACAGATGGATCTTTGCAAGTTTGAGACCAACCTGGGCTACAAAGTGAGCTCAAGGCCAGCCTGAACTACATAGCGAGACCCTGTCTCAAAAAGGTAAAAAAAAAAAAAAAAAAAAAAGAAACAAAAAACAGGAAATCAACCTGGGTCACAGTGATGGAAGAGGGCCCAGGGCACAAAGCTAGATTCATAAGATCCCTGAGTTCTTTCCCTTAACAAAGGGTTCCAACTGCTTGCAACTGCTGCCTGTGTTTCTTTCCCCCACAAACATTAACTTAGCTGAAATGTGGCCCTTCTGTGTGGCCTTCTGACAGTGCTGTCCACTCTGCTCGCCCTGCCAGTCCCTCAGGACACAGCACACACCCGTACACACCACCCTGCCTCGAAGCAGTCCTCTCGCATTGCCTGAGTTCACAGCATCACTGCCGCTGCTTGGCTCCCAAACCTTCCATGGCAGCCTTGACCTTTTCCTTTCCACCCCACCTGCTTGCTGCGGGCCACAGACAAGCCTGTGGACTCTACTTTGAAAACACATCCTGAAGCCCTGAGCTTTCGGCTCTCTGCTGCTACCTCAGGCCAGGTCCTGTCGTCTCACCATGGGGCTTTCTAGCCACTTTCTGGGCTTCCGATCTTGTCCCTTGTAATCTTTGCCCTGAAGCCAGAGAGCTTTGTAAACAGGCACGGAGGAGGCCCTTTCCCTGCCTAAGGCCCCCCACTGGTTTCCCTGTCTGCGCTGTGCCAGGCCAGATCCCGCCCTGCCCCGGCCATCCACCTAACCTCTGTCACCTCTGCACTCACTAGCTCTTGGCCCTTTTAAATTTTCTTCATTTTGTTTGTAGCCAATACCATGGGCTGCCCTACTCAGTGGCCACTGCTGTTTCTTCCCCTTTTCCTGGCTAAAGGGATTCCAACTTGGCTCAGGTAGCAACAAACTTGAAGGGACATACTAGCTTTTCCCTGTCCTAGAGATAGATCTTGAGGGGCTAGGACAACCGGTTGTTTCCTTCCCACTGCTGGAACAGCGTAGAGCTGAGCTCAGGTTGCCATCCTGGCCCATGGGAGCCGAGGGACATCGCTGGGGGCTGCTGCAGGTCTCCCTGACTCTTGAAAAGGGGGACAGGAGAGGAGGCCACACCCTTTCTGCCCCTCTGCAGGCCGGGGCTGTGTGCAGCTGCTGTTCTTGCCTCTGCGGCAGCCTGGGTTCCCTACCACTTCTCCCTGGGGTTCTTCACCTCAGGGCCAAGCCCTGAGGCCCTGATGACTCACACCTACCCTGCATCTTCTGTTATGATGGCCAAAAGCACGCCCTGTCACAATCTAAAATCACTTCGTTGGCTTGCTTATTACCTCTGTCTTCCTGCTCCTAAAGATGGAGCTCTGCGAGGAAAGGGCGTTGCTGTGTCCCTGCTGTGTGGGGTGGGAACGGTCTGCCTTGCGTGCAGCAGGTGCTTAGTGAATGAATGTGTGCTGACTGAATGCCCGATGGACGCCCCTCGGGGGCAGGCAGCAACACTCACTTCCTGGCCTAGCAGGTGGCTGTGGCTTAGAACCTCTGTGGGATTCACGGGCTGGGAAGTTAGAAGACAGCTGCTCAAGAACCCAATTTAATAAGGTTTTCACACAGACACATACAAAAACACACCTAACAATGTACAAGTCCTCGCGAGACCGGGGACTGGATCCAGAAAGCAGAGACCCCCTGCCTGGAGGCGGGGCCTCAGGCGCTGGAGATCTCGGGGCATCTTCCCACTGATTCTCTGTATCCTGGCCACAGCTCACCAAGGTAAGGAACCCGCGCCAGAGGATCACACTTAAGAGCTGCTCAGGCCCCACCTTTTACCTCCCCGAGGCCTCCCTGCTGTAGGCAATGTGGAAGAAGGGGAGAGACTCTTAACCTCAAGAAAATGGAACATCGGGCCCCACCTTTCAGGGACTCAGCAGCTGTCCAATGACGGCTTCTCTGCCTGTTTGTGGCTAAGTGACCACAGGTTTGCTAGGGAAGCTGCCAACAGCAGACAGCAAGGGTAGAGAGGTCCAGGGAGGCACAGCAGGGCTTCAGGCCCCGTCCAGACCAGACCAGACCAGACCAGCTGCCCGCAGGGAGTCACCACTGCAGGGGGCTGATGTCAGCGCCCAGCTCCTCCTCCTCCTCCTCCTCCTCTTCCTCCTTCAGTGGGAAGGGCTTTGCGGGCCACTTCACCCTGAGGACAGGCTCCGTGTGCTCCTGCAGGCGGTGTCGCTTCATGTGGGCATTCCGGCTCTTGATCTTGTCAAACACCCTGAGGGGTTGCCAGAGAATGGAGGGTGAGGGTGGGGAGGGAGAGGCCAGGGAGGTGCCAGAGCCCAGGGAACCGGCCAGGTACCTCTCACATTCTCTGCACGGAAAAACGCCCTGGCTCTCCACGCTCCCCGGCGGCTCAGGGGTCCGCTTGGGGCCTGCACTTGGGCTGGAGTTGAGGATGGACTCCCTCCTGTAACTCTTGGTCTTTATCTTTAACTCAGGAGTTGGGCTGTGGCTGGGTCTCTCCTGAGGGCTGCAGGTGACCTGCAGAGGGGGTGGAAACAAAACACGGGCTCTGACCTTGCAGCCCTGGAAGGCAGAGGCGGTCGGCAAGGAGAGCCTCCCTCAGGACCGCCTCTCTCCGGCTGGGACTGCAGTGGGTATCGGATCAGAGGTGCCTGCCAGACCTCTCCCTCTAGGGCCTCTACCTTTTCTTCTGTCCTTTCTACTTCATCCAGCTCTCTCTTGACCCTCTTTTCTAGCCCTGGGGCTCGGCCACAGTCAAATTTGATCATTTTTTTCCAGATGTAATAATACTCAACACATTGTGCCACTGTCTTTGTCTGGATCTAGTGGAAGAAAACACAAGCGGATTGTAGGCAGCGCCTAGTGAGCTGATCCTACCGCTGGCCGGCAGCACCTGCCCAGAGCCCTCCCACAACACCTCTGTTCCCTTTGCTACAGAGGCAGGGCCCACAGCATCCTTCCAGGTGACGAGGGCATCCAAAGCGAAGCCACAGGAGCCACCCACCCCCAGCCCAGCACATGGGGGCAGCAATCTCAGCCCGGGAATTCTTCCCTACAGAGAGATGCGCACAGGGCTCGCCACAACCCCGTGCCAACAGCTGCATGTTTCCCAGCAGGGACTAAGTAACACTGAATGCCCTCAGCAGGCGTGGTGGCGCAGGCCTGTAACCCCTATACTGTGGAAGGGTTAAGTATGATGATGCCAAATTCAAGCCCAGCCTAGGCAATTTATCAATATATATATATATATATATTTTTTGGTCTTTTTGAGACAGGGTCTGGCTGTGCAGTTCAGGCTGGCCTTGAGCTCACTTTGTAGCCCAGGCTGGCCTCGAACTCGCAATGATCCTCCTGCCTCAGCCTCCTGAGTGCTGGGATTACAGGTGTGCACCACCACGACTGGCTCAAGCAATTTATCAATTTAGTGAGACTCTGATTCAAAAAATATATATAGTTACAAAAGGGCTGGGATGCAGCTCAGGGTGAACCTGGGCTTCAATGCCCAGTATGGGGTAAAAAACAGGGGGTAAGACACTCAGTTGACAAGGCACAGTGAACTCTGAAAGTGGACTCACACATGAATGCTCACAGCTGCTTTTTTATTTGTTTGTTTGTTTTTTGAGACAAGAGTCTTACAGTGTAGTCCAGGCTGACCTTGAACTTATTTAGCCCAGGCTGGCCTTGAACTCACAGCAATCTTCCTGCCTCAGCCTCCCAAGTGTTGGGATTACAGGCATACCACCATGCCCGGCTTCAGAACTGCTTTTTAATTGCTTCGCATTGGAAACTGCTCAAATGACCATCAAATAGTGAAGGATTAAACAAACTGTGGTATATCCATGCCATGGAATACTACTCAGCAGTAAAAAGGGGTGAGTTGTCAATCTGTGCAACAAGGACAAACCTCCGCTGTGTGGAATGTAGGATGCTAGACAAGGCAGAGCACATGCTCTATGGCTGCTCCATTGATGTAAGGCTCTAGGAAGGGCAAAGGGATTTACTGCCAGGGAGTGGCACGGGTGGTGGGTTCCAAGGGGCAGAGGAAACTGGAGGGGGCACAGATCTGTTCATTATCTTGGTTATGGCGATGGTTCCCGGGTGTGTGAATATGTCAAAACTTACCAAACCTTGTACTTTGATTATGTGCAGTTTCGTGTACCTCAAATTTAAAAAAGAAGAGGTAAAAGCAGCAGAATCTTATATTCGGTATGAGCCCATGCTTTTTAAGTATATGATGCATGTGCACATCTGGGCAGACAGGAAATGCCTGTAAGCGCTCGTCAGGGAGTCACCAGAGCTGCTGAGTCAGAAGTGGGGAGCGGCGGGGGCGCAGAGGACTCTGGAGCACGCAGGCATTTCTGTCCTGTGTGGCCAGATGAGATAGTCGGTGGGGTGTCAGCAGGCGGGGAGGGCGGGGTGCTGGGTGCCCAGCGCCCTCCCACTCCTCTGCCACAGCTGTGTGATGGCGCCTGCCCCTGCCCTCGCTGCCCTACCATCTTGTGTATCAGGTAGAAGTCCTTCTTGTGGGCACAGAAAGCCTTCTTAAAGAGCCTCTTCTCCATGGGGGTCCAGATGTCGGAACCTGTCAAAGAATACAGCCAAGAAGAGGACATTGCTCCTTGTGGGGCCACGGGCACCGCTGACCAGCCTCTTCAAACTGCCATCACTAAGCGCCAGTCGCCTGCCAGCCTCCTGCCGTCCCACAAAAGCCCTGCAAGGTCATTGCTGCCCCCCCAAGCAGATGTGGCAGCTGAGGCTCCCATGGCTCACTCCAGGGACGGTGAGCTCCACCATGGAACCTGAGCTGACCGCGGGCAGCTCTCCTGCTCCCTGGCTGAACAGAGCCCCAGGGGAACCGCTGCATGAGGGACGAGGCAGGATCCAGTGAGCAGAAACCGGTGCCTGCTGAGTCACGCTGGAAGGACAGGCCCTTCTAGAATGGCAGGCAAGGGGCTGAAGGGGACTCCAGCAGAGCCCCACCGACCCGCTTGTGGGAGGGGCTCGGGCCAGGCCCAGCGGCCTCTGTCCAGTCACCTGTGTAGCGATAGTCAGCCAGCGGGTGGGTCCATGGCTTCTGGGCTCCTCTGAGTAAGAGCGTCTCCAGGGCCCCCTGGAAGAAGAGGAGGGGAGGCTATTCTCGGGTGCGGGCCAGCAACGCACAGGATCGCTTCTGTCCTTTCACTCATTTGAAAAACACTCACAGTCAACCCTAAAGTTCTGGTCCCAGGGCCGCTCGAGGGGTGGGGGGTGCCTGGGCCAGCGGCCAGGCTGGGGCTGGCGGCAGAGCACTAAGCGCCCTTCTGAGGGCAGCTGTTAGCTTTCCCAGAGAGAGGTGCCGTCCTTGATGAAACAGTGCGTACTCATTTATTCTCATTTACTCTGGCACAAGCTCCTTGTTCCATCAGGGACGGGGCTTGGAGGAGCACTCTAGCTCCACAGCTCTCATCGTTAGCTAATTTTTTTTTTTTTTTTTTTTTTTTGGTCTTTTCGTTTTTTTCTCCGGTACCGGGAACCGAACTCACGACCTTGCACTTGCCAGGCAGGCGCTCAGTGATCCTCCTGCCTCAGCCTCCTGAATGCAAGGACTACAGGTGTGCGCCACCATGCCCTGTTTAGCTAATAAGTTTAAAAACCATATTTC
>NW_004955574.1:1361787-1398301 GCF_000276665.1 Chinchilla lanigera
GGAGGAGCACTCTAGCTCCACAGCTCTCATCGTTAGTTTTTTTTTTTTTTTTTTTTGGTCTTTTCGAGATAGGGTTTTTTGCAGTTCAGGCTGGCCTTGAATTCACATTGTAGCCTAGGCTGGCCCTAGCCTCAGTGATCCTCCTGCCTCAGCCTCCTGAATGCAAGGACTACAGGTGTGCGCCACCATGCCCTGTTTAGCTAATAAGTTTAAAAACCATATTTCCTGTTTTGACTCTCCTAAAACACAAACTCCACAAAGGCAGAGATTTTGTCTGAACCCCCACTGTAACCCCACTGAGGGCCACACATGTAATTTCTGGGGTCCAGCGCAAAATAAAATCAGGAACTTCTTGTTCAAAAAGTATGACGCCATTAAGACAGCGACAACAGAGCACGGAACCACATACTGAGCGTACCCGGCGCCCACCCTACATGTTGCAGCCACCCAGTGTGCATCCCTCGATATGCGCCGAGGACCCACTATGTGCTAGGTACTGGCTTTCAGCTAGAGAGAAATGAGCTGGTGGCCTAACCTAACACGGCCAACGCAGACAACAGGTCTCCCACGACTCAGAGCTGGACTTCCCTAACCCTCGGAACTCCGAGGAGGCTGGGTGGTGCAGGCAGTGGCATTTAGGTTGCAGTAGGGTTTTCACAGGATCTTTTCATCAAAGGGTGAGGCTCAGTAGACAAGGAGCTGGGTCTACTGAGCTCCTCTCCCTGAGACCCTGACCCCTCTCGGGATCAGTAACCAGCGGATGAGTCCCCCATGTCAGTTCAAAAGGACCCCAGGCGTCTCAGAGCCACTGAGGAGGGATGGGCAGCCTCCCTTCAGCTGTCCTCAGCTGTCACCTCCAAGCCTGTGGCACGTTGCGTGCACCTACAGCTCTGGTCCCAGGACAGCAGCCCCTGCCGCCTCACCTGAACGCTGCCCTGGGCTTCGTGCAGGCAGTGCAGGGCGAGCTCCAGGTTGGTGCCTCCTCCCGGCATCACACTGGAACACGCCACGTTGCACAGCTCCGTCACTGCGGTTCCGGCGAGAGGGGCAGAAGCGAGGGTGGGGAGGAAGACACGCAAGGGCGTCAGCAGGTGCCAAGGAGGAAACCTCCCCGGGCTGCACAGGGAGGCTCCCTGTCACCACCCCCCCCGCGCATTTCCATCAAGGGCAGGCCGAGGGGAAAAGTCGAGGGCCTGCCCAGCACTGGCTCTGGCAGGCCTGGCCAGCTGCCGTGTGTGAGGTGGGCAGGAGAACCCAAGACGGGAGAAGCGAGCCCTCTCCACTGCCCACCCCCAGCCACAGGAAGAAGCCGAGGGGGCGCACTCCCCGGAGTTGGAGGGGGAGAAGGGGCCTTGGGAACTTGACCCTAGAGCCATAGCCACCTCTGTCCTGTGTCTCCGGGTTGGTCGTCACATCACCCCACGGCTTCCAGACTAGACAGGCCACGTGCTCATCAGCTCTAGCCAGCGACCTTTCCTGCAGCTCCGGGATCTCAGCCTGAAAGCGGCTTCCTATGTTGATGTGTCTGAAACATGACACACAAGGATGACTGAGGTGGGAAACGGAGCGGAGGCGTGCCGGGTGCCCTGCTGTCAGCCACAGACTGCTCTGTGGAAACCCACTGCCGGCTCTCGGACTCAGCTGCTCGTCACCCTGACCAGCGCCAGGCGTTTCGGAAAGCTCTCCAGGGATATGCCCTTCTTCCTTCTGTTTTCCTTCATGACCAGATTTCCTGCCTGGGGCACCTCTCTAGGACAGGGAGGTACATGCTGCTACCCTGCCACTTCTGCCCAGCTACGTTCCACAGATATCTCAGGTCTCCCACTGTGCCATGGGCAGCTCTGCCTAGAATCCCAAGGTACAGGGCATCTGCCCCACGTGCCCAACAACCTGTCTCGACAGAAAGCATACTGCTACACATATCTGGAGGGATCCACTGCTTCTCCCCAGGGAGCCTCTGAGCCTAGACCTGCCCTCCCCATGAAGAAGGAGCCCTTAGGAAAAACTGACCCTGGAACCCCAGGAGGTAAAAGCAATTTCACTCAGAAGGACCCTCAGGATCTAAACTTGTTCCAACTCACGGTTCAATGCTGATCTTAGAATCGTCCTTCACCACACAGATGCTAAAAGAGTCATCCACTTGATCTAGAAAACACAGTGAAAAGCCTCAAGAAGACTGACTGGATGTGCCCCGCAGTGGCCCTGTTTGTCCTTGTGGACATAGCTGAAAATAGGCCTTCAAGGTCCCGTGGGAGGTAGGACTTCTGAAAAGGCAGAGAAAGACACTTAGCAAACAACAAACTAACAGAGGAAAATTACACGTGGGTATTAAAGTAACAAGTGAGCCAGATGTGGTAGTGCATGGCTGTAATCTCAGCACTCAGGAGGCTGACGCAGGATGATTGCTGTGAGGTTGAGGTCAGTCTGGGCTACACAGTGAGGCCCTATTTTAAAAAAACAAATAAGTAAATGCAATGAAATAAAGGGGCTAGGGATATAGCTCAATGGCACAAGGTCCTGAGTTCAATTACCAGTACCAAAAAAAAAAAAGTAAGTTAAGGTGTCTGGAAATTGTCCTAAGGGAATACAATATTAAGAGAAATATTTATGGTAGAAAACTGACAATCTTGGAAGAACAAGAGTCTGTGGCATGTGAACCATGGCCGGCTTCCTGTCCTGTCCTGTCCTGTGCATGTCCTGAAGCGTCACTCTGAGGGTCCACTGCAGGGAGGTCCATCCCAGACAGGGGCTCCCTTGGCACCCAGCTCCCATGCTTCAAATATTTCAAGCAAAGTAGACTGGCAGTTTCTCTTCTGGGGTTAAAAAGTCTAGTAGCCAAACAAGCACCAAAAGTATGAGCTGACGGAAGGAAAAATAAGCAAATTTGAAGACAGATCAGTAGAGAGTATGAAACCTGGAGAACAGAGAAAAAAAAGGAGTAAAAGTGAAGAGAGCTGGGTGTGGTGGCCCAGGTCTGTAATCCCAGCATCCGGGAGGCTGAGGCAGGAGGATTGCCAGGAGGTTAAGGTCACCCTGGATTACATAGTGAGTCCAAGGCTAGCCTATATTGCATAGTGAGACCCTGTCTCAAAAGAGAAAACAAAACAAAAAAAAAGTAAAGAGAGCCTCAGAGAAATGTGGGAAACCATTATGTACAGTAAACACAAATAACGGGAGTACTGGATGGAGAGAACAAAGGAACAGAAAAATATCTAAAGAAAGAATAGCTGAGAAAAAAAAGAAATAATAGCTGAAAATCTCCCAAATTTGATGAAGAGCAATATAAAGTCTAAGAAGCTCTGAACTCCAAATAAGATACACACAAAGAAATCCACATTCAGGGAAGATGTTGAAAATCAAAGATAAAAATATCAAAAGCAAAATGTGAAAAAACCAAAAACCTCATCATGTACAAGAGACCCCAGGTAAGATTTTTCTTTTTTTTGGTACCAGGAGTCGAACTCATGACCTCAGGCTTGCCAGGCAAGCGCTTAAGCCGCTGAGCTATACCCCCATCTGACCCTGGGTAAGATTAACAGCTGACTTCTCACCAGAAACAATGGGTCAGAGGCAGAGGAATAACATTCTTAACATGCTAAAAATGTTAACTAAGGCTTATGTCCCCAAGTTAACTTTTAAAAGTGAAGCTTACATAAAACATTCCCATACTTTTAAAAATTGAGAAAATTTGTTGCTAGCAAACTTGGCTTACAAGAAACATAGGTGGAATATTATTCAGCCACAGAAAGAGAGAAATCACAGATACATAGTAAAATAGAGGTGAAACCTAAAACATGGTACTGAGTGAAAGAAGACAAAAGAACCACATATTGTATGACTTGATGCATACGAAATATGCACAACAGCCAGATCTATGAAGATGGGGAGTAGAAGGAAGGCTGGGCAAGAGGGCAGGAAAGGAGAGACTGGTAAGAATGGAGTTTCATTCTGTTTTTTTTTTTTTTCCGGTACAGGGAATTGAACTCACGACCTTGTGCTTGCCAGGCAGGCGCTGTGCTGCTGAGCTAAATCCCCAGCCCCTGGAGTTTCATTCTGGGTTAATGAAAATATCCGAAAATTTACTGTGATGATGTTATATAGCTTAGTGTATATATACTAAGAATGACTGAAGTACATGTTTTAAAGTGATATTTGTGTACAATATAGATAACTCATTAAGGATATCCTGTAAATATAAAAGTACTAAATGTCCATCAACTGGTCAATGGACAAAGAAGATGTGGATTTTTTTTTAATACGATGAAGTACTACTCTGCCATAAAGAAAGATAAGCTCGAGACATTCCTAGGTAAATGGATGCACCTTGAGATCATACTCTTAAGTGAAATAAATCGGACACACATGTTTAAACACTGCATTGTTTCTCTGGTGTGAGAAACCAAAAGCGTGTATTAGGTATTGTGAAATAGGAAGAAAATGTTCAAATAGGGAGGGGGACAATAGTGGGAGATGGGAATGGAAAGAAGGAGAAAGTAAAAAAGTGAGAAGAGGAGGAGTTGAAGGGAGGTTAGGGGAATGGGGAAAAAAAGAATTAGATTATCACATGCAGGTACAAATTCTCTACAATGAATGTGATCATTATGTATATCTAAAATGTACCAATAGGGGGCCAGGTATGTAGCTCAATGGCATAAGCGCCTGCCTGGCAAACGCAAGCTCCTGAGTTTGATTCCCAGTACCCAAAAAAAAAAAGTACTAATAAAAGCTGGGGAAAAAAAATAGAAGTACAGGGTTGGGGATGTATCTCAGTAGCACAAAGCCTGCCTGGCAAGCACAAGGGCCTGAGTTCAATTCCCAGTGCAAAAAATTAAAAATAAAAATATATAATATAAATAAATAAATACATAAATAAAAGTACTAAAGATAGTTCTTCAGGATGAAAGCAAGTGATATAAGGTAGTAATATGAATACACATACAAAAAAATAAAGAGCACTGGTAAAGGTAATAGTTATGGTAATTAATTATGAAGACCAGCAGAACTGCCTGTTTCTTTCCTTAAAGACCAACTGCATAAAACAATATCCATTATAAGTTTATAACATCTAGAAATATATGATAAAATAACAGTACAAGGGAGTAAAGCTGTACAGGAATAAAGAAATAACACCTGGGGGCTGGGGATTTAGCTCAGCGGCACAGCACCTGCCTGGCAAGCACAAGGTCGTGAGTTCGATTCCCGGTACCAAAATAAAAAACAAAACCAAAACAAAAAAAACAAACTGGTCTTTTGGCCAGGTGTGGTGGCGCACACCTGTAATCCCAGCACTTGGGAGGCTGAGGCAGGAGGATCTTTGCAAGTTTGAGGCCAACCTGGGCTACAAAGTGAGCTCAAGGCCAGCCTGAACTGCATAGCGAGACCCTGTCTCAAAAAGACAGAAAAAAAAAAAAAAAGAAAAAAGAAATAACACCTGATGGTAACTCAGGTCCATATGAATAAATGAAGAGATCCAGAGTTATTTAGTGGAAGGTTAATATAACAAACTACATAAATAACATTTGCTTTCTTTTTTTTTGTCTTTTCTTCTGGTATCAGGAATCAAACTCATGACCTTGCGCTTGCCAGGCAGGCGCTTTGCTGCTGAGCTAAATCCCCAGCCCCAACATCTGCTTTCTTAACTGGGTGTGGTGGTGCATGCCTGTAATCTCAGCACTCGGAAGGCTGAGGCAGGAGGATCGCTGTGAGTTTGAAACCAGCCTGGGCTACAAAGTGAGCTTAAGGCCAGCCTGAACTGCATAGTGAGACCCTGTCTCAAAAAGACAAAAACAAAAACAAAACTTTCTTTCTTTTTTTTTGGTTTTTTTTCTGATACTGGGAATCGAACTCATGACCTTGTGCTTGCCAGGAAGGTGCTGTGCCACTGAGCTAAATCCCCAGCCCCAAAACTTGCTTTCTTTTATTCTCTCAGCTTTTTTACAACAAAGCATATAAAGTAAGAATTATGATGACATGTAATTGAGAGTATGCCTGACTACTGACCTATCTATTATTAATAAAACAATAACAGCCCCAAAAAGGCAGCATATGTAATAGAGTTAGATAGGAGTAATGTTCCTATAATTAAGTCAGTAGACACCTGAACAGATCCCGATAAGATGTATTTGTGAGACTTACAGAAACCACTAAGAAATGACTAAGACAGAGCTTCGAAAGTAATTGGTGGAATGAACATGTTACACTAAAAAAATGCAAAAAAAGGAGGAACAGAAGTGGAAAAAAGATATAAAGATATAAGACACACAAAGAATAAATAGCAAAACACCAGATGTAAATTCAACCATATAGAATAATAACATTAAATATGAATTGATTAAACAACCTAATCAAAAGGCAGTTTGTCAGATTTAATAAAAACACATGATCCAGTTAACACCATCTATAGGAGACACACTTTATTTTCAAAGACACACATATTGAAAATAGGAGAAAAACATATACAAGTAACAAGCAAAAAAGAGATGAAATACTATTCTAATATTAGATAAATTAGATTTTAAAACAAAAAATATTACTAGAGAGAGAGATTTTGTCATAATAAAAGGTCAAGCCATCAAGAAAGCCAGAACATATATACACCATGAACAGAACCCCAAAATATATGAAGCAAAATCTCACAGAACTGCAGGACCAAATAAAGAATTCAAGGGCTGGAGACATAGCTCAGAGGTAAAGAGCTCACCTAGCATGAGGGAGGCTCTGGGTTCAAGCCCTAACACTGGAAAAAAAAATTTTAAAGGAATAGTTAGAGAATGAAGATATAATACTTTCAGTAATGGATAGGACAGCTAGGGAGAAGATGAACTGGGAAAGACAAGCCTTGAGCAACACCAGAAACCAAGCAGACCTTGGGGCCAGTAGACCACAGCGCCAGCCTGGCAAGCACGAGGTCCTGAGTTCAATTCCCAACACCATGAATAAATACAGACATATATACATACATATAAACCAAGTACACCCAACCAACATCTATAGTACAAGTCCACTTCAGGAGAGTGCACATGCCTCTCAAGGGCACAGGTGGTATTCTCTAGGGCAGAACACATCCTAAACCAGAAAACATACAGCAATACATCTGAGAGGACTGAAGCCAAACATAGCATATTCTCTGACCATGTTAGAATTAATTAGAAATCAATAGAGGAAAAACATGTAGAAGCTAAACACTCTACATCTAGTAAATGATGTGCCAAACTGTAACAGAAATTAGAAAATACTGAAAACAAGAACATATTAAAATTAAGAAACGTGGCTAAGGTAGTGCTGAAAGAAAAATTTAAACTGTGTCTACACTTAAAAAGAAGGAAATTCTCAGCTGGGTGGGGTGGTACATGCCTATAATCCTAGCTCTCAGGAGGCTGAGGCAGGAGGATTGCCACGAGTTTGAGGCCAGCCTAGAGTTTTTAAAAAAAGAAAGAAATTCTTAAATTGGTAACCTAAATCTTCATCTCAAGAAACTAGAAAATATGAGCAACCTGAGCTCAAGGCAAGCACAAGAAAAAATGTAATAAAAAAGAGAAAAGAAATAAATGAAATAGAGACTAACAAGAGAAAAATCAATGGAACCAGAAAATTTTAAAGATCAATAAAATTGACAAAACTTCTGTAGAGGAAGATAGAAGAACAAGGAGGAGGGAAAGGAGGAAGAGGGGAGAAAAGAAGAAGAGAAAGATAAGAAGGAGGAGAGGGAGGAAGGAAGAGAGGTGGTGAAATGAAAAGGTGGTATCACTACCAATCTGGCAGAAATAAAAGGATTATAATGAATACGATGATGCCAGGCATGGTGATGCACACCTATAATCTTAGAATCGGGGAGGGGGAGGCTGAGGCAGGAGGACTGCTGTGAGTTCAAGGCCAGCCTGGTCTATACAGTGAGTTTAAAGCCAGCATGAACTACATACTGTGATCCTGTCTAAAAATAAAATAAAATAAAATAAAATAAAATGACCAAAAGAGAATACAGTATAACGAACAATTGTATGTCAACAGATAAGATAATCTAGATAAAATGAAGAAATTCCCAGGAAGGAATGAAATACTTAAACTGACTCAAAAAGAAATAGAAAAACTGAATAAAACCACACAAACCTATTAAATTAGTAATTATTAAAACTTCTCGCACTCCCACCTCCCAACACAAAAAAATCCCAGCCCAGATAGCTTCACCATGAACCCTACACCACAGTTAAGGAATTAATCCAATCTTCTACAAAACAGGAGGGAATACTTCAAACTTACTCTATGATGCCAGGACTACACTTTTGCCAAACCAAGGATATTACAAAACAACTGGAGACCAAACCCTTTTATGAATACAGATCTATGCCCCCAATACTAGCAAATAAATTCCAATAATATGCAAAAGTATAATACCTCATGATCAAGTGGGACTTATCCTAGAGATACAACATAAAATTGACTGATTTAACATAGATCAATTAATATAATACGGCATATCAATTCAATAAAGGACAGAAGCTACATGATCACCTCAATAGATGCAGAAAAAAATCTTGACAAAGAATCCAACATTTTCTTCATTATTAAAAAGAAACTCAGCAAAGCAGGAAAAGGGGGAATTTCCTCAAACTGATACATGCACTTGCCATCCTTATTTGCTGATAATACGATCTAGTACACAGAAAATCCAGCCAGGTATGGTAGTGAATCCCAGCACTTGGAAGGCTGAGGCAGGAGGAACACCATGAGTTTGAGGCCAGCCTGAACTGCATAGCCAGACTCTGTTTCAAAAGATAAAAACAAATAAGCCAACAAACCCCAACAATAACAAAAAAGAAAATCCTAAGGAATTTGTTTAAAAAAAAAACTATTGCAACTACTAAATGAGTTCATCAATATCACAGGATACCAGAACAATATAAAAATATTAACTTTACTTTTTACACCCTAATAATAAACATTCTAGGCAGGGTATGGTGGCACACACCTGTAACCCAACACTCAGGAGGCTGAGGCAGGAGGATCACCTCCAATTCAAGGCCAGCCTGGGCTGCATAGTGAGCTCAAGGACAGTCTGAACTACACAGCAAAACCCTGTCTCAAAAGACCAAAGAAAAATAAACAACAAAAACATTCTAAAAGCTGGGCATGGTGGCACATGCCTATAATCCCAGCACTCAGGAGGCTGAGGCAGGAGTTTGAGATCAGCCTGGGCTACAAAGTGAGTTCAAGGTCAGCCTGAACTGCATAGACAGACTCTGTCTCAAAAAGACAAAAAAAAAAAAAAAAAAAATTCTAAACATAAAACTAAGGGAACAATTCCATTTACAATAGAGTAAAAAAAAGAATAAAACATTTAAGTATAACTATTACAAAGGAAGTTTAAGACACACACTGAAAACTACTAACACTATGGAAAGAAATGAAACAAGATCTAACTAAATGAAAAGACACCCCCTGTTCATGGACAGAGAGGCTTACAATTGTTTAGAATGGCAATACTCCCAATTGATATGTACATTAAACACAATAGCTATCAAAACCACTGCTGCTCCTAAAATTCTGTGGAAACACAAGAGACCCAGAACAAGAGACCTAGAATCTCAAAAGAGAAGGGTAAAGTTGGAAAACTCACGTTTCCCATTTGACAGCTTAGCACAAAGCCACGATGATCAAAACTGTGTGGCTCTGGCATAAGGATAAATATACAAATCAAAAGGACAGAGTTAAAAAACAGCCAAAGAAAAAACCCTTGGGTACTGATTTTCAACCAGTGTGCTAAGACAGTTCAATGGGAATGATCTTTTTAACAAACGATGCTGGACAGTTGGATACCCACATGAAAAATAATGAACCTGAAACCCTTCCTCGTACACTACATATAAGTTAACTGATCTAAGAGTCAAAATTATAAAACTCTTAGAAGAAAACAGCAGTAACTCTTCTCATATGACCTTGAGTCAGGCAACATTTCACACTGAATACCAAACACAAATGCCAAAGGAAAAAACTGAGCTTCGTGTATGTATGTAAAAAAGGTGTATAGCTAAGAACAGAGAATGGTGCTCAGTGTTATCAGTCAGTAGGGGAACACAAACCAGAACCACACCCAGATACCACTTTACACTGATAAGGATGGTTACAATAAAAACACGGACTATAACAAGTGTTTACAAGGATGAGAGACATTAGAACTCTCACTCACTGCCCATGGGACTCCAAAATGGTGCAAAAATTTTGGAAAAGTTTGGCAGTTCCTTAATGGTTAAAGAGTTACCACAGGATCCAGCACTTTACTCTAAGCATCTACCCAAGAGAAGCAGGAACATCCATTCACACACAAAACTGTACACAATTGTTCATAGCAGCATTATTCACAATGCCTAAAAAGTGGAAACTCAAATGCCCATCAGTGGATGAATACATAAGATGTGGTCTACCCATCTGATGGAATATTATCCAGCCATTAAAAGGAACAAAGCACTGATGCAGGCTATGACACAGATGGACCTGAAAGCACCATACTGAGTATATTAAACTAGGGACAAAAGGTCATACACTGTGTAATTCCATTTATAGGAAATACCCAGAATAGGCAAGTCCACGGAGACAGGGCGCAGAGGCGCGTTTGCCAGGCAGGGACTACGGGTGTGAATGGGGAGGAGGGGATGGCTGGTGGTGGGTACAGGCTTCTCCTGAGGAGGCTGCAGATGCTCTAGTCAGACTGTGTGGGTGCATGGCCTGTGACTGTCCTTAGACGCACACACACTTAAATGAAGTATTTGCATGGTCTCAGAACTATTATCTCAATACAGCCATCAAGATGTGACACAGGGGGGCTGGGGATTTAGCTCAGCGGCAAAGCGCCTGCCTGGCAAGCGCAAGGTCGTGAGTTCGGTTCCCGGTACCGGAGAAAAACAAAACAAACAAACAAACAAAAAAACAACAAGATGTGACATAGGGAGCAGGCAGGGGGTGGGCAGGTTAAGTGGCTCTGTGTTCTTTCTGGCCGTAAAACTCTAAGTACCCAGAAGGTGCTCGTCACAGCACAGTCCTGGGTACTCTCAGCAGCACTGAGACCCTTAGGCCAGGTGTCCCCAAGCCCTGTGTGTCGCTGGACCAGCTGCCGCAAGGGGCGGCATGGGTGTGCAGCACGGGGCAAGCGCTCGGCCTCACTCACCCAGCACGGAGCTGATGAGCTGGTGGGGCCCTGCCTGGGACTTGGAGCAGAGTGTGTTGAAGTAGAGCCCGGAGCCCTCCCGGATGGGGCTGAGCATGGGAGGCGGCGTGTAGGGGGAGCACTGGAACAAGCCCTTCAGGAGGTGGTCCACCAGGAGCACGGGAGAGCGCAGGCAGCTCTGCTGGCCCCTTTCAGGGCCAGGGTCCCCAAACACAGAGGGTAGAGGAGGGATGAACAGGGCCCTGGACTGGGGGCGCTTCTTCCGCTTCTTGTGTTGGCTGCTGTCCTTGTCATCTCTCTCTTCCTCATCCTTCTCTTGTCCCTGGAAAAGAAAAGTATTCAGAGCCACTGGGGTCACCGCAGTCCCCTGCCACGACAGTCTTCGGGGTAGCACAAGCGGGTAAAGGAAGACTGGCAGTAGAGACAGGGAAACAGTGCATGTGTGGCCAGCAGGGCCACACTCCAGCCCTGGGCACAGGAGGCCGAGCGGGCCCACAGCGGCACTGCCCAGCCAGGCCCAGGGCAAACCCACGCCGCCAGCCTGGTGCCGTCCTGAGCCCAGAGCCCGCAGCTGTGCAGCCCCAGCCCCAGCGACTCAGAGGGCGTGTGCAGACACACGGTGATGGCGAGCGAATGAAAATGAGTCCGCTCAGATCGTGGTGGCGCCAGTGAGACTTGCAGCCTCCGGGCCCAGGCACCCCATTCCTGAATCCAACGAGAGCTTCTCCAGTGGGGCCCCCATGGAGCACCGAAGAGATGAGTCCCCGGAGACCAGTGCTCCCACTCAGTGCTCTCCTTCCCCTCCGGGCTCCTCTCCTCCCTGCCAGCCTTCCTCCTCCTCCAGCTCTCAGCTCCGACAGCCCCTCCTCAGGGAAGCCCCGCCTGACCCCAGAAGGCTGTCCCTCAGCATCCCAACACAGCCCTGCAAACTCTGGGTCATCGCTGTCCAGGGCCAGATCTCCACGGGACTGCAGCCCCAGGAGGCAGAGCCTGGGCTCTCGTGGTTATTGCTGGGTCCCCTGCACTGCCCAACAGCAGGGCCGACACAGAGGGATCCATGAACGTTGAATTTCTGAGTGAAGTTGTAAACCAAGTACTTGTAGAGTCAGGATTTCCTGGGACATGCAGCTTTTCCCATGGTGCCAGCAAGGTGGAAAAGCATGGGCAGATTAGACAGGTGGGCACCCACCTTGGCCATGCTCCCTAGGGGGCAGGGAGCCACAGCCATGGGCACGGACACGGGGATCCCCAGAGGGCTTCTTGGCACCTGGGGAGCTCTGTCCATCCCTGTCTGGCCTCAGAGCCCGTCTCGGTGGCTTGCAAGACTCTGCGGCAAACACCTGAACACGGAGAGACAGCGGCTCTTCAAGAGCTCTTTAAGACTCTTAGGGCAGACAGAAGCCGGGGGACAGAAGAAGTGCTCTGAGGACAGCTAGAAAGGCTGTGGCAGACTTCCGGGCAGTGAGGTGGGGCAAGGACCAGAGTGGGGACCTCTGCCATCCCACCACTGTGGCTGTCCCAGAGACCAGACCAGCCCTGCTGCCGGGCCATACCCCTACTTCTTCTGGGAGGCCATCTTCAGCCTGAGATGGGCAAAGCCAGCATCTCTCCCCCAATGCCTGCCAAGCCCTGTCACCAAGAAGCCCCTGCTGGTGCCCCTTTACCTGCTGCTCCTGATTCCGAGGTGATGGCCACTGGTCACTGTGGAAACACATGTGGCTGCTCAGGCCTTTCTCGGTGTAAAACATCTGGCTGCAGTTCTTGCAGACGAAAGTGCTCCTGGGCTCCGCCCAGTCTGTGGGGCTCCCATTTTGCGGGTGGCTGTGGGAGGCGAGGCAGGAAGGAAGAATGGGAGAGTGAGGCCCTTTCTCTAGCCACTGATTGCTTTCTACTCCAGTCCACGCACCACCCTCAACAAACCCGAAAAACGCAGAGGCCCTACCCACACTCTCCAGGGGTGGAAGCATCGTCCTCGGGACAAGGTGTCCAGCTCACTCACCCCAGGTAGCACAGGAAACCACAGAGGACTCCTGTGGGCAGTGCCAGGCGGGGCAGGAGGCTTCTCAACTTACCATCCACCTGCCACACTCTCCTCCTTCATGGGATGGGGCAGCCTGTAGATGTTTCCACCCTGCTGAGGAAAATGCACATGAGCGACACAGCAGAAGGAGAAGAAATGCCGAGCCCAGCGACATGGCCCTTAGAAGACTACGTGGGAGTCAGTCTTCGTGACTGAGGGTTACACAGTGCTTTCTTGGGCATGAACCAAAGCTAAACCGAAGACCAAACATGCAATCTGGACTTCACTCAAACTGGAAACTTTTATCCTATAAACAATATCACAAAGAAAAGGGAGAGATAGCCCAGCACAGGAAAGAATATTTGCAAGTCATTTGTCTGATAAGGGGCTGCATCTGGAACGTATACAAAACTCTTACCATTCAATAACAGTATAGTCTTAACTCAATCTTAGGGCAAAGCACCTGGATGAATATTCTTCCTCAGAAGATATCCAAGTGGCCAAAAAAAAAAAAAAAGCACAGACCACGGCACTCAGCATCACTAGCCATCAGGGAAATGGATACAACCTCACACCCACTTGTGTGATCACAGTAATGATAAAAAAGGACAGAAACAAATGCTGGCGAGGATGCAGAGAAACCGGACGCCTCCTGTGCTGCGGGGAGGCAGGGTGCACAGCAGTGCAGCTACTCTGGAACACAGTCGGGCACTTCCTCGAATGTTTGCCATGCCACTTCCACTCCGAGGGAAACGAGAACATGTATCTGCACAAAACAGTGCGCACGAGTGCCCAAAGCAGCCTCTTCACAAGAGCCAAAAGGTGGAAACGAACCGCTAATGAGCAGCCAGATACAATCCTGTCTCTCCACCTAACGGAATCCTGCTCAGCTGCGAAAGGCCTGAGTCACTGACGCTTGCTCAGTGAGAGAACCGGGCACAGAGGCCTGCAGCGCACAATTCCACTCACACAAAATATCCAGAGTAGACAAGTCTGCAGAGACAAAAGTAGATTTGTGGCTTCTTTTGCAGGGGACGCAGAGGATGGAAAGATTAGGGGGTGACAAGGACTGCAGTGCTTCTTTCTGGGGTGAGCAGTTTGTTCTGGTAAATACTAGTAATGATTGTGCAACCTCAGGAACACACTAAAAGCTACCCACTCGCTTTTCTTAAAATGGTGAATTAAACTGAGTGTGGTAGCACACACTTGTAATCCCAGCACTTGGGAGGCTGAGGCAGGAGGATTGTGTGAGCTTGAGACCAGCCTGGGCTACAAAGTGAGCTCAAGGCCAGCCTGAACTGCATAGCAAGACCCTGTCAAAAAGCAAACAAAAACAAAATTTAAAAAAAAATAGTGAATTATATGACATTTGGATAATAAAACTGTAAAGGTGGGGGGCAGACGGCTATGCCATGATGGGAAGGATGCTGTTGTTGCTAAGAGAAGCGGCTGAGGTGGCCCAGTGCTCCAGAGCAGGACCTCCTGGCTGCCAGGCACAGAGGAACAAGGCTAACGTCCATCGGTGTGCAACAAGCAGGGGGCCTGCTCATAGTGGTCGGAGAAGACGTGGCCATTCATGCAGAAGTACACGAGGAACAGAGGGAGAGCGTCTGCCTTTATATCCTCTGAAGAGTGAAGGTGGCAACTCCAAAAGGAGCTGGGAATGGGAAGCAGAAGAAAGCAAGCAAGCAAAAGCTTAGTGAAATAGCAGAATGACATAAGGTGCCTTGGACAACTCTGTACTGTGCTCATTCTGGTTTCTTTCGTTTTGGTTTTTATTTTGGAGTAGAGGGGGCCACAATCTCCCTGGATCTAATTTCCTCACATTGCTAACAAACGCTGAAATAAACGCCCAAGGAAACCCTGGCAGCACTGTAGTCAGGCCATGCAAAAAGGGACAGGTACCTGGATCCTGTTGAATATGGTCAGCTTGGGCTTCGCATCCCGGGCAGGATCTGCAGGAGGCCCAGCGGACGAGAAGGAAGCCATGGCCACCTGGCTTGGAGAAGCTGCACAGCACACGTCCATCTTCACCTTCTCCTTCCGGAAGCCTGAGAACCGCTGGGGTCTAGGGTGGCCGGAGAAGAGCCTGTAGCCTCCTCCCCGGGCACACACCGGGCCTTTCTCGCTTCTCATGGCCCCTGAGGCTGCGCCATTCTCGGACAGCTGGACGCCGGGCAGCTCATCACTGCCTGCCTGGGCCTGCCTTGGGCCCGTGGGGGGAAAGATGTTCCCTAGGTCCAAGGTCCCTTTGCAAGATCGCAGCTGCTTGGCCAGAGAAGAGATGTCTGGGTTCTGGGAGGGCTCTGGAGACGGCGTGGTGACGGGGGGTGGTGCAGAGGCCACTTTCGGTGCTCCCTTCATGCCTCGCCGCGAGCCGTTGGGGGAGGCCTCTCCGGGGGCCACGGCTGTGGGTTTTCTCCTGCGGGCCGGGGATCCCTCTGGCTCCATGTTTCTGGAGCCCGCCAGCAGAGAGTCCACAGCGGGTGCCAGGGGCCGGGGCTGCTGCGGCCAGGGCCCCTGCAAGGACTTCAGGGCAGTCTGCTTGCCCTCGGGCCCGGAGGGCTGCGAGGCAGCGGCTGTGACCTGGGCATGGGAGAAGATCCGCTGGGACTTGGTGATCATCTGGAACACCTGCATCTGCTCGTGGCTCACCAGAGACTCCTGCGACTTCAGGAACAGCTGGCGGAAGAGGGGCGCAGCATCCGACGGGAAGGGCTCACTCTTCTTGGAAGCCCAGCCCTCCTCATCCCCGCTATCCGGCCTGGGGTCACCTGAGGCCTCACTGGGTGCCTTCAGGAGCGTGGGCAGGAAGGGCAGTGCGTCCTGACTGCTGCCTGCACCGGGCAAAGGCTCCACTGGAGCCGAGGTGCTGCTGGGCCCAGGGCCAGACTCCGAGCCCTCCCCAGGGGGCTTGTGCACTGCAAGCACAGTGTTGCCTTTGCTCTTGGGGCAGCTGGGCAGGTTGCGGAGCCACTGGAAGCTGTGGCTGGATGGCTGCGAACTGGCAGGGACCTTCTGACCCCGGAAGGCAGGCAGGGAGGCGGGCAGGGAGCTGCCCTCGGGCCAGTCCTCCAGGGAGGATGGGAGCTGGAGAAGCGGGGGCTCTGACTCTGGAGGGTCAGGGCCATCGCTGTCAGCTGTCCCTGAATGGACGGCTGTGAACGCGTCAGCAGCCGGCTCCTTCTGTGGGGGACGAGGCTCTTCGGGGGCCTCAGTGCCCGGGGTTCCTGGGAGGCAGGAGGAAGGCCCTGCTGGGGTGGCGCAGGGACAGGCTGTGCTCCTCCCTTCACCATCTGCAGGCCCCGCTGCGGCAGGACCAGGAGATGGGATCTTCTGGTGGACAAGGCTGCTCACAATACAGCGCAGGAGGTCTCGGTTAGGCAAGACAGAGCCAGGGGACCTGGCTTCCGGGGGCCCCAGGGACCGCAGGCCACTGGGCAGAGGCTGGCCAGCTGTGTCGGGGGCGTGGGGGGAGTCCCCGCAGGCATCCTCCTCGGGCGGGGCCTCCTTCAGGATGCACAGGCCGTGCTGCACCTCGTAGTGCCGGCGCAACGAGCGGTAGTCGCAGTAGCTCTTGCTGCAGCCCTGCTCGATGCACACGAAGGGCTTGGTCTTCTGGTGGGTGAGCATGTGCCCGGTCCTGGGGTCAGACATGAGACAGGACGTCAGCGGGTGGGCACCTGGGACCCGGCCTCCTGCTGCAGAGCCCCAGAGGCAGTGAGGGTCCTCGGTGCACCCACACCACAACCAGAAACTGCACTCCACAGAGAGGGAGGGAGGGAGCTCTGAAGGAACCCTGACAGGCACTCCTGAGAAGCATCATTCTCCAGGACACACCCGGGAGACGCCAGCTTGGGGTTCACCTTCCTGCAGTAAGGGCAGCCACCACAGGAAGAAAACAATTTACAGATGCCCAAATCAGTGTAGACTTCCTAGCACCAGACAGCCAGTGTGCCCACAGTGTGTGCAAGTGTAACTGCACATGAGTGTGGACCTTACCTCATCCGGACATCTGTACTAACACACCATGAACAACCGAGGGGGTCACCGTCTGGGATCCAGACAAGCCTGCTCTGGACAGTCCCCGTGCTTGGGGCCCTGGGGTGAGACTACCAACCGAAGCTTTTCCCAAAAGATGGCCCCTGACCTCCTTCAAGGGAAGGGATAGAGAAGGAACCAGAAGACCTAAGTTCTAGCTCTGTTTCCATCGCGTGTCAGGAGCAAAAGAAAGGCTTCCTTTCCCGGGGGAAGAGGTGGGTTCCTCAAACTGCAAGCACTCGCAAACCTCTGGCTGAAACCAGCCAGTCTTCCCTTCCCTCGCCTATGTGGACAGCTCTTCAGTTCCAAGACATGAAGAGTAAAAGAATTTTGCTCTTAATTCTTAAACTGGAGCTTCTATTTTAAAATCAAGAGTTTAAAAGAACAAAAAGGGGGCCAGGGATATGGCTCAGTGGCATAAGCACCTGCCTGGCAAGTGCAAGGTCCTGAGTTCGATTCCTGGTACCAAAAAGAACAAAAGGAAGAAGAGGAGGAAGTAACATACCGCTCCATGGTCATGTTCTGCAAACGGGTATCTCAGAGTCACCTGTGCCCCAAGTCACCCCCGCACGTCAGCAGATCACTCACTCGTCCTCAGATATCTACCAGGGATTCCGCGCATTTCTCTATCAAATTAGCCAGACTCCCAAAAGACACCATTAACTGCCTGGGGAGCCATTACACATTTCTAAACTACAGATCAAGGTAGAGATTTATTTCCTCACTGGTGCGAACCAAACTGGACCAGGACCCCGGCCAGGTGAGGAGCACGGGGTCCATGCCCACCTGAGCCCAGTGATCTCCATCTGGGGAACAAGGAGGCCAAAAACCCAACAGAGGACAGAGCAGGGTGACCTGCCAGGGAGGAGAGAGACCAGAGTTGCCCCCTGCCCACATACAGGTGATCCTGCCGCTTGAAGGCCTTGCTGCAGATCTTGCAGATGTGCTTTCTCTCCTGGCTGTGCGTCAGGTAGTGCTTGCTGAGCGAGCTGGCGCTGCTGAACACCTTCCCGCATAGGCTGCAGTCCAGAAGCGCGTTCTGGGGCGAGCTGTGCTGCCGCTTCCCTTTCCTCGCACTGCCCGAGGCGGCCCTGCCTGCTTCCTCAGCCTCTCGGGGAAGCTTGAACGCACCTGGCCCCTGGTCTGCACAGAGCGAGGGAGAAAGCACAGGTCATCCACAGCTGGGGACGCCAGAGCGCCCCCGAATGCGGCCCTCCACAGCTCTCCTCAACTTCAGCAGCTCCGCAAGGCAGGAGAGGACAGTGGGGCCCCCAGGGGACCACGCCTGGTTTTGTGCCTTGTAATGAGGGACAGGCTTGGTGGCAGGCTGAAGCACTTCCAGGACAGTGTGGCCACTTCGGATGGGGCCGCAGCACTGCACCACCGCCTGGTGTGTGAGCGCAGAGGGCAACCTAGAAGAGTACCCTGCTACTCGAAACCTGGGCGCTGTAAACCCCCTGCGCTCACCAGCCGGATCTGCTTTTGGGTTCTTAACTGTTAATGCAACTTGCTGCAAAGCTCTGGCCACAAGTGAGCTGAGTGCACATCACCTTCACCAGCAAACATCAGACCAGCCTGATATCCCACAGCAGGACGCATGGGTGACTGCATTATGGTTCAAAGGGTCTATGACATATACCTCTCAAGTAAAACTGTAGGGAAACACCTGATGACGGGAAGGATGAGAGAAAGGCAGCCTACTGCAAAACAGAACAACCCTAGTTGTTAAAAAAGAAAAATAAGCTGGGCATGGTGGCACAGGCCTAGGATCCCGGCACTCAGGAGGCTGAGGCAGGAGGGTCGCTGCAAGTTAAAGGCCAACCTGGGTTATATGGGGAGTTCAAGGCCAGCCTGGAATACAAAGTAAGACCCCTGTCTCAAAACAAACATATTTGAGTTGAAAACAGAAGAGACCCGTGGGAGGATGGGTCAGTTCTTATTTTCCTCTTTGTGCATCTCTGAATTTATCATGTTTTGCGTATCTCTTGGATAAAATGACAGAAAATACTTTTATGAATCTTGTCACCTGAGGAACAGCTGAAGGACTGGAAAGTCTCTGGGGAGTGGTGGGGAGGGAGGCGCATTTGAGTATCCGAAGGGCAGTGTGCAGAGGAGGAGCAGACTGCATCTGTCTTGGTCCAAGGGACAGAGCTAGGGCTGGCGAATGAGGATTAAAGGGAGGGTGGTTTTTAACCACTAGAAACATACAGGCCGTGGACACAAGACCTCTGCCTGGCACTGCCATGTGGCCAGCTGCTGGGATTTCCATCTGGCACTAGTAGGCACTCAAAAAATGTATGTTACATGAATAAAAAAATAAAAGATTTATTTATTTTTTGCAGCTACATAGCTCAAACTGGCCTCAAATTCACGGTGATCCCCTGCCTCAGCCTCCTGAGTGCTGGCATGACAGGTGTGCACCACCATGCCAAACCAAAATGGAAGATTTTTCTGTACCTTAGATCAGCCTGTTAGATGGATCAGACTTTTAGAAACAACCATTTATCTACCAAGTTGCAGAGAGGAGATCCCAGAACCCCACAGGTTAGGGCATGGGGAGGGACGGAGGAGGCCAAACTATAGGATCTCAAACCACTGAGCAGTGGTGGCTGGTGGACACAGCAGAAAGCAAAGGATGCTCGCCCAGCTTTGCCCATGCCAGAACTGTCTGCCACTTCCTTTGCCTAGCCCTCATCTTCCTCACTGGAGAAATGACTACAGCACGGAGTTTAAGGCCAGCCTGGAATACAATTTAGTAATTCCAACCATGGAAACAAGGAAACTCTGGGCTCCCTCTGGGGCCATCCTTCAGCCTTGCTGAGTTACTTTAAAAGCTCCTTAAAGCAAATGTTAAACTGGAAAATAAAATGTTGCTACGTGTGGTAGGCACACCTATAATCCCAGCGCTTGTGAGGCTGAGGCAGGAAGATGCCACAAATTTGTGACCAGCCTGGGCTACATAGGGCATTCAAGGCCAGCCTGAACTAGAGATCCTATCTCAACAATGATGAAAGAAAGAAAGAGAGAACGAGAAGGAGAAAGAAAGAAAGAAAGGAAGGAAGAAAGAGAGAAAGAAAGAGAAAGAGAGAGGCAGAGAGAGAGGAAGGAAAGAAAGAAAGAAAGAAAGAAAGGGCAAATAAAATGTTGAAAAAATTGGGCAAAGACACTGAAAACCAGGCAAACAAAATCACTGGCCTGGGGAAAGTGCTACTTTCTGTCTGGGTAAACCCAGGTGGAGGAAAATACAGTATTGCAAAGAAAATTCAGTATGTAAAAAGCTGTTCCCAGAAATGCCATCCCAGCCTAACAAGAACGCGTCTAACGCTAGGACAGCACAGCTGTTATGATGACAGGTGCAGGGTGCACCCCCGTGTGTAAAAGCAGACACAGCTTCTTCACAACTGCAAACAGAGTTCTTAGCTTATATGTTTATTGATGTGTGCTGTGCTGGAGATAAAACCCAGGGTCTTGCCCATGCTAGCCAAGTACTCTACCACTAAGCTACATACTTAATATCTAATCTATAAAGCTGATTATTTCTGAGCAACTTCACACATTTTTAATGATTTATGTGAGGGGGGGCCAGAGTGGAGATTTTTCTTGCTTATTACTTTCTAATTTTTAAAGTAAGTACATATTACTTCTCTAAGTAAAAAAATTTATATAAGCTGGATGTGGTGGTTCAAACATGTACTCCCAGCTACTCAAGGGGCAGAAGCAGTAGGATCACTTTTGAGCTCAGGAGCTCAAGGCCAGCCTGGGCAACACAGGGAGACCCTGTCTCAAGAACATGGCAAACCTATGCCCTTATACGACCTGAATCTAAGAGAAGTATAAACAGTTGAAATTTAACATTCAATGGATTCCTATTCTCCTACAAGGTAAAAAAAAAAAAAAAAAATCAAGTGTAAAGCAAGTGAGGAAAGGTTGAACTAGATTAATGACTTGGACCGACCCCATGACTGTCTGATAAAAGTGAATTACACAGATTCCCGCCATCAGCATTTTCAGGCCATCTCTGTGGCCAGGCTGGGGACCCTGCGTATTGCACCTCAGCAAGTGTCTCGTACCCTAATTTCATCCTCTACCATCAGGCCGGCACAGGGACAAAGCAAACATCTGTCTACTTCATACTCTGTGGAGTGGAGCCTTCACAGGCTTTTCACTTTAGTAGTTCTTTGGAATGTTGTTTTGTTTTGTTTTACTTTTGGGTTTTTGAGACAGGATCTTGCTATGTAGTTCAGGCTGGCCTTGAGCTCACGATGTGACCCAGGCTTGCTTTGAACTCACAGTGATCCTCTTGCTTTAGCCTCCCAAGTGCTGGGATTACATGTGTGTGCCACCATGCCCAGGTTTTTTTTTCTTTTTTTGAGACAGGGTCTCACTGTGTACCCCAGACTGGCCCTGAATTCAAAGTGATCTTACTGCCTCAGCCTCCCTAGTATTGGGACTATAGGCAAGTGCTACCACTTTGGGCTGGAATGGTCCTTGAGCTACTTATTCCAATGAAGATTAACATCTGAGCCAGGGAGGCGTGGTGGCACAGGCCTGTGATCCCAATATTCTTGGAGGCTGAGGCAGAAGGATCACAAGTTTGAGCCCAGCCTGGAAATTTAGTGATTTAGTCAGAGCCTATGGGGTCGGTGGTGCTCAGTACAAAGGCCCTAGGTTTAACCTCCATCACAGAAAAATCAAAAAAAGATTAATACCTGACTGCAAAGAATTTCAGATGTGGCCTTCCATGTGCAAAGTGTGATTACAGATGATTACAAAGTGTGATTACAAAGCTTTGGGTTAGTTCTGTCTACCCATTTAAGCAACTAAGTCAGGAGGTCAGGAAGAGGATTAACAAAAAATGAATTTCTCCTCTATGGGAAGCCAGAAGGCAAACCAAAGGGAGATTTAACTAAAGGATTTTATTAGTTCAGGAGTTCTCCCTTCATTCCTTCCCTGCTGAAGAGAAAAAGCTTAGAACTGAATTAAAGTCCTATTTAAAATGAAATATCAGCTAGGTGTGGTGGTGCACACCTGTAATCCTAGCCCTCAGGACGCTGAGGCAGGAGGATCACTGTGAGTTCGAAGCCATCCTGGGATACATAGTGAGACAACCCTCCCCCAAAAAGACCCTTCCTCCAAAAAGAAAGAAATGTCACAGTATTGGTAACTAGCTGGGTGTGGTGGTGCAGGCAGGAGGGTCACTACAGCCCAGGAGTTCTGGGATCTCTTAAGAAAACAAAATACCTAACTTTTGTCCAATGCTTTATGGCCTATGCAGAGCTTCTGTGATTGTTTCTGCTTTTGCTCCTCTCTACAAATGAAGGTGGCAAGGCCTAGGAATGTCAAGCAGCTTGACAGCAGAATGGCCAGGACCCTGGTGCATTCTGGGAAGGTGAAGAGCCACTGAGATGAAGTTACAGACAGGAAAGTCTCTGACCAGCTGCTCGCTGTACACACACCAGCAAAAGGCTAGAATATCTCCAGACAGCTATGGCTCTCAACACCATCCCTAGGGTTAGTTCTTTCGCTTTTGCTAGGGAGTTGGGAGTGATTCTGCAGGGGGTGGGGGTGGGGTGGCTTTTCCCTACATCATTTGTAGGAGAGGAGAATTTTCTGAACTGGCTGCAGGGACTGTCAAACATCCCAGGCCCTTCCACCCAGGGGGGCAGCCTCACCTTGTACAGAAGTCTGAGACTCCAGATCTGTATATTCCTCCAGCAGCTTCCCGGAGTCACTGTCTCTCCCTGAGTACAGGGACAGGGTGTCTAAGTTGTCCTCGAGCACCTCACTGGGCACATCAGGTACCGAGAGTGTGGGGTCCAGGTCCAAGCCACCCAGGCTGGCATAGAGCAGGTCATGCGTGCTGGGGCCCAGATCCCGATTGAGGGTGTCACTGCAGTTGAGACCTTGGCTCTCTGAGAACAAAGGAAGGTGCGTTTCCGATGGAAGGGAACCCTTGTCCCCAAGGCCATACTGGTCCATGGCTCTCTGCTACCTGGTCCTGGCCACTCTCAGACAGGCAAGGCCGAGGAAGAAGTCAGATAGATACACCCCTTGGTGGCGGTTAGTTCCTGAAAATGAACAAGGATGAATCAAAATTATGAAGCAGTGATATGGGGTGGCGGGGAGAGCATGGACTTGAAATTCAAACAGTCCCAAGCAGGTCTGTTCTCTGTCACCTAACAGCTGGGTGACTGTGGACAAGTCAGGTGAGCTCCACAGCCCCAGTTTCCTCATCTGTAACTGGAGCAGAATAAGGGATAAATGAAAGGATTCCTAGCACATGGACTGCTAAATGGAGTCAAGCTAAAAGTCTAGCTTCTTCCAGCTAAAAATATAGTGTGATTGTTAATTCTAATATGTCAACTTCATTGGATTAAGGAAAGGTCTATGTCCAAGTGTGGTGGTGCACACCTGTAATCCCAGCACTTGGAAGGCTGAGGCAGGAAGCTCACCATGAATTCAAGCCAGTGTAGGCTATGTAGTGAGTTCAAGGCCAGCCTGAACATATCAGGCCCTATCTCATAAAAAAAAAAAAAAAAAAAAAAAAAAGGAAATGCCTAGCAGATTAGTAAAGCATGCTCCTGGGTGTTTCTCAGGCTGGTTGTAGGGGTATAGCCTTGCCTACTATATATCAGGGGTCCCTAAACCCTGGCCATAGCCTGGTACTCGTCTGCAGACTACAATGAGCCAGTGAGCAGCAGGGAAGCTAGTGAAGCTTCATCTGTATTTATAGCTGCTCCCTTCCACTCACAAGACCACTTGGGCTCCACCTCCTGTCAGACCAGCGGTGGCATTAGCTGATTAGCTCCTCAAAGCATAAACCTTACTGTGAACAGCACACGCAAAGGGTCTAAGCTGCTATGAGAATCTAATGCCTGATGACCTAAAGTAGAGCTGAGGTGTTGATGCTAGTGCTGGGGAGCAGCTGTAGTAGCAGAGACGATAAATCAATTGTTTGCAGTGAGTGGCCAGTGATAGTTAAGCTGTATCTGGAAACAGGCTTTATAGTAACACATGAGCTGATGTACTTGAGCTGATGTACTTCAACTGTATGGCTGCATCTGGTGACAGGCTTTAAGTGAGAATCTGACATGTATTTTAGTCTGCACATGGACCACCCATTATTTTTTTTACTACTTCCATCTGCACCTCTTTCTTGCACTGCCCACTTGTCTCAGTCATAGCTTTGGGAATCCCGAAGCTAATCCCAGCCAAAATGAGTAAAAAACAAATGTTACTGGAGAGCTTCTTTAAAAAGGGGACGAGCCCCTAAGATGAGCCAGAAGACTCTATGACTGCCAAAAAAGAGAGCTGCACTTAATAGAAAGTACCAAGAGTCCTACTTAAATTATAGGTTCATTGCCACAGGTGATCCACAACCTCCAAGCCCACTGTGTATAACATGTGGTGACACCAGTTTATCCAACAAAGCCTTGAAACCTTCAGAACTGCTTTGCTACGTGAAGACTGAGCGCCCTGCATTAAAAGACAAGTCCCTGGAGTTTTTCAGAAGAAAAAAAAAATACAAAGAACAGAAGCAAGTTTTTTTGGAGACAGGGTCTCATTGTATGGTCAAAGCCAGCCTGGATCATCCTGCCTCGGCCTTCCGAGTCCTGGGATTACAGGTATGTGCCACCACACTCAGCCAGAAGCAATTACAATTCTTCAAATGCGTCTGCACTGAGAGCATCATTCTTAGTGGCCAACTGCATGTCTAAAGCTAAGAAGCCCTTGACTACTGGTAAAGACAGTCTATGGCTATACCACCCTGAACGTGCCTGATCTTGTCTGATCTTAAAAGCTAATCAGGGTCAAGCCTAGTTAGTACTTGGATGGGAGACTATTGTCAAGGAGTTGGTCCTGCCTACTGCTAAGGACATGTGTTGGGAACTTTTAGGAGAGGATGTGGTTCAAAGTGTGACACATGTTCCTCTTTGGGTAGCACCATGACTAGACAGATGATGAACTAGCAGTGGGTACTGAGGCACAGTTGTCAGGGAGGATTAATGAGTTGCTCTGGTACATAACCTAGGTGGGTAAGTCTACTGATGTTGACTGCAAGGCAACAATGCTTGTTTTTGTGTGATGTATTTTTCAGGACAGTACGCATGAGGACATGGTACATGCACTTCCGTTCCAACCAACAACACAGAAGCACAACTGCTCAAGTCTTTGCATCACACCAGGAAGATGGAACTGGTCATTTTGTGTCAGGATAGGATGGCCTCCTGGTTCCATTATGCAGGTCGAAGAGGCTGCTTGTAAATGTGAGTCACTTTGTCATCCATAGAGAAATGCTGGCTCGCCAAAACAGTCACCTAAACTTGGGAGCATTTTGCAGAATGTGATTAAATTATCAACACGTTAAAGTACAAGCCCTTTCCCCGTGTCTGCTGATGCAGCCCTTGAGGAGAGGAACGCAGAGCACGCATGCCTTCTCTTGTCCACAGAAGTGAGATGGCTTTCTGAAGAGGGGTCACTGCCAGAGTTTCTGATTTGCGAGAGAGCTCCAGACATTTCTTAGAAAAACAGGCACCACCAGCGGTACAGTTCAGTGACACAGAATAGGTCACCAAACTTGCTTACTTGTGTGACAGATTCAACTTGCTAAATGAACCCTTCAGAAGCAAAAAACAATTGTGTTCAAGTCAGCAGTTGAAGTGGATACATTCAAAGCCAAACTAGGATTATGGGGCAACAAGTGAACACTGGTTTTTTGACACATTTCAAACATTTGGGGATTTTGAAAGAGACTGAGGCAGGGCCCTGCTTCTCCATTCTAGAGCATGACCACCTGTCTCAGCTTTGAAAAGAATTTGCGCATCACTTCCCGACCACAAAAGATCCCTGAACTGGGAAGGAAGGATCTGTGACCTAACTGTGACTAAGCCAGGTCGATCAACTTGGTCTGTGCTACAAGAGAATCAATTGCTTGAGACCACAAGTCACAGCAGCCTTAACAGTATGTTTGGGACAACTTCAATTCTCCATATGTCCCAGATTAAAGATAAAGGGAGATAACTCGATATTGCCATAGAAGCACTGAAAAGCCTGCTTCCATTTCCAGCACCCTGTCTTTGTGAAGCAGGGTTTTCTGCAGTGACAGCTGCCCGGACGAGATTACAGGGCAGACGCCATAAGCAGCACACCTTGGGCGTCATTGTCCCACCAACTCCAGATGGGACCATCGAGTTGCTGGAAAATAAGCTCAGGGCTCCCACTGACTCCGCATGACGGTGAGTTGTGCAATTACAGTATTGCATTGTACGTTACAATGCAACAGTAATACAAAGAAAGCAAACAGCAAATGTAATGCCTTGAGTCACCCTGAAACCAGCCCCCACCAGTCCATGGGAAGAAAAACTGTCGTCTAGGAGACTGGACTTGGCACCAAGAAGTTGGGGTCACTGCTATCCACTGTTATTCCCACCCCCACCCCCCTGCACTGCAGCCTTGCGCTGTGCTTCCCAGCCACCACAGCGCAGCAGCCCTGCTTCTCCGTGTGCTTCCTGGTAATGTTCATGTTTATGCCTCGGAGCCAGCCGGCCACAGACTGCACACAGGAGCCAATGCAACTTTCCTCCTCCAAGCTGTGGGCATCAGGTGCTGTGTTCAGCAAAGGGAACCTGACCAATTCAACGAGGAAATTTAGGCCAGGCATGGCCAATGCCTGCAATCCCAGCACTCGGGAGGCTGAGACAGGAGGATTGCTGCGAGTTCCAGCCTAGCCTGGGCTACAAAGTGCGCTCAAGGCCAGCCTGAACTGCATAGCGAGACCCTGTCTCAAAAAGACCAAAAAGAGGAAAAAAAAAAAAAGAAAAAATTAAGCTGGAGATGTGGATTCTAGGAGGCCCAAGGAGTAAATAAGGTCCACGTAGGGGACCTGGAAGGGGGGAAAAGGGGTTGGGTCACTCAGCCATGAAGTACCTCAACTGTGACTGGCCCAGATGGAGACACACTGCAAGCATAGAGTGCAACCGGGACTGGGAAGATTCAGTGCAAAAAATGTAAATTTCTATGTACAGTGAATTTTTATATACATGAAATAAATAAATATATATACATTTTTTTCTTTTCTTTTTGAGACAGGGTCTCACTATGCAGTTCAGGCTGGCCTTGAGCTCACCTTGTAGCCCAGGCTGGTCTTGAACTCACAACGATCCTCCTGCCTTAGGCTCCTGAGTGCTGGGATTACAGGCGTGCACCATCACGTCCAGCTTTAAAGTGAAAATATTTTATTTTATTTATTTGTTTTTTTGGAGACAGGGTTCACTATGTACCCCAGGGTGGCCTCAAACTCGCAGTGATCCTGCCTCTGCCTCTTGAGTGCTGGGATTATAGGTATGCACCACCATGCCTGGCTAAACTGACAATATTTTAGAGATAGTAGGTTAAATATGTCACTAAATTTATTTCATCTACCTTTTTTTTTTTTCATGTGGTCTTTAGAATATATATACTTTTTTTTTTTTTGGCTTTTCTCCGGTACCGGGAACTGAACTCACGACCTTGCGCTTGCCAGGCAGGCGCTTTGCCGCTGAGCTAAATCCCCAGCCCCTGGTCTTTAGAATATATTAAAGTAGGGCCATGGGTATAGCTCAGTGGCATAAGTGCTTGCCTGGTAAGCCTGAGGTCATGAGTTCGATTCTTGGTACCAAAAAAAAGAATAGAATATATTAAAGTATGTATGGCTCATGTTGTACTTTTTTTTTTTTTGGTACTGGGAATCAAACTCAGGACCTTGAGCTTGCTAGGCAGGCGCTTGTGCCACTGAGCTATCTATATCCCCAGCCCCTCATGTCATACTTCTATTAATGAATGCTACCCCAAGGGTTGGAATCAGGGTTCATAATAGACAGATGGGAATGGGGCCAGGGAGATAGCTCAGCAGCGTAGCATCTGCCTGGCAAGCACAAGGTCCTGAGTTCAATTCCCAGTACTCCCCCAAAATAATGACAGAGAGATGGAAAGAGAAAATTTCGAGCCTTGAACTCAAACTGGAGACCTAGGAGGCTTAAAGAGCTGCACCACCACAGGGAAACTAAGTGAATACAAAGTGAGGTTCTCCTCACAAAGCCCCAAGAACTAGAAAACAGTAACATGTGGAGAGCCAACAAAACTGAGCATAAGAGAATATGGTGTCATTTCAGGATGAGAATAAACATTAGGGAAAAAAAGAAAGTTCTAGAAATCAAGGACATTTAAATGACAGGCATTCTGGCTGGGCATGGTGGGGCAGGCCTATAATCCCAGCACTCTAGGAGGCTGAGACAGGAGGATCTCAAGTTCTAGCCCAGACTTAGTGACTTGGGGAGACACTGTGTCAAAACAAAAAAGTAAAAGGGCTGGGGACATATATATGTCAGTGTGAAAGTCCTGTGTTCAAATCCAAGTACCACCAGAAAAATAGGAATTCATCCCACAACACTTAGTAGCAGAGCTGCAGGACACCACGGACAGACAGCAAACTCTTAACATTACCAGAAAGAAGAGGCCAACAGTCTACAAAGGACGACAATCAGCCTGATGGCAAACTTGTCAAAAACAAAGCTAAGAAAGAGGACAGTGTCAACAGAGCAAGGAAAAGTGAGTCATACAGCGCTCAAAACACAGCAAACCAGCGTTCACAGCAAGGGAATTCTCAGACCAAAGCCTCAGAGATCACTCGGAGCCTGTGTCCAACTACCAAAGACTCTGAGTCACCTGGAAAACAGAAAGGGGCTGGTGTGCAGCTCAGAGGCAGAGCGCTTGCCAGGCACAAGGGACAGAAGGGGGAAGGTGGTGGGCAGAAGGTAAGAGAGGGGAGGGGGAGAGGAGGGGAGGAGAGGAGAGACCGGAAGGAAATGATTTACGTCAAACACTAAGTTTACACCCTAAAGGAATCCGAGCGTTAACTACGGAAAGACATATTACATCTAAAGTAGTAGGGTTCATTAAAAAAAAAAGAGGGGGGCGGCAGGATTTAAATTTAGAACACTTCAGGGAGGAAAAAGAAAGGAGATACAGATTACTAAAGTTAGGAATTAAAGAGGAGGGGGATCACTAATGACCTCATAAAAATAAAAAGGGTTGTAAGGGAATACTGTGGACAACTGTATTTAGATAACTTACACCCAAATTAGACAACAAAGATAAATTAGTTATCTAAGTTAGAGACAAAAAAAAAATAGATAATGGAAACATAGACAAATTCCTAGAAAGATTCATTGCCAAAACTGACCCCCAAAGAACAAGAAAGTCGCTCTGCCCTTGAGGACACGGCTTCTCCGCAGAGGGAGCGGCAGCCTCCCTAGCCGCCAGCGGGTGAGCGTCAGCGTGCGCACCTCCCACCCCACCTCCCACCCGCTCTCCGCGCAGATCGCCCGCCCGCAGGGATGGACCGGAGACTTGGCTGTTCCTCCCCCTGCTCCTCCCCGTCGCTTTGCCCCTAGGGCCTCGCCTTCCTTGGACAGCACCTTCACCCTTCCAGCAGGCCCGAGAGCTTCCAGCAGCCCGGCCACTGCAGGCCTCATTGGAAGTGAATAGCAAGTTTTAGGTGGAGCAGGGTGAGACACTGATTCCCACCTTGCTGTGCTGGCTTCGGCAGCACATATACTAAAATTGGATTTCCACCTTGTCTCTCCACACGGTAAAATCTTAGTTTTTGAATAAAGAAAATCAGGTGGAGGTCACACTGTAGAAAGTGAAGTTGGTGATTACATGTTCTGTTCTGACAACACATTCAGCACCATTCCTGAGACAGTAATTTTCTTTGAATTAATCCTGCATAATATGGGAGAACAGGCACAAGAACAAGAGGACTGGAAGAAATATCCACCCCCAGGATTACTCTTTGCTTTACTCTGACCAAAAAATTGTAGGCCATTTAAAATTTGTTAATGAAGGCCGGGGATATAGCTCAGCAGCACAAGTGCCTGCCTGGCAAGTGCAGGGTCCTGAGCTCGATTCCTGGTACCAAAAGAAATTTTTTAAAAAAGAATTTGTTAATGGTATGTACTTAATCTGTATACCAATCCTATTAGAGATAGCTAAGTTAGGTAGAAATGTTGTAGGCCATCAGACAGCTGACCCTCGGGAGGTCAGTGCAGAAGACAACTGTGGCTGGAGGCGCACTCACTGAAGGCCAGACTTAAGAAAAACTACTCACTCATGTACTTCTCCTAGGGATGAACAGCAGTGATTGATATTCTAAGTATACACCGATCACCTGGGGGTGAGGACCAAACCTCCTTAACCCACCCTTTCCAGGGGAGTCCTCGTCCATCCCAAGTGCGCTTGCTACATGACTTGCTTCCTAATTTGATCCCCACTTAATCAACATCAGCCAAGTGACTATACTTGCTGTAATCCTACTGGTTCACCATAGTCTCGTCCCACCTCATACCTATCTTGTTATTTCCCTTTGGTTCAGTATTACCTAAGCAACTGCACTTATAATCTGATTGATTATAGTTCTGTCCCACCTTGAACCTGCCTCCCCTCGTAGCTTTGCTCAGTAGACACCCTTGAGAAGCAGGTTTGGTGGGTAACCCATTTTCCCAGGCCCGTTTATGGGCCTCATAGACAGAGGCTTTCTTTCTCTCAATAAATTCTTCCTATTTTTAACCTCCATCGTTCTTAGAATTCATTCCTCAATTTTAGAGAACACGAACTTGGCATTTTGGATATCTAGCAGGTTTTAGGTTTCTTTCCCCTATATCAATCCCACAATTCTTTTTCTGGTGGAAATATTTTTTAAAAATTAGTTTATTACCCTTTTTTTTAAATCAAAAGAGTAATAAACTCTTAGTAATACTCAGTAATATTCCCCAGGGATAAAGGAAAAGGGGGAGGAGGGGAAGTGAGGCTCCACCAATCTCACAATTCTTTATTTTTTTTGTCTTTTTGAGACAGGGTCTCCCTATGCAGTTCAGGTTGGCCTTGACCTCACTTTGTAATCCAGGCTGATCTTAAACTTGAAATGATCCTCTTGCCTCAGCCTCCCGAGTGCTGGGATTACAGGTGTGCGCTAACACGCCCGGCCCACAATTCTTAAACAATGCCATTATTCCTTATACTTACTGTCTCTCTCGTGGGGGTGCATAAAATAAAACAACTTACATGGACTTTTTTTTTTTTTCCAGTACCAGGAATCGAACTCATGACCTTGCACTTGCCAGGCAGGCGCTGTGCTGCTGAGCTAAATCCCTAGCCCCCACCTACATGGTCTTATACAAAACAAAAAAATGAGACTGTCTGGACACACCTAGAAGGAGTAAAAAGATTAAGTCGACAAGGTGGGGCACCTGCAATCCCAGCGCAAGGGAGGCTAAGGTGTGAGGGTCCCTTGTGTCCAGGAATTTGAAGGCAGCCTGGGCAACACACTGAGACCGCAGCTCAAAAACACAAAAAACAAACAAAAAAACTCCAAAGAAAAAGACTAAATGAGTCATTTTAAAACTCCCCACCCATTCCACTACAGAACCATCAAAAATACTAACTTTATCAGAACTCTAGGAAACAGTGACAGGGTCAGAGCCGTCAAGCAAGCCTCGTGAGTAACAAATGACCGGGAGCTTGGGGCCCGAGCTCCCACCTGGCTCCGGGAGTGGAGGTACAGTGAGTGTGAGAGTCTGCCGTGGTTTCCTGCTGCTGGAAAAAACAGAGAAGATTTTGTTCTCAAATAGTGGCGGCTGCCTGACTGCCCGTGGCTCCCTGGAGCCTAACACAAAGGTCCTGCCCTTATTTCTCCTAATTTGGAACTTTCTCAGGGTAGAGTTGGGCCGCTGCTGAAAAGTACGAGTAAATGAACCAGATGCTGCGGCTTGGGGCAAAGGACCTTAACTGGGGTGAAGAGTCGATCATCTGTCATAGGCCAGGAGTCAGATGCCCTGGAGAATGAGCACTTTGAAAAGCTTCCACACTGGCGATTTCTCACAAAGCTGAATACCATGCAATCTAGCAACTGCACTCCTAGGTACATACCCAGTAGGGCTGAAAATGCTTGTCCACATAAAAATAGGCACACAAATGTTTCTAACAGTTTAATTCATAACTGCCAAGACCAAGAAACAACCAAAATGGCTCTCAAAAGGTAACTGGGCAAATAAACTCAGACAGCTGAGTATTACTCAGCCATAGAAAGCAGTAAGCTACAAAGCCACGAAGACATGGAAGAATCTTACATGCACGAGTGAAAAGGCCAGTGTGAAAAGGCTGCATGTTCCAAGCGTATGGCATTCTGGAAAAAAGCAAACTGAGATGACAGTTAAGAGATAAGAAAGCTGGGCATAGTGACACATGCCTGGGATCCCTGCACTCAGGAGGCTGAGGCAGGAGGATTGCTGTTAGTTGAAGGCCAGCCTGAGCTACATAATAAGACCTTGTCTCAAAAAAATAAAAACAACAACAACAAAAAAAAAAAGATAAGAAGTTGCTCAGGACAGGGAGGTGGAGAAGGATAAACAGGAGAAGAATAAATAGGTGAAACACAAGGAGGCATGTTTTGGGAGGGGACTATTTTATATACTACAATAGTACTGTATAGATGACATTATATAAGGCATGAAAAAAATACATACTGAATGTTTAAATTTAAATTAAAAAAATAAAAACTTTGTTACAGAAAAAGACATACCACCATTAGTCCCCTCAAGAGGATTTTTCCCCTTGCTTCAAACACACTTATCCTTTCATTCTTGCTGCTTTCTGAGCACTTATGAAGTCTTTTATTTTTTTATTTTTTGGCCTTTTTTTGAGACAGGGTTTTGCTATGCAGTTCAGGCTGGTCTCAGACTCACAAGAAGCCTCCTGCCTCAGCTTCCTGAGTGGTGGGATTACAGGCGTGCGCCAGCACACCCAGCATGAAGTCCTTTTTTGTGGGTGTCTTTAGCTGCACTGTTGTGGCTGCTTTGCTGGCCTGAACTGATTCAAAATGTTTACATTTCATGGTCATTTTGATTTTAGGGAAGACCCAGAAGTCACTTGAGGCCAGATCCAGTGAATGAGGTGGATGACTGTAATGTTTTTACAAGCCTGCCTCTCCACTGGATGGTACTCTGCTGCAGCTTCATAAAGACACTCACAGTAGAACACTTCCAGAACTACTTTGGAAAGTGGCAAGAGTGACAAGATGACATGAAATGAGGAGGAATAATCTTACAGGGGTTGGTGGCAATGGGTCTTTCACTGTCTTTAAATTTCACTTCATTAAATTTAATTTAAATACTCACCATATTTTTTGAACACTCTTGCAACCCACTCAACTCCAAAGCTGAGCTCTAAGTATGGATTTTCTTTACTTTATTATTTATTTATTTTTATCTTTTGTCTTTTTGAGACAGGGTCTTACTATGCAGTTCAGGCTAGCTTTGAACTCACTTTGTAGCCCAGGCTGGCCTCGAATCTGCACTGATCCTCCTGCCTCAGCCTCCCAAGTGCTGGGATTACAGGTGTGGGCCACTAGGCCCAGCCTGGATTTTGTTTACTTAAAAAAAATTTTTTTTCCACCTCTTCCTGAGACAGTGGAAGGTCACAGGGTGGCCACATGCCCAGGGAGGGCCTGAAGGCACTATGCTTGGCCTGAGGCCTGCTGACCCTGCTCCATGCTAGTAGGAAGAGGGGGCTAAGGCAGAGCAGAAGTGCAGCCTGCCTGGCTGAGGGCTGGAGGCGAATCAGTGCTCACAGGCAGCCCAGTCACAGTACTGCTGACTGCTAGTTTTGTTTCGTTTTTTTGGAGACAAGGTCTCATTATGTAGATTAAATAACGTTCTATCATCTGACTAGATTACATGATGTTTATTTATTCATCTGTTTAGAGGTACTTTAGGAGTTTCCATTTGGGACTGTTATGAATAACTATGTTCACACTTGGGCATGTGATAAATACCTGATCACTTGAAGTTTTTATGTTGATCTATAATAGAACAGGTACACTCACAATCTGTTTCATTTTTTTGTTTGGTTTGGTTTTGGTTTTGATTTTGTTTTTTGGGGGGGGTATTGGGAATCAATCGAACCCAGCGCCTTGTGCTTGCCAGGTGGGCACTGTGCCACTGAGCTACATCCCTGGCCCCTTCTCTGTTTCATTTTATACCTACTTGTGTGCATGCAATCTGCCAAGGGAACACAAATTAAAGGTTGAACATAAGTCCAGGATCCTGTATCACTTTAGGACTCAAGTGAGTTTCAGAATGAAGAATTTTGGGGGTTATTCAGGTGTGCTAGTACCTGTAATTCCAGTACTCTGGGAGGCTGAAGTAGGAGGATCCCAAGTTTAAGACCAGCCTGGGCAATTCAAAACTTAAGGAGACCCTGTCCCCCTCACCCCCGACAAAAAATGGCTGGAAATGTAGCTCAGTGTGAAGGCTCTGAGTTCAATTTCTAGGACTGCAAAATAAATAAATATTTTAAAATTAAAAGTTGAGCTTGGTGGCGCACACATGTCATCCCAGCCCTCAAGAGGCTGAGGCAGGGAGATCACTGCAAGTTCAAGGCCAGTCTGGACTATAAAGTGAGTTCAAGACCAGTTTAAAAGGCATAGCAAGACCCTGTTTCAAAAACCAAAATAGCCAGATGTGATGGCACACATTTGTAATTCCACCACTTAGGAGGCTAAGGCAGGAGGATTGCTGTAAGTTCAAGGGCAGCCTGGGCTACATAACCTTGTTCAAGGCCAACCTGAACTAGGTAGTGAGACTCTGTTTCAAAACAAAAACAAACAAATATTTTAAAATTTTAAAAAGTAGGGGAATCTTAGGTAAAACAAGTTTGTTGTGGTGGTCTTATACTCCCAGCTACTGCGGAGGCTGAGGTGGGACGATTACAATTTAAGGCAAGCCTTGGCCAAACCTGTCTCAAAATATTGAAAGAGCTGAGGCATGTAGCTCAGTGGTAGAGCACTTGTCTAGCCTTCTTGAGGCTCTGGGTTTAATCCCCATTACCTCAAAAAAAAAAAAAAAAAAAAAAAGAAAGAAAAAAGTAAATTGAAGCATATACCATATTTTAATAATCCCAGTGTGGTGCAGGGCAGCACTTATGGCCAAATTATGGCAACAGCAACACCTACTCAGTGCAAATAAAATAAATATAATTGGCTCTTTTTTTTTTTTTTGTCTTCCTCACCCCCAATGAGATCTCACTATGTAGCTCAGGCTGGCCTCAAACTTGCAGCAATCCTCCTGCCTCAGCTTCCTGGGTGTTAGGGTTATAGCCGTGTACTACTATGCACAGCTACAGTTGGCTCTTTGAATCTGCAGATCTGTATTCAAGAATTCAACCAACTTCACACTGAAAATATTCAGAAAGAAAAACAGGGTTATGTACCTGTAATCCTAGCACTCTGGAGGGCTAAGCCAGGAGAATCCCAAGTTTAAACCCAGACTGGGAAACTCACGAAGACCCTGTCTCAAAATAAAAAATGGGCAGAGTGTGGTGGCACACGCCGATAATCCCAGCACTCAGGAGGCTGAGGCAGGAGGATTGTTGGGAGTTTGAGACCAGCCTGGGCTACAAAGTGAGCTCAAGGCCAGCCTGAACTGCATAGGGAGACCCTGTCTCAAAAAGCCAAAAAAAAAAAAAAAAAAAGCATAGGGAGACCCTGTCTCAAAAAGCCAAAAAAAAAAAAAAAAAAAGAGGCTGAGGATATAATTTGGTGCAAAGGCCCTTGATTTAATCCCCAGTATGGCAAATGGAAGGGAGAGAAGGAGGAAGAGAGGAAGGGAAAAGAAGAGAAAAAAAAACCTGACCTTATTGAACATGTACAGACTTTTCTTGTTATTTCCTAAACACAGAATAACAACTATGTACACAGTATTTACATTTTATTAAGTATCTGTAGAGACCCTGGGATCTACCCGCCATAGAGCTTCAAGGACGATTATACTGTAATCCCAGCAGGTGGTTCCAGTCTGGCCACAGAAAGAGATTTCAGACACCTCAGGATTCTCAGAGATTTTGGGGTCATCAAAAAGCAGAAAAGAGTGGCCAGGGATATAGCTCAGTGGCGTAAGTGCTTGCCCGGCAAGCCTGAGGTCATGAGTTTGATTCCCGGTACCAAAAAAAAAAAAAAAAAAAAAGCAGAAAAGAGTGTGTATTTGTAGGCAAAACCAATGTCTCCACCAGTTCCAAAGCTGCTTCTAGAGTGGTACTAGGGTGTGTCAGTACTCCACAGGGGAAGTAACCCTCCCCCCTTTCGGTGAGTAATAAAATAAGCTCATAAAAAAAATCACATTGATTAAGTACTTTCTCTGAGTCAGGCCTCTTGTTCAGCACTGAATATGATTTAACTCACTCTTTTTTTTTTTTTTTTTTTTTTT
>NW_004955574.1:1398401-1402575 GCF_000276665.1 Chinchilla lanigera
TACAGGCGTGTGCCACCATGCCGGGCTTCATTAGCTCACTCTTTACACTGACCCTAGCCAGGTGTGGTGATGCACACCTGTAATCCCAGCCCCCCGGGAGGCTGAGGCAGGAGGATCGTTGCGAGTTCGAGACCAGCCTGGGTTACAAAGTGAGCTCAAGGCCAGCCTGAACTGCATAGTGAGACCCTGTCTCAAAAAGATAAAAACAAAAACAAAAACAAAACACTGAGCCAGTGGTTTATGCCTCCTAGTTTATGGATGAGAGACTAAGCAATTTGTCCAAAGTGACATACCTACCAGTTGGCTGAGACAGATCTTAAATTCGGAGACTTTGATTTGTGTAGCTATTTTAGAGCTTACACTCCTACCCTACCCAGTGCTGATTCCCATACATGGATTCCCTGAACTGCAGAGCCGGGTGGGGACACTAGTGCCTCTGGATTCCCCAAATGCTGAGTCACCTACTTCCCAACAGTCCACAGAACAGGTTGGTCTGGTTACAACCTCAGGATGAACAAGCCAAAAGTCCAAGGCTACTTTCTGATATTTACAGTCCTTTCCAGAGAGCAAAGCACCCCACCCTCAGGTGGTACTGAATTTATTCTGTCAAACTAATTCAGCTTAACCAGCATTTTAACACCTCATATGTAGGGAGCTCCCTGTAGGGCAGGATTCCCCATCCTTTGCAACTCTGTAGATATTCCCAAGGGCCCAAGTACTCAAAGAATTTTATAGTTTTGTGTTCATCTTGAGAATCATCTAAAAGAAAAAACTCAGCATATCTGCATCACTGGATCACCTTCTAATCAAGCACTACCCAGATGTGTTTCACTGCATCCGTGCCAGAAAGACTGCTGTCACTGCCAAAGGCCAAAGGCAAAGGACAGAGGTGGATTTAATTGTAAATAGGGCCTTTGGGCTCAATTAGAGGCCAGCAGGAAGTGTGGTATAAATGGAGGTTTGTAGCACAAACTGAGAAAAGGGGCGGGAGAATGGAGACATCACAGAGTCGCACCTAAAGCAAAGGGCCTACCTCAGCAGTCAGAAAAGTACCTGTTTCAAGTGACATCTGGGGAACAGCCACCCTCTCGTCCACGTAATGTTTGTGATTTGAATTACACTGATCAGGCTGTTTTGTTTGCATTTCATTTGATTTTCTTTTTTGGGGGGGGAGTCTTTTTGAGACAGGGTCTCCCTATGCAGTTCAGGCTGGCCTTGAACTCACTTTGTAGCCCAGGCTGGCCTTGAACTCACAAGGATCCTCCTCCCTCAGCCTCCCGAGTGCTGGGATTACTGGCATGCGCCACTAAGCCCAGCTCATTTGCTTTTCAAATTGATTATGGCTTTACAGCTACATAAGAGATGTAAGCTATAGGATCTAATACCGTGTTTCATCATCTTCAATGCCTAGTTTGAGACAATGACACTCAGGAGGCTGAGGCAGGAGGATCCCAGGAGTTTGAGGTCAGCCTGAGCTACATTGTGAGTTCAAGGCCAGCCTGAACTGCATAATGAAACCCTGTCTTAAACAAACAGACACCAAAATCAAGTTTAAAAAATGAGACTGAGGCTGAAGGATCATAAGTTTGAGCCCAACCTGGGCAACTTAGTGACTTAGCTAGATCCTGCCTCAAAAAATAAAGAAGTGCTGAGATATACTGCAACTTAGTGTGAAGGTTCTGAATTAAATGCCCAGTGCCACTACCAAAAAAAAAAGGTGAAAAGCAATTTTTAAATTAATGTTAGGACTCCAAAGCAATTCTTTTCTTGTTCTGTTTTCAGTGTTGGGGACTGAACTCCAGGCCTAGCTCAGGCTAGCAAGTACTCTGTTACTGAGCTATAACCCCAATCCTTTTTTAAAGTTTTTGTTTTGAGAAAAGGTCCTACTCAGTTGCCCAGGCTGGCCTCAGATTTTCTAGCCTCCTGCCTAAGCTTCTTGAAATATTTTTCTAATAAAAAAAGGCCCATCAAGCTGGGCATGGTGACGCATGCCTATAATTCCAGCACTTGGGAGGCTGAGGCAGGAGGATTGTTGCAAGTTCCAGACCAGCCTGGGCTACAAAGTGAGCTCAAGGCCAGCCTGAACTGCATAGTGAGACCCTGTCTCGGAAAAAAAAAAAAAAAAAAAAAAAAAAAAGGCCTATCATTGGTCAAGGTGTGGTAAGTACACACCTGTAATCCTAGTAGTCAGGAGGCTGAGGCAAGATGATCACAAGTTCAAGGTCAAACCCTACCTCAAAAACCTAAACCACAAATCCAAAACCCTAAACCCTAAACCCAAACCCTACCTCAAAAATCCAAACCAAACCAAACCAAACCAAAATAAAGCCCATCATTTCATGACTAGTGGGAATAGAGGAATAAAGAGATTCTCCTCTAAAATACTACAACATTTTGGGAAAGAAACCTGCCATTCAGTTGTAGACTGCCCAAATAAGTCCAAAAGAGAAAAAGTCTTTCTTTTTTTTTTTTTTTGTCTTCTTGAGACAGGGTCTTATTATACAGTTCAGGCTGGCCTTGAGCTCATTTTGTAGCCCAGGCTGGTCTCAAATTTGCAATGATCCTCCTGCCTCAGCCTCCCGAGTGCTGGGATTACAGGCGTGCACCACCACGTTTGGCCTGAGATAAACCGTCCTATCTTTTAGGTTCTTCCGTTTTCCCAAGACTGTAAGCTCCACGGTCCCTTGGACTCTGCCATATGTGTCTGTACTTCCAAAGAGCATTGTGCCTGGCACAGAACTCCAGTCACAGAAGGCGCACAGCACCCTTTCATTGATGAGTGACAGGGTTCCATTGCGCCGCCTCTTTTCTTCCTTGAACAGCTCCAACCTGTTGCCAGCCTTTTTTATTTCCTCCCAAACACTGCACTCTTCTTCCCCTCTCTGAATCCATGTTACCAGGAGACTGATGAGAGCCAGGAGACAGAAAGGCTCCCCGCGCAATTTCCCTCCTTGTATTCCCACTCTGACTATTACTGCAAACTGACTCATTTTGTTTGGCCTACAAGTGTTTTCACAAATTGGATTAGTCAGTATTTTAAACAATGGGAGCGATTTCACCTACACACTGAATGTGGATTTCTGGCTTCTCTTGAAAATTATTAGATTTGATTTTCCCTGACAGTTAACAAGAGGACAGAGCTTATGACCTCCGCTTCCTACAGCCCTCACTTACCTTCCTCCTGGCCCTCGTCACCATCATCATCATCATCATCACAACCATCACACTATCACCATCGTCACTGTCATCATCACCATCATTGTAACAGCAGCAAATGATTGCTAAGACCCCATGACAGGCCAAACACTACTCCGATCACTTATATGTCATTTTATTTTGTTCCCATAACATTTTTTCAATGCATGCACTGTACTATTAAGCCCATGTCATGGATGAGGTAAAAAAGGCCCAGAGAAGTTGTCCAAAGTCAGAGTTAGGTTTGAACCCTGAGTAGTTTGATTTCAACATCCTTACATTTAATCACTCTGCTACACTATTACTATATATATCTTTACCTTTAAGTTTGGGACTCCTGTCCTACACTCAGCACATACTTCTTGGGGACTGAGCCCAGGGCCTTTGCACTTCGTTACATCCCCAGCCTTTTCCATTTTTCACTTGGGGACAGGTCTCACTAAGTTGCTCAGGCTGGGCTCAGATTCGTGATTCTCCTGCCTCAGCCTCCCTGAGTGTTGGGATTACAGGCCTGGACCACCATGCCTGACTTGCACAAGCATTTTTAAGTGAAACAAACAAGGAAGGCTCCCTTCTCTAGTCATGTAACCAAATAACACAATTTTAAAGAGACAGTTGAATCATTTTCTCTGATCACAAACTCAGAGTGGATTTTTTTTTTTTTTTCTTTTTGAGACGAGGTTTCACTATGCAGTTCAGGCTGTCCTTGAACTCACTTTGTAACCCAGGTTGGCCTCGAACTTGCAATGATCCTCCTGCCTCAGCCTTCCGAGTGCTGGGATTACAGACGTGCGCCACCATGCCCAGCTCAAAGAGTGGATTTAAGGCTTTCATTGGGACCCAGAAACACAGGGGAATCAGAGACACTTACAAAGGAAAACCTTTACCAGAGTAAAGTAAAGGAAGAAAGGAGACACCAAAGTTTTTACTCTCCAGAAGTGATCCTAAACTGGGTGTGGTGGCGTACACCTGTAATCCC
>NW_004955574.1:1402738-1406371 GCF_000276665.1 Chinchilla lanigera
GATCCTAGCAGAAAATCCAGAAAAGCATTAAAAAATCTGGAACAGCAATGTTTGTAGCAAGGTGGATGCAGAGGACCCCCATGAGCCCTCAAGTCTTCCATGGAATCAGTAAGGTTGAAATTATTTTCATTTTATCGAGACGTTCCCTGCTTTCATCATTCTCAGCGAAGTTTCCCAGAGGCTACATTTTGACTTTCTTTTTTTTTGGTCTTTTTGAGACAGGGTTGCACGATGCAGTCCATGCTGGCCTTAAATTTACTTTGTAGCCCCGGATGGCCTTGAACTCACAGTGGTCCTCCTTCCTCAGTCTCTCTAGGGTTGGGATTATAGGCATGCGCCAACATGCCTGCCATGGTATCTTGAGAGGCTGAACGCAAACACAGATAAGCATCCAGATGACAGTAAACATGAAAATTTCCTATTTCTTCTTCCTAGTCCTGGGGACTGAACCTAAGGCCCTCTGCCACTGAGCTATATCCTAGGCCTATTTGAGAAAAAGTTTTGCTAAATTACCCAGGCAGGACTTAAACTTGCAATTCTGCCTCAGGCTCCCTCAGTGCTGGGATCGCAGGCATGCACCAACAAGCCTAACTTTTTCTTGCTAAATTTTTTTGAAATATAGATTTTTTAAAATTGCCAGGCATGGGGCTAGGAATATAGCCCAGCGGTGCAGTGCCTGCCTGGCAAGCATGAGGCTATGAGTTCAATTCCCAGTAACAAAAAAACACAGAGCTATAAACTGCAAGGCATGGACTAGCATGGTGGTGCATGCCTATAATCCCAGCACTCAGGAGGCTGAGGCAGTAGGATTCCCATGAGTTCAAGGCCAGCCTCAACTGTGCAGCAAGACCCCTTGTCTTTAAGAACTAACTAAATGGCAATTATGTTCATGTGTAATATGTTTATTATTGGGGTTTTCTGAGGTACTAGGCAAACCCAGTGCCTTATGCAAGGTAGGCAAGGGTTCTACCACTGAACTACACCCCCAACGCTACCATTGTTATTTTTAAATCAATTAATGGGCTGGAGGTAGGCAGCTCAGTGGTAGGATGATTACTTTCCATGCGCAAAGCTCTGGATTCCATCCCTAGCACTGCAAATAAATGAATGAAATCAATTAATAAATATCCTGAGAGCCTATTAAACTTCTATACAACAAATATTAGTAGATATAGTTTACACAATCAAAAACTCTCTGGGAGCCAGGCATGGAGTTGTGGACCTATAATCCCAGCACTCAGGAGGCTGAAGCAGGACTGCCAAGAGTTCAAAGTTAGTCTGGGCTATACAGTAAGTTCAAGGCCAGCCTGAACTACACAGCAAGATACTGTCTCAAAAAATAAAAACAAAAACAAAAAAATCTCTGTGGGATCTTCAATAATTGTGTGTGGGTGTGTGGTGCTGGGGATTGCATACAGAGTCCTGTGCATTCTAGGCAAGTGCTCTACCACTGAGCCACACTCCTAGCCCTCAATAATGTTTAAGTAACAAGATTTTAAAAGTTTGAAGCTGGGTGTGGTACACGCCTGTGATCCCAGCACTCAGGAGACTGAGTTGGAGGATCTCAGGGAGTTGAGGCCAGCCTGGGCTACGTAGTGAGTTCAAGGCCAGGCTGGACTACATAGGGAAACTCTCCCTCAAAACTAACAAAAAGATCAGAAGTTTGAGATATACTGCCCTTAAAAGTAAAAGTCCAGTGTGTACACCTATGCTCAAGGAGGTGTTTCTTTAGCAGAAAGAAACTAAGCCAAAAATTCCAAATTGGTAGCCAGCACAATATAATTTGTAAGACCTATTAAGTTCACTGCCAGGAGTTCATAATTAGAATGTTTCACATAAAGATTATTTTCTGGCCTCTTCTAAAAACTGTTTTTGAGAAGGCTGTGCATGGTGGCGCACACCCATAATCCCAGCACTTGGGAAGGCTGAGGCAGGAGGATTGTAGCAGGTTTGAGACCAGCCTGGTCTACAAAGTGAGCTCAAGGCCAGCCTGAACTGCATAGTGAGACCCTGTCTCAAAAAGACCAAAACAACAAAACAAACAAACCAACCAAAAGAACACCCTGAGAATACTTGCCTGGCATTTCTACTTGGCTGGCATCATCTAGATAGGACACATAGTCTTCTGTTTTCCACAAACCCTACTACTTTGATTCCTGACCTGTCAATCCCTGTACCGGAACCACTACTGAGGGAAGGAGGAAAAACTTTTTTTTGCAATAAACATCATCAATAAAACATATATCCATCTTAAAAATGTCTGCATCCCTCCAAAGAGATCAACATGCATAATAAATAACACTTTGCCTTATCTGACTTTGTAGGGCAGCAGCTTGCACAGCCTCGTGATTGGTGCAGGGACTCTGAGAGATCAGAAACGCTTTTGAGAAAGGGATCTTTGTGACAAGTTCTGTGCAAAGCGAGGAAACTCACCGGAAGAGCAAGGGAGTGAATCTCCAGGGAACAGCAGGGCCCAGTTTAGGACCCAGAGGGAGTGGGTTCGGGTGACAATCAGACCTTGGCTATTTCCTCGTGGAAAGCTGGTGGAAATTTCGGGACACTCATCCAATTTCTTTTGCCCTGAAAGCACGCAGTGGAAAGGGAGGGGCCGTGAGAACCAGGGTCAAAATCAAGACACGGGTGTGAAATTGGGAGAGAGGGAGAATTTTCGGACGGAGGACGAAAGCAATACTAAACTAGGAAAAAACAGGTGGGGAAAAGGTTTTGACGATAAGAGGAAATTATTTTCTCTTTTGTTCCTTCTTTTTCCTCTGGGAAGGGGTCTAGAGGATTTCGTGGGGAGAAGCCTAGTGGGGTAGAATTGTGGATAAAAACGGGGTGTTTGTTGGAAAGCTGGGAGGGGAGAATTGAAGAAATTATTAGAGAGAGAAACTGGAAGGACTGAGTTACTTCTAGTCAGAAAAATAGTTCAAAAAGAGAAAGAAATAATTTTTTGCTGGAAAGTGATCCGAATAGAGGGGGTAAAAAACGGGGTGAAAAATACAGTATTTTTGCTAGAGGAAGTTCCTAAAAGTACCAGGAGGGGCATAATTAAGTCAGATAGGGCAGATTTTTGTTTTTTGTTGGAAAATCCTAAAAAAAAGAGAGACAAGTCTGGGTCCCCCAAAGCGGGGCCCTTGAGGAGGAAGGAGGATGTTTAGCACAGAGCGCCCGGCCGGGCGGCCAATGCAAGGCCGGGCTGCACAGGGCGGAGGTCAGGTGGGGCCGGAGCGCGAGCCGCGGGGCTGCGCCGGAGCAGTTGGGGGGCAGGGGGCGGGGTGGGAAAGAAAAGCGGGTGCAGCGGGCCAGGGGCTCAAGAGGAGTGATCTTCAAAAGGGAGACGCCTGTGGGGGTGCAGAGGGCCTGGAGCTGTTGGGGTGCAGAAGGTGCGCGCGTGACGCAGGGTGATGGGCACACCTCGAAAGGGAGATGGACCCCCTCAAAAAGAAATCCAGGAGCGAAAGAGACTGTAAAAGGGGGCAGGGGTTAAAATAAGAGGAAAGGGAGGAAAAGGGGCGGCAGGGATAAAAGGGAAGGGACAAGGGCAGCAGCAACCGGGTTTTACCCGCCCCGGGGGCTCGCGCGCCGGGCCTCGCACCTCGCGCCTCGTGGGACTCCCAGCGGCCGCCCGCT
>NW_004955574.1:1406471-1424820 GCF_000276665.1 Chinchilla lanigera
CGCCCCTTCCCCGGCGCGCCCCTGGCCTTGGCCGCTGTGCGCGTGCGTGGCCTCGCACTGCCCGGGCTCCCAGCGCATGTTTTTCGGCCCCGCGGCTTCCGCGAGGGGAGGGGCCTCGGGGCCGGGAGCGGGGGTGTCGCGGTCACGTGACCTGCCGCGGGCGGGAAAGGAGGCGGTTGGTCGCCATTTTGGAAAGCGGGCGGTTGAGGGTGGGAAAGGGTAAAGGCGAAGCCCGGGAAGGGGGTGAGCGGGAGGGGTCGTTTCACGCGACCCCACACCCCACGGCTGGGGTCCGCTGAACACTGTTCCAGGACGGCCGAGTTAGAATGCAGTGGCCCAGTGTCCGCTGCACCCTGCGGGCTACGCAGAGACACGCAGCCCTGTGGCGGGGCCGTGCTCGTGGGTCGTGGCCCTTGGAAAGCCGCCCGCGTGTCCCTGAGCACGCGGGGGCGCAGGACACGAGCGGCGAATGGCACCTCCATTCTCCCGCCAAACACCGAGCCCCTTTGGGTACCAAGGCAGCTTCCCTGCCAAATGCCCACACAGTGGTAGCCACCAGCCAATGAGACCCGGGTTCGATCCTTAGAAATTGAACCCTGCCCAGCCGGCAATGGGGGCGCACGCCTGTAAACCCTGCATTCCGGGAGGCTGAGGCAGGAGGGTCACAGGTTCCAGTCCAGCTTGGACAATTAGGCCAGACCCTGTCTAAAAATGTAAAAGAGCTGAGGATGCACCGGTAGCTCTGTGTGAAGACCTTGGATTCAATTCCCAGTGGCACCAAAAATAAAATACTGAAACTCCCAGGTCTACAGCACCTGCGCATTCCGGGTTGCCTTGGGGTGTGACACTGACTTGACCTTTAAGGAGCAGGAGGGATCTTACTGGGGTGAGGGAAGTGTGCTAAAACGACTATGGTCGCATAACTTGGTAAATTTAGTAAAAATCTTCAGAGTGTACACTTAAAATGGATAACTTGTCTGTACGTTAAATCTCAATGAAGGGCTTGGGTGTGGTTTTGTTTGGTTTTATCCCTCAGGAGATAACAGAATGGAAAGAAGGCCTGATAACTGCACCTTAGTTTCCTTCCTTGAGCACACCCCCCAACCCTGAGTGTTGGATAGAAATAAATTACAGATCCTAAGGATCAGCTGCATATGTCTGTTTACTCTGTCTAGTAGCCATACCTTTAAAAAAGATAAACGTAGGTCGTGGTGGATCATGCCTGTGATCCTAGCACTCCAGGAGGCTGAGGCAGGAAGATCTAAAGTTCAACCCCAACCTGGAAAATTTAGCAACTTAGCAAAACCCTGTTAATAAATAAATAAGATAGATAGATAGATAGATAGATAGATAGATAGATAGGTCTGGGGCTATAGCTCAGTGCAAAGGCCCTGGCTTCAATCCCCAGAACCAAATGAAATAAATAAAACATTTTAAAATGGGTGAAATTTTAATAATGTATTTAACCTGAAATTTTATTTCAACATATTACATATATATATATAGCATCTGGACTCCAAATCCCAGGTAGGGCATTTCTCTGTTGCTCACCCAATGTACTATTTTCCCAGTAGTCTCAATAAAATGATTGTTAAAATGTTTTGGGCTTAGTCTTTAAAATCTGGTGTATATTTTACATTCATTAGACACTCCCATGCAGATGGGCCATGTGAGGATAGCCCCAGGTAGCTCCTGGCTCTGGTATTGGACCTTGTACCTGTAGGGGAGGGACAAGCAAAGACACTTCTAATGCAGTCTGATTACACTTCTTTTTAAAAAGGAAGTGAAGGCAGAGGCTGGGTGTACATGCCTGTAATCCCAGCACTTGGGAGGCTGAGCCAGGAGGATTGCTTCGAGTTCCAGGCTACAAAGTGAGTTCAAAGTCAGCCTGAACTGCACAGTGAAACCTTGTCTCAAAAAGACAAAAAAAGAAAAAAAAAATGAAGGCAGACAGAGTGTCCAAGGGTCCAAGGATGCTATTTTATAGATTCATAGAGACTTCCTGGGGCAATGACTAAAGGAAATATAGGCCAGGCGTGGTGGTGCATGCCTGTAATCCCAGCACTTGGGAGGCTGAGGCAGGAGGATTGTTGCAAGTTCGAGGCCAGCCTGGGCTACAAAGTGAGTTCAAGGCCAGCCTGAACTCCATAGTGAGACTCTGTCTCAAAAAGACAATAAATAAATAAATAAATAAATAAAATAAAATAAAGGAAATATAGAAGAGAGCTACAACATCTGGGAACAGGAGAAGGGGCAGTAAGTGCAAAGACCCCAAGGCAGGAAGAACTGGGACCCTTTGAAAGATGACAAAGAGACTGATGTGGCCAGAACTGTGTGAATAAAGAAAAGAAGATTGAAGGACACATCATGAAAGGACTTCTCAGTTTTGCCAAAGGAGGAATTAAAAGTGTAGAAACAGGAGGCATTCATTTATTTAGCACATATTAAAAATTCCCAGGCATGGTGGCACATGTCTGTAATCCCAGCACTGGGGAGGCTGAGGCAGGAGGATCGCCAGGAGTTGAAGGCCAGCCTGAGCTACATAGTGAGTTCAAAGCCAGCCTGAACTCCATAGTAAGACTTTCTCAAACCAAAAAAAAGGCCGGGTGTGGTGGTGCATGCCTGTAATCCCAGCACTTGGGAGGCTGAAGCAGGAGGATCGTTGTGAGTTCAAGACTAGCCTGGGCTACAAAGTGAGCTCAAGACCAGCCTGAACTACGTAGCGAGACCCTGTCTCAAAAAGACAAAAAAAAAAAAATTTTTTTTAAGTGAGTGTGGTGGCACAGGTTATAATCTCAGCACTCAGGAGGTTGAGGCAGGAGGATTGCTTCAAATTCAAGGCCAGCCTGAACTACATGTTGAGACTCTATCACAAATAAATAAGCAAACAGAGCTGTGAAGACTCCCAGCTCATCTTCCTGGCTGGATGAAATGAACAGTAACTGGTGGCAATTTCAGAGGCAAGACGTGGAATAACTTCACTTACCTGGGTGACAGCCTCCTGCAGCAGCCACTCACTTGTACCTGGTCGTTATGCAAGTCATTAACACATGCCCTTGTGGTGGTGTTGGATGTGTGTCTGTATGTGTGTGTGGCACTAGAGATGGAAGCCAGACCCTCATGGATGCTAGGCAAATGCTGTGGTACTGAGCCACACTTTAGCGCTTCATTTTGTTTTCTTTTCTCTTTTTTTTTTTTGTGAGGGCTTTGCTATGTAGTCCAGGCTGACCTTGAACTCATTATGTAGCACAGGTTGACCTTGAACTCATGGAATCCTCCTGCCTCAGCCTCCTGCCCTGGTGGAGAGATGATAGGCATGCATCACCATAGCCAGCTGCAGATATCATTATTACCCCATTTCCAGGTGAATAAACTGAGGGACAGAGAGACTAAACTAGTGAGTGAGGGAGTCATATCCAAAATGTGTATTTGAATATTGGCTCCCAGCTCTTTAGCTGTATAGGTCTTGTGAGGGTCCATCCGTTTCTTCCAAGCCTTGCTTTCTGCACCCCAGATTAAGGATAATGACTTATCTCGCTGGGAGACCACAGAGAAAGTGGAAGGTCTCAATGGGTCATGCAGTGCTGCTCAGATGCAAAAACATGGCACGAGTAAAGGCCCTGAGGCCTGATGGTGGAGGCTAGGCTGAGCCTGGTTAAAGTTGCTGTAGGATTTGACCACTGCTGTGCGTTTGTGCTCCCGGTCCTGGCAGCCTCCAGGAGCCAACTTCTCCCTGCTGATGGTGGAGGTAAATGTGCCATGACTTGGTGGCCACAGGTTAAAGTGCTGTGGTTTCTGTCTAGCTGTGCCGCTTATCCTCACGTGCTCAGGGTCGGGGCTTTTGGAAGGTGATCAGATCAAGTCAGAGGCCTATAGCTGACTTGCTGCTAGGAGGCGGGATCTGATTGGAAGAGGCTTTTATGGGGGCGTGGCCTGGAAGCCTCCTCCCTCCACAGCGGCTTCCTGTCGCCCTTAGGTGAGCAGCACCTCCCACAGCCTAGCTATGTACTGAAACGGGAGCCTTTGCTCCCTTAGGTTGTAGGTGTCAGCAAGGAGGACGTGACTAGGGCACAAGGCATTCTTCCAGTGACCTTGGCTTGCCTGAGTAGAGGCACAGAGGCTTCCCATCCTCGCGACGTGTCTCTTTCTCTGTGGCAGAGCCTCAGAGGTCCCCAACCGCGCAGAGAAAACTCACCTCCATCCAGGACAGTGCAGCGAGTGCTGGAACTGGAAAGGACCAGAGACATCGCGTGTCCGAGCTTGGCTTTCGTCATCGTTCACTAAACAAGGCTAGCTTAACAAGCTGATTATACAGCCTTGTCTCTTCTTGCTGTTTGAAGGCGGCTGGATGCGGTGTGAGGCGTATGGGGCCGTGTGTGTAGATTATATGCAGACTTGAGCATCCTTGAAGTTCCGTGTCCAGGGGGGTCCTGCACCAATGCTCACAGGGGTGGCGGGAGGGTCAGTCCAGCCGGAAACTAGACACGCTTAGCCACACGCTGTCACTGGCAAGGCCCAGTGTGCTAGCTTAGAGCTAAAGCGGCCCCAAAGTCTCTTGTGTTTGGAAGGTGACAGGATCATGGGGTTTACAGCACTGTTTCTGTTAGGAGGCGGGGCCCGGTGGGCAGAGGCGGTCCCTGGGGGCGGGGCCTGGAACGGTTTCTCTCCCTTCCCAGTTCCTGATTTTTCTGCTTCTTGCTCACCCTGCCCTGAGCTGCTGCTCTCCATAGCTCCCCTTCCCAGTCTCACTGTTTCTTCTCTGGAGCTGGCAAAGCCTGGGCTGAAATATGAGCAAAAGTAAACCTCCCCTCCTTTAAGTTGTGGGTTTCGGATATTTGTCCCAGGAACAAGAAAGTGACTATTGCACGCGGTAACAGCTTTGTGGAATTAATTTTTCCCTTCTAAGATGGGCACTGTGGCACAAATGTTCAAGGCCAGCCTGGGTAACTCAGTGAGACCCTATCTCAACAAAACAAAACAGAACAAAATGCTGGGGTGGTGGCGCACAGCTGGGATCCCAGCACTGGGAGGCTGAGGCAGGAGGATTGCTGTGAATTCAAGTCCAGCCTAGTCTATGCAATGACTTCAAGGCCAACCTGGACTACCCAGCAAGACTTGATTCAAACAAGACAAAACAAAACTAAACTGACAAAGATCTTTCACTTAACCCTACTCTATCTCCTGGAAGCTGCTACTATGCAAACTTTAGAAAGAATTGAACTGTCTATAATTCCTGCCTCCTCTATTTCATCTATTGCTGACTCTTACAATTTTTTTTTTATGTCTTTTTTGAGACAGGGTCTCGCTATGCAGTTCAGGCTGGCCTTGAGCTCACTTTGTAGCTCAAATTTGCCTCGAACTCGCAACGATCCTCCTGCCTCAGCCTCCTGAGTGCTGGGATTACAGGTGTGCGCCACCACACCCAGCTTTTCTCTTACAATTTCTTGAAAAATTTATTTTAATTAATATGGGTGGGGCTGGGGATTTAGCTCAGCGGCACAGCGCCTGTCTGGCAAGTGCATGGTCGTGAGTTCGATTCCCAGTACTGGAAAAACAAACAAACCAACCAAATAAATAAATAAATAAAAATACTGTGTGGTACTTTGAACTGAACTCAGGACCATGTGCAAGTATAGTGCACATGTGCTCTACCAGTGCACTACACCCCCAGCCCTTCTTTATTTTCAGGTCTCCCTAATTTCCCCAGACTGGCCTTGAATTTTTGACTCTCCTGCCTCAGCCTCCTGAGTAGGGGATTGTAGATGCGTGCCACTGTTGCAGGCAATTTACAGTTTTACTATGAAAAAAATTTTAAAAAAAAATTTAGAACTACTAAGTAATACAGAAAATAATGTCAGCAACAATCACACAGAATAAAATCTGACATTCTCACCCGGCCCCGAGGTCCTGCAAGCCTGGCCCGGCCATCCTCCGGTCTATCTCCACTCAGCCATAGCCTCAGGGAAGTGACTTTACTTCCTCGTGCCTCACTTTCTTCCTCCATGGAGTGGGAATGATGATGATACCCACTCGTAAGGTTGTTCATCATGAGGGTCAAAAAATAATACCATCAATGCTGAGTGTGATGGTGCACATCTCTAAACCCAGCACTCTGGGAGGCTGAGGCAGGAGCATCACAAGTTCAAGTCCAGCCTGAACGACATAGTGAGACCCTGTCTCAGTGCAAACGCCCTGGTTTCAATCTCCAGTACTGCAAAAAAAAAAAAAAAAAGTAAGGGCAGCTGAAGGCCCTGGGACTGCCACACCATGTAACTGACCAGAAAAAGCAGCAATGGTAGGCAGGTGTTAGGAGCTGGTTCCACAGCGGGCAGGGTCTGTGCTCAGCACATTTCTGCTCTCAAGGGACCCTTGGTTGGTGTTAGTCCCATTTCTCTGACAGGACACTGAGGCTCAAAGGCATCAGCCATGTGCCCAAGACCACAGCTGGGCCAAGATATGGACTGAGATCTGAGTCATAATTACTCTCTCTGACCCAGAGCAGGGGGCGTCTCACAGGCCTCTCTGTTTCCCCTGTCCTTCCACTCCCACCTGCTGTCCCCATCCAACCCTTGCCTCCTGTGGACCTTGGCACCTGTCCTTTCCTTCCCTGGGTCTCACCTGCCAGTGACGCAGAGCGAAGTCACTGGTTCCCAAGGTGGTAGCTGAGATGCTCTGGATGGACTAATCTCAGGACTGGGCGTTTATTTGAATGCATATTACAGAGAAAGTGCAGTCAGCTGCCCCTCACACCTGTGCTCTCCTGGCTGTTGTTGCCTGAGGTGAGCCCAGGGGGTGCCCCAGGGGGAAACCTTTCAAGGAAAAAGGAGTAAGTAAAGGCACAGACAGCAAAGGCCAGATCCTGCAAAAACAAAAACAAAACAAAAAAAAAAAAAAACGGGGACCCAGTCCTTTAGGAGGCAGAGCAGCAGGGAAGCCAGGGACAGGCAGAAAATATACCAGGTCACAGGCCGGGACTAGCCTGAGGACCCCAGGAGCCAGGTAGGGGTTTAACCAGGAAAGGGGCAGGGCAGAGCTCTGCCTTGGAACCCAGAAACTTTTTAATTTCAGCACTTGAGAGGCTGAGGCAGGAGAATCTTTGCAAGTTCGAGACCAGCCTGGGCTACAAAGTGAGCTCAAGGCCAGCCTGAACTGCATATCAAAACAACAACAACAACAACAACAAAAAACCCCCCATAAGTTCCTGCTCTACTCAGCAGCCTTCCCTGGATGTCCTTTCCTCGTATTGTCCTCTTCCTCCTTCTCCTCCTCTTCCTCCAGGAAGCCCTCTTAAACCCCACGCTGGGTTACAAACCTGCTCCAGGCTCCTGCAGCCTCCAACAACCCCATGCCAACTCTCTCCACTCTGGGGCCCCAGGGTTTCACAGTGACCCCTGGAAAGTGGGTGCTAAGAAACACCTACCATGGGACCAGACCGTACTCAGCTGCCACCTTCCCAGCTCGCTTTGCTTTTTCCCTTCATCAGCCCCTCCCTCGGTCTTTGTGGCTTTTTTTTTTTTTTGAGACAGGGTCTCACTATGTAGTTCAGGCTGGCCTTGAACTCCCTATGTAGTGCAGGCTGGCCTCTACCTCATGGTGATCTTCCTGTCTCAGCCTCCTGCATGCTGGGATTATAGGTATGCACCACCACACTGGGCTTTTGTGCCTCTTCCTACATATGCTGCCACATGTGATATTTTAAAAACCACAAGCCCGGTGTGATGGCGCACATCTGCCGTCCCAACACTCTGGGAGGCTGAGGCAGGAGGATCACAAATTTGAGCCCAGCCTGGGCAATTTAGTGAGACTCCTGCCTCAAAATAAAAAATTAAAAAAGGGCTGGGGTCTTATCTCAGTGTGAAGGTTCTAGGTTCAATGTTCTGAACTGCAAAATAAACAAACAAATGCCATATACCAGGCTGGGCACAGTGGCACATACACCCGCAGTTCCAGCACTCGGGAGGCTGAGGCGGGAGGATTGCTTGAGCACAGCAGTTCAAGGGACAGCATAGCAAGGACCCTCCCACTGCCCCATCACACACACTCAATTCTTCTGCTCTGTCAAAAAAATCTGTACTTTTTGCAGTAATGAGATCAAACCCAGGGTTGCTGTACCACTGAGCTATATCCCCAACCCTTTTTATTTTTAATTTTAACGCAGAATCATGCTAAGCTGTGCTCAAACTTGCCATCTTTTTTTTTTTTTTTTTTGGTCCAGGGAATTGAACTTGCAACCTTGCATTTGCTGGGCAGGCGCTGTGCCGCTGAGCTAAATCTCAGGCTCAAACTTGCCATGTACCTACCTCAGCCTTGCAGGGTTCAGGGATTCTTCACCTTAGCATTGTGTTTTTAGGGTTCATCACGTTGCAGCAGGTGTAAGTGCTGCATTCCTTGCACCGGGCTGAGTAATGATCCATTTTGGGGGCCTCACATGTTCTCCCTTGTTCATCCATTGGTGGATGTTTCAGCTGTGTTCACTTTGGGGCACTGTGGATTGCGCTGCTGTGACCACTTGTATGCACGCCAGTGTGTGAGCTTTGGGTACGTACCCAGGGGCAGTCATGTCACCCATGTGACACTAACGGAGAGACTACCAAGCTCTTCCACAGTGGCAGCACCAGTCTCCTCTCTGCCAGCACTAAAGGTCAGATCTCATTTCTCCATGTCCTGGCCAACATTCATTATCCTTCTCACCTTTTTTTGTGGCCCTGGGGATTGAGCGCAGGGCATTCACACTGAGCAACATTTCCAGCCTTTGTTGAGTTTTTTTTGTGTGTGTGAGACACAGTTTTGCTAAATCACTAAGTTGCCTAGGCTGGGCTCACACTTGGGATCCCCCTGCCTCAGCCTCCCAAAGTGCTGGGATTACAGGCCTGCAGCATGATTTCAGCCTATTTTCCCCTTTTTTGGCCCCAAGCATCCTCATTGCTGTGAAGTGGTGTTTCACTGTGGTTTGGCTTGCGGTTCCCCAGTGAGGCAGCACGTGTGTGTGAGCCATTTTCTCAGCCCCTCTGGCAATCTGACTTCAGCACCCTCCCACCTCTCTCAGCCTCAAGTCCATGGTCACCACTGGTTTAATTACCATTTTTTGTGCGCTCCCTCTCTTCCTCTGCATCATTTTTGGTCTTTCTCTTCCTTTGCTGGAGAGAAATGTGGGAACTTCGGCCACATTGTGTCATGGTTTATATTTAACTTTTTGCGGGGTGGGTACCAGGAATCGAACTCAGGATCCTGCACTTGCCAGGCAGGCTCTGCGCTGCTGAGCTGTATCTCCAGCAAGATTTAACTGCTTGGGGCCTTGGTTTCTTCAGCTCTGAAATGGGGATAACAATTCCTATTTCTCATTTTTTAAATTTTTTTGAGACAGGTTCTCACTGTGCAGTCAACATTGGCCTTGAACTTTTTTTTTTTTTTTTTTTTTGGTACTGAGAATCGAACTCAGGATCTTGCGCTTGCCAGGCAGGAGCTTGTGCCACTGAGCTATATCCCCAACCCCGGCCTTGAAATTTCCACCCTCCTTCCTCAGCCTCCTGAGTGCTGGGATTACAGGCGTGTGCCACTGCGCCCAGCTTAGGGGTAGGATTTTTGGACGGTGATGGATCTTGAGACAGGGATGGCTGGATGTGCTGTTATGAGGTAGGCCTGGTCAGAAGAGGCGGGGCCTGGTCAGAAGAGGCGGGGCCTGGTCAGAAGAGGCGGGGCCTGGTCAGAAGAGGCGGGGCCTGGCCAGAAGAGGCGGGGCCTGGTCAGAAGAAGCTGAGCCTGACCTTCAAGGGTTTGTCTCCCTCTCCTGCTCCCACTCCTCCCTTCTCTCTCGGCTTCCTGGTCACCAAGATAGAAGCAGCTTTCCTCTGCCCAGGCCCTTCCACTGTGCCCTTCCCAGCTGACCATACCTTAATGCTGAGCCAAAATAAACCTCACTTCCTTTAAGTTATGGGTGTTAGGTATTGTGTCTCAGCAGCGAGAATATGACTGAGAAACCTGGCATATACCAGAGCCCTGCTTAAGTCCTCAGGGCCACGAAGCAAAGGAAACTGACCTTCTGCTGCAGAAAGTGGGTTTGAAACTGCCGTTCACCCCTTCAGTTGGATGTGGTGATGCACACCTGTAATTTCAGCTACTTGGGAGGCTGAGGCAGGAGGGTTGCACATTCAAACTCAACCTGGGCAACTTTGCCATTTAGTATGACCTTGTCTCAAAATAAAACAATAAATGGCTGGGATGTAGCTCAGTGTTCCCTGGGTTCAGTCTCCAGTACCAGGAAAACAAAAACAGAAAACCTTCTCTTCGGCTTCTTAGAGCTTTGGAACCAATACATGAAAAGAAGTGATTTTCTGCCTCTCATGTGCTGGTGAACTGTATGCATTTTGGAGCAGAGCTGCCTGAATTCCAGCCCCTGTGGCACCCCACTTTGGCAATTTTGTATTAACTCCATGACTCAGTTTCCACATCTGTAACCTCCCACCTGCCTGGGTTGCTGGGTCACCCAATGCATCCAGGTACCTGACCGGAAATGCTGGCAGGATTCAGTGTGGCTTATAACCACATGATCTTGCAGCACACGAATTCCCGCTCTTCAAGATCTCTAGGGACAGAGAATAATAATAAAGTCAAAGTTCAGCCACCTGGTTCTTCAGCCTGCAAGGTTGGACAGAAGCTGGCTTCTCTTCTTAAAGGGGCCTCTCCTGGTTTTAACTTTCTTCTTTCCTAACAGGGCCTGATGGGCCTCCTCCCCATCCCCAAGCACATCCAAAGCTAAATTCTGCACTGATGACTAAATCCCTGAAAGCAACAAATAGAGCAATTGTGCCTAGCCCAGGGTTTTACTCTCTGAAGTTTCAGATGCTAGCAGTTCACTGGGGTCCTGAATAGTACATGGAAATGCTACAGAAATAAACATCCTCAATTTTTAATAATTTGTATTACTGTGTGTTGTAATAATTTTTCTATTTTGTCATTAGTTACTATCATTACTCTCCTACTGTACCTAACTTATACGTTAATCCTTTTCGCATATATGTACAGCAAAAAAAAACAGTACAACTGGGTCAGTACTACCTGGTTCAGACACCCACATAATTCTGCAGATAAGAGCACTGCTAGGTCGGGTGTGGTGGCACACACCTGTAATTCCAGCACATGGGAGGCTGAGGCAGGAGGGTCACTGTGTGTTCAAGGCTAGCCTGGATTACATAGTGAGACCCTGTCTCAAAAAACAAAAAAAGCCCTGGTGTAAATATGGTTTCTCCTGCTTGGCCTGGCTATCTGGTGCATGAGTAATAACACTCCATAAAGAAATTCATTCTCCGGGTGTCCCCAGTACCATTCTAGTACCACCTGAAGTGCCTGGCATGCAGCTCAGGCAAACAAGTCAAGAGATTTCCAAGAGGCAGTAGCGGTGATGGACATGGTTGCTGAGGGAGTTTACAGAACTTAGGTTTTCATTTACATCGTGTACAGTACATTTATTTGAGTAGCTGCTACAAGGTTCAAAATTTACAAAGGCACAAAAGGATCTGCCCTTCACTTCTTCCTTTCCAAGTAAGATCCATCGCTGTTATGGGCTGGTCCTCGCTTTTGAAGATATTCTGTGCCTCTAACAAGCAAAAACTGACATTTTTCAACCATTTTTAACTCTTTAAACACTACTCCCCAGGGGCTGGGGATTTAGCTCAGCGGCACAACGCCTGCCTGGCAAGCGCAATGTCCTGAGTTCGATTCCCGGTATCGGAAGAGAAAAACAAACAAAAAAACAAAACACTGCTCCCTTCTTTGCCTTGAACTCGCAGCAGTCCTCCTGCCTCAGCCTCTCCCAGTGCTGGGATGCACCACCACGCCTGGCCCCTTTGGGTTTCCTTTACGATGTTATTTATTTATTTTAATTTTTTATTTTAAAGAGTAAAACAAGGATAACATAATAATAGGGGGGACTTAGCATATTACAGACAAAATGGTAGGTAATTATCAATGGCTATCATTTTACATATTATTATCTACAAAATAGTTTCTCAGGAAAACAAATAGACAAATAATAGTGAGTTACAGACAAAAGAGGTAGGAGATTATCAAGAGTTGTTGTGCTATACTTTGGTATCTTCAAAGTGGCTTCTAAAGAAAATAAATAGAGCTATACATGAGTGACCTATTGAAAAATCATTAACTATTCTCAATGGTTGTTGTAGGAAACACATAATAATAAACATACATCCATTTATGAAATAGGATAGGAACATTACAAACTTTACACAGTTATGGATAGATTAGTAGGAAAATATCAATGGCTGCTGTAATACATGGTGGTATCTTCAAAGAGATTTCTCAGGAAGACAGAGATATGCAAGAAGGATCTAATAAGTAGTTACAGCCTAAGGGTTGTCAAAAATAGCATATTACCTCCTCACCAGTGACTCCTTTCACTGAGGTATGATGGCTGGAAGGAAGGCCAGGATTGAAAAGAAGGACCTAGAGACTCGCACCTGGGTCTAGCAACAGGCTGTTTTCTTGTTCCTCCATAGTCATGATTACCCAGGACTCCTCGATGGAGATGACGGTCTGGCCAGAGGGAGAAGGCAGACCATGCCCCAAGCCCTCTCATTCCTGTTGGAGTAATTGGTAGCATGGGATTTTTTTTTTTTTTAGACAGAGTCTTCTATGTAGTTCAGGTTAGCTTCGAACTCCTGGTGATCCTTCCGAGTGCTGGGCCCAGGACTTTATGAATTTTTTGAAAAACAAAAAACAATGCTACTCACTCCCCTCCCTTTCTTTTATCAGGAAATGGGCAAAAACCCCACCCTGCTCCCGGTGTCCGCCAAGGTACCTCCACCTTCAGGGTCATATGCGTCCAGCGTGACCCAGCCTTTCCGAAGCTGTCACAAGCCGCACCCCCCTCCGCCCCCGCCCCCCCTCCGCCGCTGCCCTCCGGAGCCCCGCCTCCGCGGCCCCACCCGCTGTCCTCCCGATTCAAATCCAACCAATAGCAGCGTGTAAACAAACCCAGACCCCGCCCCTCCGATGAATAATTTTCCGGGCCGGGAGCCAGGCCTATTTAACTCGGCGGGCTCCGTGGGGGCGGGACGGGGCTGTAGCCACGCCCCGCACATGGACCAATAGGACATCAGCTCCGCCCCTCGCACTTGCCGCGCTGAGGACCCGTGGCCGGGCTGGGCTCGCAGCTGCCTGATTCGATTGTGTTCTAGTTCGCGTCTGAGGGCTGGGATTCCGGGCTGGGCACCTCGCTCTCGCAGCCACACTGAAAGGGCTCGGCGAGAGGGCAAGAGATTGCCCCAGAATCAGTGCCCTCTCTTCCCACCCCTTCTTCCTCTGCAGGACGCCTAAGACTGAGGTCCCAGATAGGTCTTTGATGAAAACATTTCCCCTTTATCGTCAGAGAAACGGGGCAGCGGGGTGCCTGTACGAGCGTTTTAGGACTGGGCCAGGCTTTTCCTTTATTTCTGCCTGTTACTCAAGTGTTGATTGCATGCGGGGAAAAAAATACGAATCGTGTGTTCTGTTCGACTGAAAATTAAAGCTTCACGTGACACCCTGCATCCTCCGAGGTGGAGAAACAACTTGGGTTGACAAACTGCAACTTTACAACGGCCAGGGAGAGGGAGCCGCGAAAGGCATTGCTTTGACTTTCTGAGGCAGCGACCACTTATTAAAAAGAGAGGGGGAAAAAAAAAAAACTTTCCGTAGAGATGGCATCATCCTGATACCACCTCCTGCTGGGTAGGGAAGTGCAGGCTCAAGGTAGGGGTGAAGGAGGCGGAGCTAGAAAGTCGAGTGGACCCAGTTGAAAATTCAACTTGTGGGTGGCAGGAAGAGGTCTCTCTGGGCTGGGGGGTGGGTGGGAGAAAAAGGGGGACCTAGCGCCAGTGGGCTGGCGTGGGCAGGGCATTAGGCCCTGGGAAGGAACGGTTCTCCATGTGCTGGATCCCACAGCAAATAGAAGAGTTTCCTAATATTCCCTTTCAGTGTTGAGAGAGGAGCTCAGAAACCCACACTCCTATTGGGGTTGCCATAATCGAGGTCCGATCACAAGGCCCACACCTAGGCTTTCGTGGCTGCAGGGATCCGGAAGAGAAATCATCTCCTTCACAGCAATCTCTGTTGGACCCCGAAACATTTGTGAGGTGCTCTCCTGCTCGACCCTCAGCCATGTGTTAGGAGGGTGAGGCGTGTGATGTTCAGTCTGAAACTGGCCGGTGAGGACCCTTTGCTGGAAGCTGCACTGGGCCGGGAAATGCAACGTCTGTGGTGCTGAGGCAGGGTGGGGATGTCCTCTCTAGTCCTAAGTTTCTGCTTTGTCCTAGTACCTCCCATCCTATCCCATCCTCTCTTAAAGTCTAGACCCGAGACAGAGTTGAACTTGAATCCCTGATTATATGACCTTCTTAAAGCCTGTCTCTCTTTCATAAAACGGGGACAATAGAATTTTTATTTTTTAGACAGCGTCCTGTTATGCAGTGCAGGCTGGCCTTGAAGTCACTGTGTAGCCCAGGCTGGCCACAAATTCACAGCAACCCTCCAGCCTCAGCCTCCCCAGTGCTGGGATTACAGGCGTGCGACACCACACCCAGCATGAATAAAATTTGAAACCATTGCCTGGGCCAGGGGTTGGTAATCAAAGTGTTAACGGAGTGAAGAGTTGACTGCCTGGTTCTGGTGGGGTGGGGCAGGACACTGATAGCTGCCACTCTCAAATACACCAAAAACTAAGATTTGGCAGACATGCACAAGGGTGTGACAAAGCAAGTAGTGTATTGACGTCAAACCAGGTGTTGGGTATTTGGCTGTTCACTATATTTCTTCTGCTTCTTGCATGTTTGAAAATTTTCATAATAAAATGTTTGAGGGTCCAGGCGGACTTCGGTGCTTGACCATACACTGTTGTTGTTTTTTGTTGGTTTTTTTGTTTTGTTTTTTGGTCTTTTTGAGACAGGGTCTCACTCTGCAGTTCAGACTGGCCTTGAGCTCACTTTGTAGACCAGGCTGGTCTCAAACTCACAACAATCCGATCCTCCTGCCTCAGCCTCCCAAGTGCTGGGATTACAGGCGTGCGCCACCACACCCGGCCATACACTGTTGTAAGGGATTTGCCCTGATACCTGACTGTACTAGATTAACTTCTACCCTGTCTGGTAGACAAATCTTAACCTGTCCTTACAACTCAACTGGATTTGTTTTTTGAGACACAGTCTATGTAGCGCAGGCTGGCCTCATACTCACAGTGATCCTCCTGCCTCAGCCTCCCAGAGTGTTGGGACTGCAGGAATGTGCCACCATGACTGGCTCCAACTAAATCTTTTTTTTTGGGGGGGGGGGCGTTCCCGGTACCGGGAATTGAACTCATGACCTTGCGCTTGCCAGGCAGGCTCTGTGCCGCTGACCTAAATCCCCAGCCCCTCCAACTAAATCTTTTTTTTTTCCAACTAAATCTTAATGTGGGACTCACAACTTGCATCTTATTCTCACAGGGAAAGTCATCCACCAAAGGACAGAACAGCAAGGCTCATCATCAGGGCCCACACTGGCCTTGTGTGATTGCTTTTGGTGGCTCGGAGCACACAACATTCTTCAGACCTCACCCATTGCTTCCAGAACAGCTTTGACACCTATCAACTCTGAAGCTTGGCCAGGCTTTCAAGGATGCCAGGGCCCAAGGCTGAGCAGGCAAGATGGACATTTGATCTTCTAGGGCTTTGTCAGCCTTGGCTAGGATTGGGGCTGGGTTTTCTTTGGCTCTTCTGCACCCAGCCAGGCCTATGGCAAGTAGCCTGGTCTCAAGGCCATCCATCCCCTCAAGAGGTCAGGTGTGTGGTGAGGGGCTGGAGGTGGGAATCGTTTCTTTGTTCAGCAATATTTTCTTGAGCACTTACTAAGTGCCAGGCACCATCTAGGGGTGAGGGATATACCACAGTGAACCAAACAGAGAAACCTGGGACTTCTAGGGCATGATCAAGGGGGGAAACTAGGCTAGGTGACTTATTTGTTTACCGTGCTGCCCAATACACTGAGCTGTGTAGGAGGCAGGACCTAAGGCATTGGTGGTGAACCTATGGCACGCAAGCCAAGTTGCCCCAGCAGCTGAGCATTGGGTAAGTTTTTTCTAAGCAAAAACCTCAGTATTCAGGCTTAATGGCAGTGTTGGCACTTTGCAGTTAATAAGTGGGTTTTGGGTTGCAGCTGGTCTCCAAAAGGTTTGCCATCACTGACCTAGACAGTACTTGGGCACCACTATATATCCCTGGCATACACAGTCAAAAAATATTTCCTGTACAAGTGAATAAACTCAAGCAAAGTCCACCCAGTGCTTCGGGTTTGCTAACTCTGAATCTGTCCGTTCCCAACATGTGTCCCGCAGAGCCGACAACTACAATAAAGTGACGCCACGTCCGGTTCCAGGGGACAGCACAGCCTTTACCCAGGGTTGGGCCACACTTCCTGGTTACATGACTGCGTGCATGGCTGCGTGACCTTGGGCAAAATACTTCCCCTTTCCCAGCAGATTTTGTTTCTCTACACTGTAAACAGAAGGTCCCTATATGGGGGTCACTTAAGGTCTCTCCCTGGTGGCCAGTTTTGATTAGAAAACTGCTCACCACCCAGTTAAATCTCACATAGTGCTAGCACTTGGGCAGACCACACAAAAGTAAGGTCTGAGTGTGCAGGCTGCTGCTTGCCCGAAGGCTCCACGTATGTTCATGGGGCTGTGGATGACCGCTTCCCAAGTCGTTAATTTACTGCTGTTTGGGGCAACGATAATGTGCTCACGTGTGGAATTTACACATTTTATTTCACAGTCACTACCAGTAAGCAGCTCTTACCTAGTATTTCCTGTCCGGTGCGGTTCTCTGTAGCTCATCCCTCCTTCTGACCCTATGTAGTGGGAGCCTATTACCAGCATTTTACAATATGTGCTGCCGAAGCAAGCACTACCAGCATTTTAGAGATGAGGAAACGGAGACACAGACGAAGTCACTTACTCAACAGCACACAGCACCAAAGTGGCAAAACCAAGATGTGACCCAGGAGGTGACTGCCTGAGTGAGGGCCATTAACCTCGACTCTCTCACAATTACATTCTCGTAAAAATCATTTTAAAACCGTTACGGAGGGGCTTAGCTCAGCGGCACAGCGCCTGCCTGGCAAGCGCAAGATCGTGAGTTCGATTCCCGGTACCGGAAAACAAACAAACAAAAAACAAAACGAAACAAAAAAAAGTTACGGATAAGCCGGGCGTGGTGGCGCACGCCTGTAATCCCAGCACTCGGGAGGCTGAGGTAGGAGGATTGTTGTGAGTTCGAGACCAGCCTGAACTACATAGCGAGACCCTGTCTCAAAAAGACAAAGAAAACAAAAACAAAAACAAGAACGTTAGGGATAGTACCACCAGAAGATTAGGATAACTGCCAAGACTTAAAAACACACAAGGGTCTCGATCGATCATTTATTCAGCTCACACGTACGGGGCACCTACTGTGTACACCGCCTGCTCCGGGGCGCCCTGGGTCTCCGCACCCACTGGGAGCTCGCCAGGCGTCCTGCGCGCGGACGCGGGAAGCCAGGTGTCCCGCGGGCGCGGCGTCCCGGCCGGGCGGGGCGGAAGCGGAGCCGCCACCGCCGCGGCGTCCCAGGGCTTCCGGGAATCCCACGGCGCGACCCGAGAGCGGCCTCCCGGAGGCTGCCAGGCCTGGCCGACCAGCGTCCTCGGCGCCGCCGCCATCGGCGAAGGCAGATTCGGTAAGTGCCCAGGCCACGCCTAGGCGCCGGGCCTGTCGCCCCTTAAGTCTCCGTGGCCTCGCACCCTTATCGGCACCGACTCCGGGCTCCTTGGCGGTCCCTCCTCGCGGGGACTCCTCTCCTCCGCCATCCTGACTCCCGTTCTCTCTTCCAACTTTCGGCGATGCCCTTGGACGCGTCCCCCCTCCGGGCCGCATTCCCCAGCTTCGGGGGCGCGCCCAGGGCGCACCGCACCCCTTCCCCAGATAGGCCGGGCGCGGGGATCCAGGAACGCGAACCCCTTTAGCCTTCCTCCCACCACAACTCGGAGTTCAGCTCGAAACCATAGACACACTGCTCCGGAGCCCGGCCAGGCGCACCCCCAAACCCCCAGGCCTAGGCTGGGGGAGGGGGCGGTGCCCAGGGCTCCCTCCCAGGCATCCGCTGCCTCCCATTGGCTTTCGGGCCCGCCGCTCGGCCCTGCCGGGCTAGGATTGGCTCGCCGAGGTGCGGGGCGGGGCCTCCGGCAAGCCCATCCCCCGGTGAGGGCGGAGGGAGGAGGAGGAGGAGGAAGAGGAGGAGGAAGAAGAGCAAGGGGGGCGGGACACAAAACCTGCAAGGTTTTTTTTTT
>NW_004955574.1:1425760-1441580 GCF_000276665.1 Chinchilla lanigera
GTCACCTCCACCCGCCGCCGGGGGACGGGGGCGCCAGGCCCCTGCACGGCGCTCGCCCGCTCGGTGGTGACCTTTAGACAAAGGCGGCGCTCCCCCCGGCCGGCGCGTCCCGCAGGGGCCGTTCCCGGGGGGCCTCACTGCTGTCACCTCCACCCGCCGCCGGGGGACGGGGGCGCCAGGCCCCTGCACGGCGCTCGCCCGCTCGGTGGTGACCTTTAGACAAAGGCGGCGCTCCCCGGGGTGAGCCCGGCCCGGCCCGCCCGGTCCGCCGAGGGCACCGGAGGGAGGCACCCGGGCAGGGCAGAGGGAGGCGGCCATCTGGCTGTTCCGTCCCCGGCTGCTGCCACCCCGGCTCCTGTCACACGCGGGAGACCTGGGACCGGTGCTGCCCAGGCCTGGGAGCGCGCCAGCCTGGCCCGGCTGGGAGCCGCGGGAGGGCGCGGGCTCGGCTCGGCGCCGGGAGGCGGGCGGCTGGGATTGGAAGGCACCGCGGCTCCTTCCTCTCCGCGCCCCTTTGTTTTGCTTTGTGGTTCTGAGCAGCTGAACCTCCAGGGAGGTGGGGTCAGAGGGCTCCGGGTCAGCTCTCCAGGGGAGGCCGGGGTGACAGGTCCCAGCCCTGTGGTGGCCTCAGCCTGTGGGCTGCGGTAGGTGCCCAGACCTGCGACCAGACCTTCATCCCCTTTTGTCACCTCCCCCATAATGTAATAAATCTGGGGATGTATGAGCGGTTGTATTTCCCTTGCACCTCCTTCCGAGGGCACTTGTTAGGGAAACCGGAGACACTCGGACTCCACGGCCTGAGATTTAGGATCAGTCCCCAGCTTTCACCTCCCCATACCTCACCGGGGCTGGGGCTGGGGCTGGGGCTGGGGGCTTTGTCAACTGACCCGCCCTAGGAAAACTGGGGAGGCGCACAGCTCAGGGACCACCCCTTTTCCATTGGGGGGCGAGTTATGGGGGGTGTTTACTTCTCCTGCCTTCCCCAGACACCCCTCCACCCCACAGCTGGAAATAACGGTGTCTCCCTACCCAGTGAGTACTTTGATTGGCCCCTGCTAAGTGCCTTGTGCCCTGGCCACCATCCAAGGAGGGAACAGGGGATAGTTATTCCCATTTTCCCGGTTTGTTCGTCAAGGCCCAGAGAGGCTAAGGGCTTCCTTAGGAACACACAGTCCTGGGTCAGAACAAGCCACAACTCAGGACTACCTAGAGTCTGTCCGACCTTGCTCAGGGCTGTGAGGCTGTCTGTCCCTCATTGTGGCGCTTGGTTTCTTTGACTTCAGTGGGCCAAGGTCTCTGTATGTACTACAGGGAAGGAGCTGTCAGGTGTTTCTATCTGGTTGCTGCTTTGGGGAAGGGCTGTGGAGCACCAGGAAGTGGCAGAGGGCACGATGGTTGCACCTGGGCCTGGAACAGAGCCGTTTGCCTGCAGGACCTGAGTTGGAGGCCTGTGAGTCAGGGCGGGGGATCCCAGCCTGGCTGGGTGGGGGCTGGGGTGTCTGGCACCACTGGCTTCTTCCCCTTCTCCACCTGAGCACAGTCCTGGCCTGCTTGTGCCACCCAGCTCTGCTGAGAGGGAAGCCAAACTGACTGACACTTTTGTCCTTGTGGTCATTGTTCCTCTGCCCTTTGACCCACAGTGGTACCCTGATGTGGCTGGCAGAGAGGTTAGACTCAGTTCCATGCCCCACCTTGTGACCTTAGGCCGGTCATTTCCCTGGCCGGCTAGGTTTTCTCATCTATGCACATGGGATAATTATAGTGCCTTTAACTGACCCGGAGGTGGGCAAAAGCATTACCCAGATTGTGTGATTTATAGTGAGATTCGGCAGGTGGAACCTGGATGCCCATGGGTAGGGGTGGGGGAGTGTTGTGGGGTGTTAAGGTGAACATCGAGAAGCCCTGCCCCTGGCCTCCCTGTGGTGGGGAGGCAGCACCTTAAACAGCTCCATTCCAGCTGTGGGGCGGAGGGAGAGGGCAGTAAGATGGGCGAGGCCATTCTGGAGGAACTTGTCCTGGCCTAACCGACTCTGGCCATGCTGCAGGGGCTGGGGGAGGGGACTCCATATCTGTCAACAGAGCCCAGGAGGTGTTGCCTCATAGGCCCTGATCCCAGGGGCTTTGGGGGGGGGGTCCCTGCTCCTCTGTGACTTGACAGACTTGAGTTATACAACCCTTGGGGTGGGGCAGGGGGATGGTAGGTTGAGGGCTTCCCGAAAGGAGGAACTGATTTTCGGGGCAGGTGGGAAAAGCCTAAGGCCTCTGGCTGCTGATTTTCTTCCCAGAGGCCTCCAGGGCCTCCCCCAGTCTTCTCTTGGCCTGTGGGGTCTGCTCTGAGGATACAGGGGAGGGGAAGGCAGTGGCAGGCCTTGGGGCCCTTGGTGGGCGTGGAGGATCTGGGGTGTGGGGGGTCCTTAGCCTCAGGACCAGCTGCCAGCCTTCCCCACACCCCCACTCCCCAGGCTGCCTTGACTGCCTGTCTCAAGAATGTGGAGGGCTGCTGGTGGGGGAAGCTAATTGGAAACAGGAAAACATGGCATTCCTCTCCCGGCTGGGCTGGGAGGGAGTGAGGGGCCGCCACTTCCCCCCTCCCACCCTGCAGGGCGAGGTCCAGGGGCAGGGGTGCTTATCTTGTCCTGGACTTTTGGGGTCACCTCCCCCTACCAGGCACCCTCATTCTTAGGAGGACAGGCCGAGCTGCAAGCCAGGCCTCTGCCATGCAAGCTATCCCCTCCTCCCCAGCAGAATGGGTTGTCCCCACTTCCCCTCTGGGGTTCTGTCCCCTCTCTTGCCTGAGCTCCCTCCCCAGCGGAGGCTGAGGACGCACCACACCAGAGCTGCTGGGGAAGCGGTTGGTTGAGTGGTCCCCAGGGACCCCCTTGGCTCCTTCCCTAGCATTCTTCCCCGCCTGCTGCACCCCCGTTGGAGTGTGTCCCGGGTGACTGAAGCCTTTGTGTCTCGGTGACATGCAAGTTCCCCCGATGGAGACAGAGCTTTCTGAGGCATTTCTAGTTTGGCGACAATTAGTTCTGTGCGTGAAGTGTATGTGTCCGTGGGGCGGGGGTGGCTGTTGGCAGGGGAAGCAGAGGGTGCCTTTGTTTCTTGCATTGTTCCCAACTCAACTTCCTTGGGTCCTACTGTGTGCCAGAGCCCTGAGGATCAGCCGTGATCTTGGGACCCAGTTGGGGTAGCGGGAGGAGAGAAGGGTGGGATTTGATTAGTTCTGTCTGGGTGGCCTGAGAAGGCCCCAAGGAAAAAGCCACTTTCTCTCTCTGCCTCTCTTCTTTCTGAGCACTACATGCACACGGGACAAATTCAAATGTGAGAGATAAAAGGTCACCCCCGACACCGTCCTAGCAGTGCTGGCCCCCCAGCTGTCCTCCAGGCACAGCTCCTCCGTTCTAGGGTTCTGTGTGTGCACATTTATCTGAGGCTGTACATGTTCCAAAGTCCCTGTTTTACAGATGGTAGCATGCTTTCCTGTTCCACACCTCCTGTCCCAGGGAGACCTCGCAGATGCGGCTTCCTCCATCCTTTTCTTGGCTTCATGCTCTTCCATTTGGGGCACAGGCCTCATTTCCAGTGCTGGGTGTGGAGGGCAGAGCAGGAAGCCAACCCCCGCAACCCTGGGCAGTGCGTTCTCGGGCTGTAGGCTCTGGGCACCGGGCTTGCTGGGTCAGGACCTGGCTCTGAGGCCCCTGTGATGCTGCCACTGGAAAGAAGTTACTTTCCGTCTGTCTCATCCAACCTGTCTACCGGGCTTGGGCGCGAGGCCTGAGGAGTCTTTGCCTGCGGGAATCTCCCTGCCTCTTTTTCCTGCTCCTGGCCTGCGTCAGGTGCTTGCTACTGGGTTGGAGCTCAGCAGTGTGGGCTCTGGAATCTGTCAGTTCAGTCTGACTCTGCCACTTGCTGGCTGAGTGGCTGTGGGCAAGGGGCTTAGTGGCTCCAGGCCTCAGGCTCCCCTCCATTGAATGGGTTCATCTCAGTACCTGCCTTAGCAGGTTGTTATGAGGTTAAATAACACCCTCAGGTAAGGCAGCCTTGTCAGTCAGCGTGGTCTGACTGTCATTCTTAGGCTGTTCTTCCTCCTGGGCCTTTTTCAGCCCAGGTGGGCTGTGACCACCCTGTGAGTGGGCTGGATGGGATACTGGCTTTTCCTGTTTACTACAGTACAACCCTACACTTGCAAGCCCTCGTCTGGGTTTCAGTTTCCTTGTCTGTAAAATGGGCCCATGGTGCCTCCCTCGTGATAGCCAAGGCAGGCAGTGCTCTCCTACACTGGGCGTGTAGTGGGCTTTAAGGAGCTAATAAATGCCATTGCTTTGGGCTGGGGGGGGCGGGTCGATGATACAAGGTCACTAGGTAGCCCAGGCTGGCCTTGACCTTGCAGTGGACGTCCTGCCACAGCTTCCCAAGTGCTGGGATTCCAGGGATGCACCACCACGCCCCGCGTTGCTGTACCTTTCCCTGTGATGACTGTGACTGCACTCTGAAAGTCCCCATTGTCTTCCCAAAAGGCGCCTGAGGCTGGGTGTTGGCATCCTAAGCTGCAGGGCAGTTGAAGGTGCTCAGATTCTGCTCTAGGCCTCAGTGTCCTTGGCTGGAAGATCGAGCAGGTCAGGGGCCTCCCTCAGCACGATCCTGGATGCCTGGTGCTTTAGCAGGGCCTGGCATGTAGCAGGCAGCAAGACACATTTGTAGCAATTATTAGGTCCATAGTCTCTCGTGGGATCAGACTCCCCCTCCCCAAGTCCTTGGTTGTTTGTTTTTTGTTTTGTTTTTGAGACAGGGTTTCACTTGTAGCCCAGGCAATCCTCCTGCCTCAGCCTCCTGCATGTTGAGATTACAGATGTGTGCCACTACGCCAGCTACCTGAGTCCTTATTGCTTCCCCCGAAACCCTAGACAGTCAGTGTTGGTGTTTTTGTTTTGTTTATCCCTGCAGCGCTGGGTGTGGAAACTAGGCCCTCACGTGCACCTGCTCTGACACCGAGCCACAGCCCAGCCCTGGCCCCAGAGCTGACACCTTCCCATGGGGCCTCAGTTTCCTCCTCCGCAACGGATCCTGCCACCTAGGATCTTGGGCAAGCTGCAGTGAAGGAAGTTGCAGAAAGCTTTTTAGCCCGGGGCCTGGCTCTGAGGAGAGCTCCTGAAAGACTTTCTTTATTGTAATGAATTTCAGTTTTTATTATGGAAATTTTACAGCACCCACCTGGAGTTCAATGGCATAGCCCCCCTCTCCCATGGGCAACTTCTGCAGCAATTTTCTGCTGATCTTTTTCTGTCTGTTTCCACCTCCCCCGCCCCACATTTTCTTTTCCTTTTTTACTGGAATATTTTTAAAGACATCCAGACATTGAGTTGTTTCCATTGTATCAGTGCTCTTATTATTTTTGGGATCGGGAGTAGTTTACCACCTCCAGGAACTGTCTTATGCTGTGAGGGAGGCGGTATTAGACTCCTTTCACGGTCTGGAGAAACCGAGGCAGCAAGCTGTGTGCTTTGCCTCAGCTGTCCCGTCCCGTGTTCCCTTCTTGGGGACATGGCTGAGCTCACTGTCTGGATCGCCCCGCGGGGCTGTTTCTGATTACTGGGGTTTGGGGGTTTGTGGCTGAATTCGAGCGGGAGGCCCAGGGCCTGAGGTTCCCTGCAGAAATCTTCCCAGTAAGGGGGAGTTGGAGCAGTGGGGCCAGCAGCAGGAGACAAGGGTGTTCCGGGGTGACGGTCAGGCACTCGGGTCCAGGTCCTGGTCTTGTCCCTCCTGACCTTGTGACAGAGGAGCAGGTCAGTTCGCTTCTCTAAGCCCAGGTCTGACAACCTGAAGCTGAAGAATAATAACGAAGCTGCCTCTCAAGAACCTTACCATTAAATAAAGTCTTGGGTGGAAAAGTGCCTGCTAGCGCCTGGCTCAGTGAGCACCGGGCAGTTAGTGTCGTTCCTGCTGCTGTGTCCCGGCAGCATGGAGGACAAGAATGTCTTCTGGGGCTCCCGGGGGTCAGAGGAAGGGTCGGTGAGTGTCCCTGCAGCCCCCAGACCAGCTCAGCTGCCTTTGTCCCCTCTCTTCCCCTCTGTGCCTCTGCACTCTCCCTTTGTAACGCTTCCTGTGCTGGGAATGGGCCCGCTGACTCTGGGTGACCCCTCCCAGCCTCTTCTGTCTGGTGTCCCAGTGGGGCAGCCTTGGGGCCCAGTGCGCAGGGATCTCTGTCTGAGGCTGGGGGATCCTAGATAATGACCCCTGGGAGCCCCCTCCCTGTCCCGGAGGTGAGGCTGGCCCAGTGTCCCAGGATGCCCACAGGCCAAGCCCCTTGGAGCCACCTGCCGGGGGATAGAGGCGCCTCTTGTCCCCTGGGTCATTTCCACAGCCCCTGCCTCACCAGTGGTTGTGACAGTTTGCTGGACCGTGACCTCTGTCCTACTGCCCCCCCCCCCGTGGGCACAAGGCTTTGAGGGGGTCTCCTTGGGGGAGATCTCAGCCAGCCCGCTCCGCACCACCCTCCTGTCGCGGGACTGTGCCTGTGACCTCTTGCTTTTGTGTGCGGTGTGCTCCTTCTTTCACAGGGCAAGTTTTGAGTTTAGCTCTGTCTGAGCTTTCAGTTACCCACCATTAGCAAGAAGGGCGGGAGAGGCCGGTGAGATATTCTGAGATCACTTTCACATGCTGCTGTTGTTAGAATGGTTCTGTTTTATTAGTTGGTATTAATCTCACTGTGCCTAGTTTGTAAACTCAACCTTATGGTAGGTACATACATATCTGTAGGAGAAAACAATGTACTAGGGTTTGGTGCTATCCATGGTTCCGGCATCTACTGGAAGTCTCGGGACACGTCCCCTTCGGATAAAGGGGGATGGATGTGTACTTTTTTCTTCCCAATCCTTGCTTGTCGAGGTGTAATTTGTATACAATAAAATGCACAGAGTTCAACCATGGCTTTCGACCAGTCTTTTTTTTTTTTTTTTTTTAGTGCTAGGGATTGAACCCAGGGCCTTTGCATTGCACTCAGCTACATCCCCAGCCCTTTTTATTTTTTTATTCTGAGACAGGGTCTCACAAAGTCACTAAGCTGCCCAGGCTGGGCTGGAACTTGTGATCCTCTTGCCTCAGCCTTCCAGAAGGCTGGGATCACAGCATGGCCCCCAGCCCCCGGCTCCGTCCTTGAGTCTCGGCCAGGACCAGTGTGTGCATCTGTGTGACTCACACCCCGTTGAGATACAGCACGGTCAAGTCACTGGACTAAGCTTCCCTGGTCGCCCTTCTCAGTCAGCACTGAGCAGTGGTCCCTGGTGATGCCGTCATTGTGGTTGAGCTGCCCCGGGAGGGATTTCACAGATGTGGGAGACATCGCCGGTGCTCACCGAGCCAGGCGACATCACCTGCTCCTTGGGGCTGAGGATGCTTGGCACAGTACGCTGAGATCCAGCATGCGTCTTGGTATGAGTGTGTCCTGTGCCTTCCTCTTCTCTCTCCCACCCCATCGCTCTGCGGGATGCTGGCCCATGAAGTCTCTTCATCCTCCCGCCCCTCCCCTGGGAACCTCCCCAGCCCAAGCCCATGTCTAGGGAAGGTTCCAGTTCCCTGCCGGCCCTTGGTTGCCCGGTGTGGATTAGCAGTTCCCCTCCCACCTGGAGCATTTCCTCCAGCCGGCCCCTCTCCCTGGATTAAGTTGCAGAAGACAACAAAGGAGGGCAGCGCCCGGTGCACCCAGGGCTCGCTCACAGTGGTTGTTCCTTAGATGCTTTTCAAATGAATGGATGGACGGATGGATGGATGCTGGGTATGTCCCAGGGTGGAGAAAGGGGAGCAAAGAGCCTGTGTTTAGAGTCTGTCTATTCTCAGATGTACCCTGTGCGCATGCCCAGAGCTGTTTGTTAAGAATGCTCTTCCCAGGCCCAGGCCCGGCTCCTGAGGACCTCCGTGCCAGTGGGCCGGGGAATCAGTGCTGCTGTCAGGCCCCACCTGCAAGCCGTTCTTTGGCACAGGCAGCCGCCCCTTCGGAGTCCTGGCCCTCTGCTTCTGCTCAAGAGCTCCCCAGTGGCCCCTTGTGGGTCTGAGGCAGACCCTGACCCTCTGTGCACGGTGCCCATCCTGACCTTGGCTACAGCCCAGTGCCCACTGTGAGCCTGGACTCCAGTATCTGCACCCTGAGGCTGTTCAGAGAGTGAGGGAGCCAGGCCTAGAAGGTCACTGGGGATTTCCAGCCCACCCACTGCTGTCCTGGGAAACTGAGGCTCAGTGGGGGGGGGGCAGTTGAGGGGGAGTAGAAGCCAGAGAGATACCTGTGATGGACTCTGAGGGTCTGTGCAGATGTGCAGCTCGGAGTAGATGAACTGACTTCCTTGTCTTCAGTCCTTCCCCAGCCTTCCTTGTCTTCTGGTATCTGAGGCTGGCTTTTTTCTTTTTTTTTCCCTTTATCAAGGAAAGGATCCTTGCTCCTTATCTGAATGAGCAGGGTTCCTAGCATCACTGACCCTTTATCCTTCCTGTGTCTGCTCCCTGCAGCGTCCTGTGTTTCTATTAGGTGTTTGAGGAGTTAAGGAGCAGTGTCTCCGACTATCAAGGAGGACATTGAGCCAACTTCTGGGCCTAAGGAGCCCCTGGCTAGATGGTAGCAGAAGTGGGAAATCCTGCTGCTGCTGCTGCTGCTGCTCTTCCTCTTCCTCCTCCATGTCATCGTCACCTTGTCATACTAGGGATTGAATCCAGGGAGCATTGAGCTGAAGCCCCATTCCCTTTGTGTTTTCTTTTATGCCAGGGTTTTGCTGACTTCAAACTTTTGATTCTCCTGCCTCAGTCTCCTGAGTAGCTGGGTATGTAGCACTGTACTCAGAGGTAACTTCTTTTTTTGAGACAGGTCTTACTATATATTTCAGGCTGGTCTGGAACTCACTGTGCAGCCCAGGCGTCTTAAACTCTTGGCAATCCTCCTGCCTCAGCTTCCCAAGTCCTGGGATTTTAGGCATGCACCACTGTTTCCCACACTCAGAAATTTCACAGTTTCTAAAAAAATCTGCTTAATAATATATGTATGGGGCTGGGGAGGTGGCTCAGTGGTGGAGGTCTTGCCTTGCATGTACAAGGCTCTGGGTTCAATCCCCAGTACCACACACACACACATAAGAATATAGGTCGGTATGTAAATACATATGTATGTACAGTATATGTTTCCATATATGTATATTGATATACATCATTATATAATGCAGAATAGAAATATAATAGGGCATCTGCATGTGATATATAAAAACATTTATAACCTCCCATCTGTTACTTCTGGACCTCCCAGGGTACTTTGAGGATTGTTCTGTCTACGCTGCCGGCTCTTGGCTCTGGGGATCTAGCCTCATGTAAAGGACGCTGTCCTCATCCCTCTGCCCTCCACTGCCATGGGTTGCGTGTGTGTCCATCCCACACTCCCTGTGCTCTCAGGGTCGCCACCCCCGCCCCCAGACCCGGGTTTCCACCCCTGCAGGAGGCAGAGAAGGAAGTGAAGTAAGGGGCTTGCCTGAGGCCAGGGCAAGCTGCTGCCTGAGCCGGGCTGGGCTCCTGCTAGTCGGTGCAGGCTCTCGGGAGGTCCCCTTCTGGCAGTGGCCCAGGCCCTTGGGGCGGAATTGGCAAGAGCCCAGCTGGGCATGGAGGGAGACAAATGGCTCCTGCCCAGTGAGGTCAGTGTCTCGGTGTGGCCAGCCTGGCGTGGAGTGGGGGTCCCCAGAGGGCCTGCTGGGGCTTCCCAGAGGCTTCCTGAGGCCAGCTCTGGGCTCTAGGCATGGGCTGCAGAGTCAGGTGGAGCTTCCTGGGAGAGGAGGGCATAAGGTATGGGCTGCACGCCGCGCTGTGGTCTTGGAGATAGGGAGGGGTGAGAAGAAGAGGGGCCTGGCGTGGTCCCGGGCCAGCTGGGGCGTGGGGCACCTGGGCAGAGATGCACACGGAGTGGGGAGCACACCCCAGAGGAGCGCTGCAGACGGGGGAGAGGCAAGGTAGCGGGAGAGGCGGTGACCGCGTAAAAGTCCCCCGGGGTCATGGTCCAGGGAGAGGGCTGAGAATCTGGCTGCCCAGGTGGCTGCATACCTGCCGGGAGGAGAGTGACAGGGGCGAAGGTCAGCATCTCTGGGGCCGAATGGGGAGTTTCCAGCTGGGCTCAGCAGGACTGGAGGCCAGGCCTCCCGGTGTCCTTGTGTCCTGAAGGAGCAGGTTCCCGGCTCTGAGGGCAGCTGGGCAGGAGCCATGGGGTGGGCGGCATGTAGATGAGGGAAAGCGAGATACAGGGCAGAGCGCCAGTACCTGTGTGGCTCCCTAATGCCCTCAGGCAGCGACTCTTCACCTTCCCCTGCCCGGGCGACTGGTCTGGCCTCTGTCCTCCCTACCTCATCTCCTGCCCTTCCCTCCAGCTGCCTCCCACCTGTCCTCCTGGGTTGCCTGGCCTGGAGACAACGATGACAGCCGCCCTCCTGGCCTCTCCTCCCTCTCGCAGGTACCTGTCCCGTGCCCTCCCTCCACTCAGTTCCCTTCCACTGTAGCTTTTTTTTTTTTTTTTTTTTGAGACAAGGTCGCACTATGCAGTTCAGGCTGGCCTTGAGCTCACTTTGCAGCCCAGGCTGGTCTCGAACTCTCAATGATCCTCCTGCCTCGGCCTCCCGAGTGCTGGGATTACAGGTGTGCGCCACCACACCCAGCCACCATAGCTCTTGTCCCCAGGAAGCCCTAGTCAGTAGGTGCTCGGTGATGGAGGGGCCAGGACCTCGACCGGGTCGGTTCTGAAGAGCCAGGGTGTGCGGTTCTGGTTGGGCTCAGGAGTAAGGTTCTCCCCGGGGTGGGAGACAAGGCGAAAGGTGTGAGGGCAGAATACAGGTGACCACAGGGTTGGGAGGGGACCAGGAGGCCAGTAAGGGCCACGGGACCCCCAGGAGCAGGGCCTCAAGGAGCTGAGGAGAGGCCGGGTGGCGGGCCCTGCTGGAGAAGTCGAAGTGCACTTTGTCTCTCTTGGTCTTCAGAATGTAATGGTTCTTGATTTGGGGGAAGAGGGGATTGGGTTTCAGGAATCCGTCGGCGACCACTTTTCCTAGAGAAACACATTTGACTGTACGTCCCAAACCTTGGCTACAGAGTTCAGGAGCTTGTGGGTCTGGTGAAGAACTGTCCCCAAATGGTGACAGGAAAGAGCAGTTAGCGTCCAGCACTTTGCAGCGGCTCACCCTGCTCTGGGCCCTGCTTTTCTTCTTTTTTTTTGAAGTACTAGGACCAGAACTCAGTGCCATGTGCATACCAGGCAGGTGCTCTACCACTGAACTCCATGCATCCCTTTTTAAAAATGTTATTTTGAGGCAGGGTCTTACTAAGTTGTCCAGGCTGACCTCGAACTCATGATCCTCCTGCCTCAGCCTCTGGAACGGCTGGGAGGATAGGCGTGTGCCGCTCAGTGTGCCCAGCTATAGTGAATTATTGATGCGGTTGGATTTAAATCCTGTGTGTTGCAATTTGTCTTCGCTTTATCTCTTACGGTCTTTGTTCCTCTTTTCTGCCTCCCTTCCTGGCTGCTCTAGATTATTTTCATATTCTGTTTTATCTCTACTTCGAGCTGATGAGCACTGCCTCTTTGCTGCTCTGTGTTCCATGTTCTTTGGGACTTCGGTTGCGCTTGCAGTGAGCTGCGAGCCTTGCGGGGTTCTGAGCCGGGGTGACCTGGCCCTGCTGCCTTTGCATTTGCACCTTGCGTCTCCTGCGCAAGAGCGTTATGCTGGGCCGGACTCCTGGGAGAGGCATTGCTGAGGCGGAGGAGAGTGTGCACTTAGGTGCTGGGCGGCCTCCAAATGCATTCCAGAAAGGCTTCGCCCTCCTCACCCGTGGCTGCTGCAGCCAGGGTGTCTGAGAGGCTGCTCGGTGCCAGGCCTGTGCTGGGCTCTGGGGACACTGTCGGTAGTCCCCGTGGGTCTGGCTGTTAGTAACGCTGGGCCCTGCAAGCCACCTCGGATCTCAAAGGCAGGCGGGGGCTTCGGGGTGCCAGGAGAAGGGAGGCAGGGCCATGTTGGAGATGGCACAGAGACTGGCACACCCTGGCAGGAGGTGGGCTGATGGTCCCTGAGGAGGGTTTGTGCACAGGAGGTGACTTTGCTGGCTTGGGGACTGCACATGTGGGCTGCCATCTGTGTTGGGGTGCAGGCGGTGGTGAAAGGACAGTCTCTGTCCTGGGGCTTGCTTGGGGGATTCAGGGAGGGGGCAGGGAGCACATGGTCACAGCTGAGGGTCAGGCTTGTTGTTGTCTAAAAGGCCGTGTGGTGAGATCTCCTTCAGAATGGTCCCGTCCAGTTCTGGCTGGCTCAGCTCAAGCTTTGGACAGTGTTTCTGGCCTAGCTCAGATAACGGGACCTGGAGGCAAATTATCCTGTGTTCTGTGGATCAGTGACAGCAGAACTCTGCCTCCCCAGAGCTCAGTCTCCATTCCGCACCCGAAAAGGCACAGAAAAAATAACGGCTATTCAGGCTGGCCTTGAACTCACTATGTGGCCCAGGCTGACCTCCAGTGCTCTGTGATCTTCCTGCCTCAGTCTCCTGAGCGCTGGGATTACAGCCATCCGCCATCCACTGTGCCCCACTATCGCTGTGGTTGTTGCTGTTGTTTCTGTCATGATTGTTACTAATTTAAGGCCAATAAGGCAGTGGCTCACTCCTCATCCCCCAGCACTGAGCCTCGGAGAACTGAAAGCGTTTGCTCAGTGGGCGCTGAAGTCAGGCTGGACTGACCCATAGCTCCTGGGCCTCCCTCTCCCCTTCCCTTTGCGCACCTCCAGTGTAGAGGATACTCAAGCCCTGCTCTGAGGGCGGGGGACCAGCAGCCTCCACACACCAGCAGCAGCAACTGCTCCTGGGCCACAAGACCTGACCTGCAGCCAGGCTGTTTATAGTCTCTTTGTTGGCTTACGTGCGTCTCCTGCGGTGCCCGTGTGACTGTCACTGCTCTCCCTCTCGGGCACAGTCCGAATCTCCCTCGCCTCTCACTGTGTTTGCCACCCGGGGCCCAGGGCCTGGACAGATGGTCACAGTGAGCAAGCCGGCTCCGCGGGCCTGCGGTGGTGGTGGGGGTGCCAGTGGGGCGTCCGGAAGTGGGGTCTCTGAACGCTCAGAGCCCAGGTGGCACTGAGGATGGAAAGGGAGCGCGATGCTAAGACCGGGCCAACCTGTGACACAACGTGTGCCTCATGGGCCCGTGAGGAAGCCTCAGTGACCAGACCCAGCTTGGTGGGAGCCCAGAGGCTGGCTGCTGAGTGGTCAGGGTGAGGAATCCAGGGAGAGCCGCCGAGGAGGGGATTTTACTCCCTGGCCCCTGGTGGCTGGTGGCTGCACTCTCCCTGGGTTGTGTGATAGAAGCCTCACATGGGATGAGCCTAACACCGGCCTGGATCTGTGCCCTGTCCCCAGGAAACCCATAAAACACAGAACAGGAAAATACAGACCCTTCCTCTCGAGGCTGTCCCGTAGTCAGTAAGTGGCAGCTCCATCCTCCCAGCCACCTGGGCTGGAGACTTCGGCATCATCTTTGACGTGAATCTCTCCTCTTGTGTGTGTGTGTGTGTGTGTGTGTGTGTATGTGTGTACATGCAGTTCTGGGGGGTGGAGCCCTTGGCCTCATGCGTGCTAGGCAAGCGCACTGCCACTGATCCACATCAGCCAACCGTAAATTGTATTTTTTTGTTCGTTTGTTTACTGCGATAAAGACACAGCTGACGTAGTGTCACACACCTGTAATCCCAGTACTGGGCAGGCTGAGGCAGGAGGATCACCGAGAGTTCAAGGCCAGCCCAGACTACGTAGTGATACTCTGTCTCAAAAGAAAAAAACAAAGCAAAACGTACCATCGTGACCATCTGTGGACGTGCAGTCCTGCCCAGTAGTAAATACATTCACAGGTCAGGTCCAGCGCCTCCTTTTCTCTCACCTGCACCCCAGCAGCGTGTCCCCTGGTGGGCTCTGCCCCGGAGCACATCCGGCCACTCTCCTGGCCCCCTGTCCTCTCAGGCCTTCTCTGCTCACAGCCTCCGGTTCCCCTCATTGGATCCAAGTCAGCGTCTCATCAGAGCTTCCCGTGGCCCCTGCTTTGTGAGGTCTCAGACCCGACCGTGGCCGAGCCTCTCTGTCCAACGCGTGGCCCCTGGCCATGGGTGGCCACGCCCACTGCAGGCTCTTGGTTCCGCTGGGGTGTGCCCTGAGTGTGAGGTCCACGCTGGCTTACAGAGACTGCATTTAAAAAACTGAATTATCTCTTCATGTTTTGTTATTACTCATTGACGTGACCGTGGCCTGTATCTATCAGGTTATTTTCTATCTTGAGACAGGGTCTTGCTAATTCCCCAGCTGAGCCGGAATTTACAATCCTCTTGCCTTGGCCTCCCAGAGTGCTGGGACTACTCGGGGCCTCTAGGAGGAATCTGGGCAGAGTGAACCTTTCAGGACGGTGTCTGCTACATCAAATGCAATATAAATGTCTGTTAGGATTTTTTTTACTGTGGTAAAATATACGTAACATTTACTATTTTAAGTGTACAATGCAGTGGCATTCAGTACATTCACAAAGTCGTGTAATCGGTACCACATCACCACTGTTTCCAGAATTTTTTCACACAGAATCTCCATCACTGTTCAGCAGTTAATTCCCCTCCCCCAGCCCTGCACCACTTCTCTTTTCCTTTTTTTTTTATTTGTTTCTGGAGATAGGGTCTCACTATGTAGCCCAGGCCGGCCTTGAACTTGAGCCGATCCTCCTGCCTCAGCCTCCTGAAGGCTGGGATTACAGGCGTGTGCCACCGTGCCTGGCACCTTTTTCCTTTCTGTCCTGGTAAATTATCTTCTCTAGATACCTCATACAAGGGGAAGCAGGCAGTGTTTTGGCTTCTATGTCTGGATTATTGCACTTAGCATCACGTTTGCAAGGCTTGTTGTATTGTAGCGTGGACTCAGAAATACTGCATTGCACGGATGGACCACAGTTTAGCTGTTTTTCTGCTGGTGGCCTCTTGACTTAATTTTACTTTTTAGCTGTACTCATTTTGCAGTACTGGGGCTTGAACCTGGGGAGCACTGAGTCATCGTCCACCCCAACTCTTACTATCTTGTTACAAGGGATCACTAAATTGTCCTCACTAACTTGTGATCCACCTGCCTCAGCCTCCTGAGCAGCAGAGGTCACAGGCGTGTGCCCCTGCGCCTGAATAGCTGTTCTGTGTGGTGCATAACCTGACCCCTGACTTTCCCTCTGCGCTAGTCTCCCATGGGCTGCTCTCCCCTCCGTGTCAACCACTCTGGCCTCCTTCATGAGCCAGGCTAAGCCCTGCCTCAGGGCCTTTGGGCTTGCTGTTTGCCTGCTTTTCCCTCCTGCCCCTTCCTCCTCTCCTTAGCCAAGCCTTCTCTTACCACTCTTCCGAATTGCAGAACCAGAGCTGGGTGTGGTGACTGAGGCAGGAGGGTCGCCAGGAGGTCAGGGCCAGCTGGGCTACAAAGTGAGTTCAAGGCCACCCCGAAATGGAGAAACCCTGTCTAAAACAGACAACAACACCACAAAAAGTTTGCAGATCCAGCTGGCTGTGTAATCCCAGCACCCTTCAGGAGGCTGAGGCAGGGGGATCAGTTGAGTTCAAGCCCAGCCTGGCTACATAGTAAATTCAAGTCCAGCCTGAGCTACACAGTGAGACTTTGTCTCAAAAGAAACAGAAACAATTTCTGACATGCCATGTATTTTATATTTATGTTGATTTTTTTTATGTTTTATGGGCCAGGGATATAGCTCAGCAGCACAATGCCTGCATGGCAAGCACGAGGTCCTGAGTTTGATTCCCAG